>NC_056679.1:164467002-165067002 GCF_018350215.1 Panthera leo | reverse complement strand
TGGGTACTATTTTATTCTGGCAACATGCTAAGTATTTTGACATTATCCTATTTATTTCTCACAGTATTTCTAGTAAAACAGGTACTATTATTCACATCGTACAGCAGAGAAAGACGATGATTAAACTTTTAAGTAGTCGTTCCAAGTTTAAACAGCTAGAATAGGGCATGATGGCATATGTCTGATATTATACATGAATCTGATGACAGAGTTCTACATCTTAATCTTATTAAAATTTTTCCACCTCCTGCACATTTTCTTAGAAATAATTTTTTATGTCTTGAAAATTTTGTTTCAAGTTTAATATTTTTTGTAAACCTAATGAATTAAAAATGTGATTTTAGGGGCACCCACTTGGCTTGGTTGGTTGAGCATCTGACTCTTGATTTCAACTCAGATCATGCTCCCAGGGTCATGGGATTGAGCCCCATATCAGACTCTGCACTGAGCAAGGAGCCTGCTTAAGATTCTCTCTCTCTCTCTCTCTCTCTCTCTCTCTCTCCCCCCCACTCTCTCTCTCCCTCTAAAAAAAAAGTGATTTTTACATATGGATATTTACAATCTTGACTATATATATTGAATACTGAGGATTTCTTCCTTTTTCCATATAATTAATTGTCTCAAAACAATTTTTGACTACCTCATGTTTCCTCGCTGATATGCAATGTTAAATCTCACTATATCAAGTCTTTCATATATACATAAAACTGTAGTTTCTCCATCCGTGTATTAATTTGTATATTCTAACATTAACATACCATATCATGATTATTAGTCATTATAATATTTATTTATTTATATGTGGTAGGATGTGTTCCCTGATGTTACTAGACCTCCTCAATATTTCTTGGCAATTAAATATTCAAAAAGTAATTATTGCATTGAAATTTGTCCAGGTCATATGGGACATCTTCCAGTACCAGAGATGAGAAAGAATATTATTTTTTTCTAAATTTAGAAACTACAAAAATCTCATGGATTCAAGATTCAAATTAAACTCTAATCATCAAAGATTCAAGTTTAATTTATTCTTATTAAATCACAGAATTTTAGGTATGGAAGGACTTTTAAAGATCATCTACTTGAACTCATTTCTTTTATCTGAGAAGACTGAGACCTGGAGGAGTAAAGTAATTTGCAAAATACCACACAATGAGTGGCAGAGCATGTACTAAAATTACATCTATTAAGTAAGTAAAATAGAAAGGTTCTATTCCTAATTCTCATAGTATTTAAGCTAGCTTTGATTTTTCCTGATTTCTGAATTCATTAACCAAAGAGTCAATGATAATTCAATGTATAATCATAAGATGACATTGTTTAGCTAATGAAAATAACTCAGAAACACATCATTAAAATAGTTTAATATGCATTTGAATATTTGTATTTGAAGAGTTTAACATGAATTGAACATCATAAAAAGGAAAATAGGAATTCTCCTTCTAGGAAAGGAAGACTATTTCTAGACCAATACTGTCAATCAACAAGCAAAGCTAGATTTGAGTAAATTCAAAAATATCAAGCATAAAAAATGAGGGAGCAAAAAAAAAAAAAAAACACAAAAACAAAATAAAAGAGCTAACAGAATGTGAACTTGAGGATCCAGTATACTAGAGGAAAGGAAATGGAAGAAAGGTGAGTTTACATTTTGAGCCACACTTCTTCTATTGAGACCAATGGAGCAGCTGAAAGACTCAAAAGCCAAACAGAAAGTGGCTGCTCAGGAGTTTTAATTAGAACAGAATTTCTGACATTCTTAAGACTAGGGTATACAATTTTCAAATTTATGACTCTGCATGAAGGAGAAATATTAGTAAACAGCCCAGGATTTCACATGTAATCCCTAAAGTGCCATACTCTACTAGTAAAGATAAAATTGAATTAGACAATTTGTATCAAAGGCTGAAGCCCAACTTCTAATCAGTTCAACCTCTGAACAAATGAAGGCAACCTGTCTCTGCTTGACCAGAGCAAAAGTAAATCCTCTCTAGAGGAAGATAACACGAAAATTGTCTCATCAAGTTTTCATATAAACTTTAGAAACTCAAATATAAAACAGCCAAATGCACAAAAAGACAGAATGGATAACAGAGATAATAGAAATAGACCCTCAGAAGATCCAGAAACATTATTAGATATAGATGTGATTAATGCTTCAAAAATTGAATAATGTGAAGCATTTTATCAGATTTTTATTAAATCATAAAAATAACCCTAAAACAGAAATTAAAATAACTGAATATAAGTAATCAATACATCATTTTAACAGGAAAACAATTCTGGTGTAAAGATTGGTTAACTAGAAACCTGAATAAAATATTCAGCCTGACAGACACATGGAAAGTAAAAAGAAGGAAATTACTCAAAAGTACCAGAGATGGACATATGATAAGTGAAATTCAAAGGAAGTATGAAAATTATTCATTGTTAGTGCACTTAAAATTCAAGTTAAAGAAAATAAAAATTTTAAACCAGAAAAAATTAAAACACAGGTCAGCTTCAAACAGAAAACAATAAGGCTAAGCTGATTATTCAGCACACTAGAAACTAGAAAATGGTGAAACAAAATTTTTAAAAAATAAATAGCTCCTAGCCAAAAATTCTCTATCTAGTAAAAATCCCCTCCAATGATGAAAATACAACAGAATTTAAGACAAACAAGAAGAGCAAGTATCTGTCAACAAATCCACACAAAATGGAGTTTTACAGGTGAAAGAAAAACAGTCTCTGATGATACAAGACTCGAAAAGTAGATAGGGAACTACTTCTAATTGAATGTTGACTACGTAAAATAAAAATAGCACCATATGGAGTTTATAATTTCCCAAAACCATAGCACAAAGTGCATAAAGGGAGTTAAATGAAGAAAATGTATTTTATGTTATGTATATATTTTATTTTATGTATGTATTTTATATCTACCAGAAAGATATAACAGGTTTCGATGTGTTTATATATATCATAGTATCAGTAACTACAATTTTATTTAAAGGGCATAATATATAAGAAGCAGAAAAATCTATAATTGTAATGGCACATTTTGATATATCTCTATAACTTGAAACAAACAAAAATATTAGAAGGGAGTTGAACATTTATTTAACATGATGAACAAAAGGGAATAATAGAAAAACAGACTGTCCAAAAAAGACATTAAAAAGTAGGAGAAGACTTTATTTGGAAAATATTTTCATTGTATCTTTGAACTCTGAGTAGTTCTTAGAAACGAGGGTTACAGAGCCAGAAATTGATTTGGCCTTCCAAACTGTATGTGATAACACAAGTAGTTTGAAGAGCTCTCTCCCCTTGCTTGGCCCTGAAGCAGTAAAGGGCAAGTCCATGAGATTTTGCCTATCAGCAAGCATACAGTTATAGTAACAACTCCCACTCTTTGAAAGTACACTCTTTCCCTAAAAGCAGTTTTATTGATACTTTCTTTAGTTGCCACTGGATGAGAAGTACTCTACTCCTGGGCTCCCCTACAAGTAAGTGAGAGAAAACGAAGAGTACTATGCCAACATTCTTTAAATAAAAACTCACTGCTTCCGCAGTCTCTAGATTTCTCTTCCCATATAAATTGCAATCTGCTGATAGGCTAAGGTTTGCAATGCTGGTTTTATATGCTGCTTTTTCAACCCCCGCAGTGAGGAATTTAATGACTTTCTTTGCAAATTGTGTATTTGTCATGTTTAAATTCCTTTAAACCTTAAACTGAATTTTTATACAATTAGAAAAGTTTGATTTAATAACCTTTTATATGCACATATATGTATATAAAAGAAATATAATTTGGGAAGCTTGAGCTAATTTACTTTATCCTTGATAATGCCTAATTCCACATAATTTCAAAATGTTTAGACAGGAGCCATCATTACCTGATTAAGATCATAGCAATCCTTTTCTACTGTAAAGAATACTAATTTTGATAGCTACTTCATGTCTCCAAAGCCAGATGTGGAATAGAGGAAATGAAATTTCCACCTCTTCTCTACTAAAAGATAGGAGAAAAGAAAAAAAAATGTGAGAGGTATGTTCTTCTTTAAGTACAAGAAACGAGTATATGAGAGTCATTCTGCATCAGGTGTGGTAAAGTAGTAACTTACCATCCTACAAATAACAACTATAAACATTTCAGCAAATACTTAACAAACATAAAAACATTTACCCACATACCTCTCTGCAAAAATACCCAAAAAGCTCTAGAAAATAAACTAAAGCAGGCAAATTTTTTGCAGACGAGTTAAAACTTTACAGAGAATTAGAGCATGGGATAAGATTTTTATAGCTTTAGCCTGCAGGCAGTTGCAATATAGTGCAGAGTGCTGGAAACTTCAATGGAAGTCATGGGAACTTTCTGTCCTGCAGAGGTAAAGGCAAGGAACCGAGTCAAACCACTGCTGTTGGAAAGTGAGAAAGCTTATCCGCTTCTCACTGAAAGAGAGAAGCGGATAAGAGAAATCCCAGATTCTCTGTATAAATTTTACCCACATTCTGCTGATCCCCAAATCAAGTATGCATGAGGTATACCAGAACAGAATGTGGCTAAGTCAAAAGAAATGAGCTGAGATATGAGGTGATGCACACTGCAATTGTGACAAAGTTAGAAATTTGGGTCTAACTAAATTAATTGCTTACTGAAACACAATTAACAGGACCAAAATTTAACAGACCCAGATGTTGCAATTATAAAAAATGACTTGAAGATATTTATTATACCTACATTAGATGAGGTAGCGAAAAATATGCTCATAATGAACACAAAGATAGAAATATATAGTTAAAAAATGGAAATCCTAGAAATGAGAAATACACAATAAAAATCAGCTGGGATAATTAAGAATGCAGTAAAGATAATGGGAGAGTCATAAATTTGCATATGGATCAATAAAAATTATCCAATCAGAGTGAAAACAGGAAAAAATGGAAAAAATAAGCAGACAATAACAAAAATCTAAGAAGTGTTAACATAGTATAATAATAATGAGGTAAAAATATTTGACCAAATAAAGATGAAATATTAATGATGTGTAAAAAATGTATCTTTATACATTCAAGAAACTGTGAAGCCAAACAGGAAAAACACACAAAAAAAATCACATCTATGTATATCATAGTTAAACTACTGAAGAACAAAGATAAATAGAAAATCAATCTGGAAATGAACCAAAGAAAAATATATTGTATACATGGCAGCCTAAGCAGAAAGTTCAAAAGAATCTACAAAACAACTACATAAATGTAACTAGAAAGGCCATGGTACACACAGTTAATCTATAAAATCCAACACAGCAAAAAAGTTGAAAAATGAAATTTCTAAAACTTCTATTTACAACAGTGTCAAAAACAAACATAAAAATTTTTAAAAGATGAGAATGGTATTATATGGAAACATAAAATATTGGTTATAAATTTAAAAAATGCAAAATAAATGGAAAAATATATTATCCACATGGATTAGAAAAGTGAGTATCATTAAGATGTTAATTTTACCTCAATTGACCAGTATATTTGAATGTGACAACTATCAAAATTATGTCGGGAATTTTTAAATGGCAATCTATTCCAAAATTTATATGGAAAGTCACACAAATAAGAACTAAAGCAATTTTTACAAAATCTGTGAACTTAGGATGCTTGATTTTATGAACTACTCTTATGAAGCATTCATGAAAAAAAGTGTGGTTGGTATAATATAAATTAATTAAAAATAAGAGATTGTCTAGAAACAATGAAATATGCATATATATGTACATAGATTATATATATATATATGTATATATGTATACACACACATACATAATTGATTTTTTAAAGTTGCCAAGATAATTCAAGGTTGAAAAATAAGTCTTTTCCATGACATTTTGTTAGAACTGGATATCTATATAAAAACTTTTCAATATCTATTCTTATCTGAAAAGACCACGGGTCATAGACTTAACTATAAAAGTTAAAGTTATAGGGGGTCCTGGGTGGCTCAATCAGTTAAGTGTCCAACTTTGGCTCAGGTCATGATCTCTCAGTTTGTGAGTTTGAACCCCACGAAGGGCTCTGTGCTGACAGCTCAGAGCCTAGAGCCTGCTTCAGTTTCTGTGTGTGTCTCTCTCTCTGCCCCTGCCCCCCCCCAAAAAAAAATAAACATTAAAACTTTTAAAAAGTTAAAGCTATTAGCTTATAGAAGAAAACATAGAAGAATTCTTATGATCTGTGGTTTGGTGAATATTTTTAAATAGTGCACAATGAATACAAACATAAAAGAAGAAAAATTGATAATGGACTTCATCAAAATGAAGAACTTCTAAACAAAAGACACCATTAAGAAAATCAAAAGTCAGGCCATGAATAGAGAGAAAATACTTACTATGCATAAATCAGTCAGAGGATCTTTTAAGTTTACTTATTTATTTTGAGAGAGAGAGAGAGAGAGAGAGAGAGAGACAGCAAGCATGGCAGAGGCAGAATGTGAGGGAGAGAGAGAATCCCAAGCAGGCTTGGCGCTATCAGCTCAAAGTATGACATGGGGCTTGATCCCACAAACCATGATATGGTGACCAAAGCTGAAATCAAGAGTCAGACACTTGAGCAACTGAGTCACTCATGTGCTCCACAGTCAGAGGATTTGTAACCTGAATATATACTGTGTTCTTAAAACACAATAGGCGGGGTGGGGGGGGGGGGGGGGGGACCTGGGTGGCTCAGTCGGTTAAGCATCAGACTTCGGCCCAGGACATGATCTCGCAGTTTGTGAGTTCGAGCCCCCCATCGGGCTTTGTGTTGACAGCTCAGAGCCTGGAGCCTGCTTCAGATTCTGTGTCTCCCTCTCTCTCTGCCCCTCCCCTGCTCATGCTCTGTCTCTCTCTGTCTCAAAAATAAATAAAACATTAAAAATATTTTTTTCAAAAACACAATAGGAAGACAAATAAGCCAATTTGAATAGTGGACAAAACCCTTGAAAGACGAAAAGAAGATATACAAATGACCAATGGTCACATCATTGCTCCATAGAATTAGTGTTCAACTAATTGCAAGTTAGAACCACATAAGATAATTCTACATGAGTGTGCATGCACATGCAAATGCACATATACATATGCGCACACACACACACACACACACAAACTAGAATGACTACATTTTTAAAAATTCTGAATATACTAAGTATTGGAGAGTTCCTTGAATGACTAGAACTCTCAAAAACTGGGTAGAATATAAAATATCATTATAACTTTGGAAAACTGGCAGTTTCTTTAGTTGCATATACACCTTCCATATAGATTAGCCATCCACTCCAAGTATGTATCCAAGATTAATTAAAGTATATGTGAACCTAAAGACTTATACATCAATTTCTTCAGCGGTTTCATTTACAATATCCCAAAGTTGTAAATAACCCAAATATTCATCAATAAGGAAATAAATAAACAAAATATGGTATAATAGAATACCAGTCATCTAAAAAGGAATGACATACTAATATATACATCATGGAGGAAACTCAACATCACATTTCACTCATCATTGTGATGAATGAAAAATCAGATACAAGGACCACATACTATAGAATTCTGTTTATATAAAAATTCTTAAAAATGCAAACTATTCTATATAACAAAAAAGCATATCAGCTGTTGCTGAGGTCTGAGTGGGTGGAGAAATGAACAGCAACTGGCCCAGGGGGACCCTTTTGAGAGTGATGGAAATATTGAGTACTGTGACTGTGGCTGTGGATTCTGGTATGTCTATTTCTGTCAAAACTCATGAAATTAAACAGTGTAAATGGATATATTTTATTTTATGTTACTATAAAATTAGATGGTCAATATCTGCATTTACATGTGACGTAAAGGGGTGATGATAAAACCTTGCTGCTCTTAAAGAGTCCTGATGTGTTGGGGAATATGTGAGACTTGACATGTCACCCTATATTTTATGGTGTGGTTGTGATGCATGTACAAAACAAAATATTTTGGAAAGTGCACAGACTTTGAAATCAGCGAGATGCACATTTCAGTTTTATTTGGATAAGTTACTTTTTAGACCTCGGAAGCCTCAATTTCCACACCTATAAAACAGAGGTAGGTTGTACTACCATATTGTAAGATAACTTTAGGTCAAACAGAGCTCAGTTTGAATCCTTAAACTGTTATTAGCCTGTGCAAATTTCTCCATCTTTTTCTTTCTTCAAATTAAAAATGGCCATAACACTCAGCCATAAAATTGGTCTGAGGATTTATTGAGCTGGCAAATGAAAAGTAACTAATAAAATGTCTGGCATATTACAAGAGCTCAATAAATTAGTTTTCCTCTTCCCTTTTTGGTAATATCAAGAGAGCTAAAATATGATATGAAGCAGTTGGCAAGATGTTAGCATTGGAAAGAGATTTCTCTTAGTGTAGACAAACTTATTTTCATATTTTGAAAGAATAACAGCTAAGGCTTCAACTGTTGAATCTTAATTTACTTTCCTCATTTACCCAAAGGTTTGAAGGGCAGACTTCAAATAGACACATTCTTTAAGACCAAATATTTAAGTAAAGTTTATCTGAAATACCTAAACCTTTGAAAATATCTCAGAGGGGAATTCCATTCCTAGCAGTATGACAGAAAGATACCCAGAAGGTACTTCTTACTAGAATAATACTTGATCCTAGATAATTTACAACAAATACACTTCTAAGGCACTGTTGTAAGCAAAGGAAATGTCCAAGGACAAATACAAATAAAAATAAGTCAGCAAGGTAAAACTGACACTTGAAAACTAGTGCACACAGAAATCAGACTGCATTCAGGAAAATGGCAATATCATATTGGAAATGGAAAAACTAGGCTGCTATTCCCTACCAAAGAGACAGAAGGTGGACCCTGAAATTGTCCCATGTGTCTATAAATATTTAGGAGAATTAAAATAGGTTCACTTGGTAACTTCCCCTGACTTCTGAAACAGAATTTCCAAATCCTCTCAAAAGAAAGGCACCACAATTTGATTCCTTAACGATGCAAGAGAGAGGTCCAACAAAGCTCAAAAGTTGGCTCTAGTGAAAAGGCTAATAAAAAAGAAAATCTTCTCGAAAGACTGACAAAAGAGGGAAAGAGCATACAATGAAATCATATTGGAAAAGAGGACAAACTAAAGAAAAAAAGAAAAGTTAATGAGAGTATTATGAAAACATCAGTGTCAGTAAAGATTAACATGTTATAATTAAATGGGAAAATGCTTTTTAATAGATAATTTGATAAAACTAATTAAAAAGAAGTCATGAGGTGGGGACGCCTGGGTGACTCAGTTGGTTGAGTGTCTGTCTGACTCTCGATTTCAGCTCAGGTCATGATCTCAGAGTCATGGGATTTAGCCCCATGTCACTTAAGATTCTCTCTCTCTCTCTCTCTCTCTCTCTCCTCCCTCTGTCCCTATCCCCTACTCTCATGCATTCTCTTTCTCTAAAATAAAAAAAAAATAAGATAAAATTTTTTAAAATGTCATGGGAATAAAAGGTACAGTATAGGGAATATAGTCAATGGTATTGTAATATCATTGCATGGTGACAGATGGTAGCTACACTTGTGATGAGCATAGTGTAACATATAAAAATGTAAAATCACTGTTACACACCTGAAATTAGCATAACATCATGTAACTATACTCAAATAAAAAAGTAAAAATTAAAATTAAAAATATAAAAAAGAAATGTAAAATTTCTATAATCACTGTATAAATGGAGTCTGTGATTTAAAATTTCTTACAAAGAAGAAACCAGGCCCAGATGGTTTTACAGGTAGATTCAAGCAAAAGTTCAAGTAAGTTATAATTACAACCTTAAGCAAGTTCTTAAACAGAATAGAATAGAGGAAGGGAAGCCAACTTTGTTAATAAGTCCTATATTACCTTGATATCAAAATCAAACAAGGACCTTGAGATGCAAAAATCTAAAACACAATATTAGCAACAACATATAAAAAAATAGGGATATATCCTAGGAATGCATAGTGGCTTCACATTATAAAATTCATAAGTATAATTTATCTCATTAACAGGTTATGAAGGAAAAATCTAAACTCTCATTTGAATAGAATCAGAAAAAAATGCATGGGGGCGCCTGGGTGGCTCAGGTCATGATCTCACGGTTTGTGACTTCAATCCCCGCATAGGGCTCTGTGCTGACAGCTCAGAGCCTGGAGCCTGCTTCAGATTCTGTGCCTCCTTCTCTCTCTGCCCCTCCCCCACTTGTGTTCTGTTTCTCTCTATCTCAAAAATAAATAAATGTAAAATAAATTAAAAAAACACACATGACAAAATTTATGAACTATAAATTTATCATCCCCTAGCAAACTAGGGATAGGAGGAAACTTTCTTAACTTCCTAAATTCTATCAAGACACTCAGCAAATATGATTTCTTCTGTGAAAATGCAGAATTATTTCTTTAGATCAACATCAAGACAAAGACGACTATTATAGGAGGCTCTTTGTAAATATGCACTAGAGATCTTTGAGAGGAAAAAGTCAGACTCTTATTATTAATGAATTATATGGATATTTATATAATGCCCCCTAAAATTTATTCATAGACAAATTATATTTATTAGAGTTGTTTAAGAATTTAGCAAGGTTGTAAATATTGGCATAAACAGCAAACTTCAATTCTATTTATCAGTAAAAATAGTTATAAAACATTTAAAACAATATTTAATAACAGAACTATAAGGTATCAAGGGCTGTAGTAAACAAAATATATACAAAAACTTTGAAGATAAAATGTGAAACATACTGAAAGATGTTAAAAGATCTAAATGAATGAGGTAATACACCCTTTAGAAGACAGGTATAGTCCATACCACAAAGATTGATCTATTGAATCCATACATTTACAGCTAAACCACATAGTTTTTTAAAGGAAATTAACAATAATGATGTTGATACAACTGGATATCCAAAAAGAACAAAAAATTAAAATGTAATCCATACAGCAAGCAGCCACAATAACCCATGTAATACAGACTAAATATTTCAATTTGGAAAAGAAAAAATTTAATTCCTAGAAATGCAGAACAGCATTTTTATATCGGTATGTTAGGGAATGATTTATGTTATTAAAAATAAAACAAATATGAACTATAAGTAAAAGCATTAAGTAAATTTAAGATTTATGTTTATCAACAAATACCATAAAGAAATTTAAAAAGCAAGTCACACATTTTTAGAAGACATTTTCAAAATTCTATAACTGAAGAATTTACAGAATATATATATGGGATTGTGGTGGACATGAAGACGGCTGTAATGTTATTTGTAATGCCGAAGCTTATTTGTTGATGCACAGGCTTACCAATGTTCATTTCATTATTAAGAACATGAGATGTATGTGTATCTTTATTACCCCCATTTTCATGTATTTTATATATCAAATATGTCATAGTGATTTGCTCAGTTATCCCACAGGAATCCCTTACATTATTCTTACATTATTCTAGAATTTAACATTTCCAAAAATGTTACGGAATTTTAAAAGGCAAGTACAAAATTGAAGCAAAATACATAATGAACCGGTAATAATTTCTATTTTCTAGAGAAATTTAAATTTAGAGTTTAAGTTCAAGCAAGCTTTATTTCATCAATTTTTTAAATTCTCATTCACTACATTTTTCACACTGATTTTGCACCTTGAGTTCAGATGCTGAGTTTCTATTTACTTTTCAGTATGCCGTGTTCAGCTGATGTCCAATCCTGCTGATGTCTCTAGGCTAATAGATACAACATTTGGCACATGGACATCAATACACACAAAGCACACTGCCAGCACCAGCAGCTTGCACAATCTGTGCTTGGAAATTTACATTGATCATAATTACCGCTCCACCTGTATTAAATAAAGCTCTTCTAACCTTAGGAACAAAAGTGGCTTCCCAAAGTATCAGTAGTAGCGCAGTAAGTACATGTAAAGAAACGGGGAACAACAAGGTACCTTTCAACATATAATTTAGTGTAATCACATCACCTTGTTGCTTTTTTTTAATAGAGCAAATATGTCTATTTGCATATTAGGGATTTTTGTGTGTTTTTATCAAAATGTTATGATCTGTACCTTGGGTGAGTCTGTAAAGAGATTATCTGCAGTATCTCAATGATTTCTAGGATCCATAGTTATTCAAATAGTCCTCATTTATTGAAGGTATCTTCATTTCCAATAGTCAAGGTGCTATGTATAACAGATACGAAACCGCCTGATGTGTCTCTGAGTATGCTCCTTAAATAGAGAAAGGAAATAAGCAGAAACTATCTGTCTTGCTTTGCTGAGTAGAGATTCAAGGATAACTTATCAAAAATGATAAGAAAGATTCAAATCTAGCCAACCTTTTATTGATTTTTCAGTGCTACTTGTGAAAGGATATATTCCTAAATATCAGGAGTCTCTTGGATGGAACTCTGCACATTTTCTCACTGACATCTTGGTAGATTATTCTTATTAAGAAAAATTGGGGATGGGGCACCTGGGTGGCTCAGTTAAGTGTCTGACTTGGACTCAGGTCATGATCTCACGGTTTGTGGGTTTGAGCCCACATTGGACTCTGTGCTGACAGCTCAGAACCTGAAACCTGCTTCGGATTCTGTGTCTCCCTCTCTCTCTGCCTCTCCCCTACTTGTGCTCTGTCTTCCTCCATCTCTCAAAAATGAATATAATAAAAAAAATTAAGAAAAGAAAAATTAGGGGTGCCTGGGTGACTGATTCAGTTAATTGTCTGACTCTTGATTTTGGCTCAGGTCCTGATCTCACAGTTCATGGGTTTGAGCCCCATGTCAGGCTTGCTGCTGTCAGCTCTGAGCCTGATTCAGATCTTCTTTCCCCCCTCTCTGCCCCTCTGCTGCTTGCTTGCTCTCTCTCTCTCTCTCTCAAAAATAAAAATAAACTTGAAAGAAAGAAAGAAAGAAAGAAAGAAAGAAAGAAAGAAAGAAAGAAAAAAGAAAAGAAAAGAAAAGAAAAGAAAAATCAAGGTGTTAGAATTCATGGTGACACAATGCCTTTCTTCTACCTTACCTACATTTTCTGGCTTTGCAGTAGACCAGGGAATAGCCAGATAATACAGGGAATATAAGAATATAAAACTAGAAAACAAGGCAAAAATAAAAGAAAATAATGAAATATAGTGAAGTTATTAAATAATAAAAACTTAATTTTAAGATGTGATAACAGAAAATGATAAGCCAGTTTGAGGACTTCGTTCTAATTCCACAATGTTCTATGCTTTCTAGGCCTGAGCATCCAAACCTCTGTTTATACTGCACTTCTAGAGCTCTCCTCTCTGTCCTCCCCCACTCTCTACTTCACATGACCTGTCTAAAATAAACTCATCATTGAAGTCCTATAAATATCTCTGAACTCTGTGATCACGTCACTGACCACAATCCCCATCAACAATTCATAATGGCTTTAGTGCCCTCCCTTTGGGTCCTATAGCACTATATTTACCATCACATACGCCATCATTTATTAAGCAGTTTGATACTACAATTCAACATACTGTATTTTCAACAGTAATGTCTGTTTTCCCAAGTAGGTGGTAAGCTCCCTTAAAACACCGAACAGCTTGTTCATTACTTTTTCTCTTGTGGTCACAATACCTGATACATAATACAACTCATTAGTTCATTATATTTCTCCAAAGTAATGCATAAAATTGTAGCCTTTTCTATACTACCTGACATGAAGGTTTATTGCTTAAAAGTAAAAGGTAGATTTTGTTGATAGTCTTATCTTTATAATGCTTTGGACAGAGAGGAGACATTCTTCATTATGAGTTACATCTCTAGAAAAAGTATTCAAAGTCAAATAGATTAAGACTTAAACACAGTGATATCACTGGGATCTGTATTCATAACAAGTACCCTATTCCCAAACTTTTACAAAAATGAGCAGACACATCAAGTACTTACTTATATGATTAATTAGCAGTCATACAAATTTATCTACTCTCATCAAGGCAGGGGAAGAGATTTAGAGGACAAATTGTCTTTGAAGAAAGTAATTTAAAGGTCCCAGCAGGAACTGCCAGGTCAGGGGGAGAAAAATATAGAAATCATGAGTTTGGGTATTGCTAATCTCATCTATCTTTCTACACTGACTATGGCTGAGATCTCAACCTCTTTTTCTCATAAGAGAAACAATAAGCATAATTCAAATAATATTTAAAACTCTACGGACTCATTTTTCACATAACGATCTTCTTTAATATGTATCCCTATTTTCTGGAACAAATCATAATATGAGGTATTTTATCACGGAGGTTGTGGAATTCATAGAATTTCTTGGTGGAATGTCAACGGGTGCCGTGAGGGCAATTTTGTGGAGACTTACAGTCATTTGGTTTTTTAAATAAAATTACCTGTCTCTCATAAATGATTTTTCCTTTGTTATTTCCTCAGAATTAGTTGGGTGACATGTCATGTTCTCACTACCTGTCATATCACAAAGAACAGGACTGATGCAGTTGGAATGCTGTCTGTTAGGGTGAATCACTGTAAGTGGAGGTCTTTGTGTATTTGGTTTCAAAGTGAGAGATTCATGAACTAAAACATTAAAATGTTCTACAGGAAGGTTCTATACATTTTTATATTCATAAGAAATTTTTACGTAGCCACAATAATAAAAATAAAATATGCCATTGAAATTTGGGCCCTAACATGCCATTATTTCTTTCTCAGACAATGAGGTACAAAGCTTATAATTCCATTTACTGCCTTTCATTTTCAAACTCCTACTGCTAAAAAGCAATCAAGCAAACAACGCAGGTAGCACTAGCATTATATACATTATTAGTCTTTTCTTGGCAGAGGCACTTTACTTCCAATCTAACAGGAAATACCGCTGGAGCCACTTAGTTTGGTCAAGAATACAGGTTTTTCTAGTGTATTAAATGTCCTAAAGATTAGATTTTTTCAAAAGCAATTTTTGTTTGTTTGTTCAGATGAAAACACTTGAAATATAGTTACTACCAATGGTAAACCATAAAACTCTTCGGTCAGACAAAAAGGAAATAACTTATTTATCACATTGTTTAACATTGTTATCTTCAGCCTAGGCAATGTCTTTCATTCTGAAAGAACCCCAAATACTTCATACAATTTCCATAATACACAAACAACATTATGATATATAGATATCCATTGTACAGAAAAGAAAACAGTAACAATTTAGTTTACTGTAATCAGGCTCAGAAGATTTAAATAGAGAAAATAAAACTTGTCTCAAAGGAATTGTAAGAAATTTACTGAGGAAAATAGTAATTAATGATGCTGAACTCAAGCCAATACCTTAAGTTATCCAGATAAAAATGTTCTGAATTCTTCATTGCTTCCCTAGTTATCCTTTCCTTCATTATATACAACAGATATGCACATTCCTAGCTATCTTTTCCAGTGTTAGAGCTAAATTACACATGTAAACTTTGTAGTTGGCCATGAACTTCTCATTTATGCAGAAACAACTTTGCAGTTATTTGTTACACAAACCTATTGAGAGTGTACTAGCCTGCTGGCTTGTGTGAACATTTTGTTGAACAGCTGCTCTGGCTTTAAAATTTGGACTTTCCAAGTGCTGTCTGAAATACCAACAGAAAATGTAGAAGGTACAGTAAAGAATGTTTGCTTATATGCTATCATTTCTAACTTAAAATTCATATTTCTTTCTTTCTAAATTAAGGGAATGGACACTAGAGTAAGAAAACAAAAGTGAAAGATACCTGGAAACTTTTGGCTTCATAACATTTTTTAAAACGTTTATTTATTTATTTTGAGAGAGAGAAAGGGAGAGGGAGAGTGCTAGTGAATGCAGGGAGGGGCAGAAAGAGAGGAAAAGACAGACTCCCAAGCAGGCTCTGCCCTGTCAGCACAGACCCCTATGTGAGGCTCCAACTGTGAGATCATGACCTAAGCCAAAATCAGGAGTTGGATGTTTAACCGACTGAGACACCTGGATGTCCCATGGCTTGATAACCTTTAAAACTGCATGGGGTACCCAGGTGGCTCAGTGGATTAAGCAACTGACTCTTGGTTTCGGCTCAGGTCATGATGTCACAGTTCGCGAAGTCAAGCCCCGCATCGGGTCATGCATTGACAGGGTGGAGTCTGCTTGGGATTCTCTCTCTCTCCCTCTCTCTCTGCTCCTCCTATATGCTCTCTCTCTCTCTCTCTCTCTCTCTCTCTCTCAAAAATAAATAATTTTAAAAACTGTACTAAAGTATGCATATGTGTGTATATATATATATATATATATATATATATATGTATATGTATACACCTTCTATATCTGTATAAGTGTATAAGTACACAGATATCTCAGTGGTAAAAATTGGGGAAATAGTAACAACTATAAACAAGAAAGAATGTAAATTATTAAAATAAAATAATAAAAGCTACAAATTAGTAAGATACTTCAGGAGAGTACACTGTGAGAATATTCATACAAAAGGATGTTGTTGGAGTTTTCTTTTTTGAATCATGAATAATTGTATAACCTAAAAGTTTCCGAAATAGGGTTTGTTTAAAGAAGTAGTGCTGATTTACAGGAAATAATATGTTGTACATCTAAACAATGGGAAATTACGTAACCATTACAAGCAATATTGTAGGTATATTTGGGTAGGAAAAATTTCTACACTGAATTATGCCATGGATGAGTAAGTTACAAAGAAGAATTTTCAATACGATGTGTATAATGGCATGAAAATACTGTGTGTGACACACACACACAGAATATGTGTGTGAAGACACAGTGTATTTAATTACTGCTTTGTAATAACAAAATCACCTTCCAATTTCAGTGGTTTATTACAATATTTGTTTCTCGTTTATATTATGGGGCAGCTGCTGTGGGCTGGTTGCTGTAGCTCTATTATATTTCTGTGGCTGCGTAACAAATTAACACCACTGTAGTGTCTTAATCAACTCATTTATCATCTCACAGTTCTCTGGAGTCGGAAGTCCAAGGGAACCCAACTGGGTTCTCTGCTTTTGGGCTCCCAAGGCCCAAGTCAAGTCTTTGCCAGTTGGAGTTTTCATCTGTAAATTGAAGTAAATAATCTTCCTCCAACTTCATTCATTTTTCATATAATTCAGTGGCTCAAAGTCATAGATATGAAGCCCTCTTTTTTTTTTTTTGCAAGCTGTCAGCCTTTTTCTTTCAAAGTGTCAGGGACCACTCACCAACTAGAGGCTGCTCTTAGGTCCTTGCCCTGCTGCCTCTTTCGCCTCAATGATAGTGAATCTTCCTTATATTGAGTTTCTCTCATGCTTTCAATATCTCAGATTTCTTCTTCTACTGTGTCAGAAAAACTCTGCTGTGAAAGGGCTCACATGATTAGTTAACCCCAACTGGATAACCTCCCTGTTTTAAAGTCAACTGATTAGAAACCTCAATTACATCCTCAAAATCCCTTTTGGCTTGTACCAGAATATAATCATGAGAACAACATCAGGAGGTCATGGGGACCATCTTAGAATTTTCCATAGCACAAGCTCTCTTCCATTTTTTTCTCATTCCAGGATTCAGGGACCTCACTGAAGGAGCAGCCCCAATATGAAACATTCCTTTCTAGTTGAAGAGAGAAAAAGAAGGACAGCAGGCAAAAACACACAATGTTTCAATAGCTTTTGCTCAGACAAGGTGCATATCATGTACCTTCCATGCCATGAGCCAAAGTGAGTCACAGGAACCAAGACAAAGTCAATGAGCAAGGATGTATTCTTTGCCACAGGAGGAACACAGATGACATGGCAACTTGACTTAAATAGGCAGGAGGGTAGGGTAATACTTGGGAACAGTAATTCAATCTAATAGGCACAGGGAGAGAATCCCAGAAATATTCTTACTAAAATGGCACAATGTTTAGTCTTGGATGAGATAAACATGATTTTTTATTTTTTTATTATTCTTCCTATATTATTTATATTTTTCAGAAATTGGTGACTTTTTATAACTGAGAAAAAGAAAAGCACACTATTTTGAAATAATATAAAGTATAAGTCACAAAGTTAGGAATTTTTCAAATCTGCTTTGCAGATGAGGAAAGTGAGCCCAGGGGAAGCTGTGCCCTTTTCGTTAGTTACAAGTAGGCTCTATTTTTATTTATTTTTTAAAAAAATATTAATGGCTATTTAATTTTGAGAGAGAGAGAGAGAGAGACAGAGCACGAGCAGGGGAGGAGGAGAGAGAGAGAGGGAGACACAAAATCTGAAGCAGGCTCCAGGCTCTAAGCTGTCAGCAGAGAGCGCGATGTGGGGCTCGAACTCTAGAGTAGTGAGATCATGACCTGGGCTGAAGCCGGACCCTCACCCAACTGAGCTACCCAGGCACTCCTAATAAGTAGGCTTTATGAACTGTGTTTTGTTTCTAAAATATTTTAAAATATGTTTTTAAATTTAATCTTTGATTAATCTTACATAAGAATTGTTATTATCTATATTTTCTTTATAGGAAGAAATGAGGTTCAGAGATTTTTAATGAAACTTCCATGACCAGAATTAGGAAACAGGTATTTTATACTGGATTATATGCCCTTCTGAAATGCTATCATGTTTCTCACTTACATACAAATTAGTAAGAATATCTTAGAGCACCTGGGTC
The DNA here is from genome assembly GCF_018350215.1 of Panthera leo. Taxonomy (NCBI): domain Eukaryota; kingdom Metazoa; phylum Chordata; class Mammalia; order Carnivora; family Felidae; genus Panthera; species Panthera leo. Next base: position 165,048,393 of record NC_056679.1, on the reverse strand, counting down.
GGTTAAGTGTCAGGCTCTTGATTTCGGCTCAGGTCATGATCTCACGGTTCATAGGATCAACATGCACTGACAGCTCTCTCTCTCTATCCCTCCCCACTCATGCACATGTGCTCTTGCTTGCTCTCTCTCTCTCTTTCAAATAAACTTAAAAATCCCCAATTAATAATAATATCTAATATTTATGGGCACTTACCACATTCTGGGCACTGCACTAAGTATTCACAGTGTTCAATGGAAACTCTTCTTTTTCTTCCTGTATTTGTACATCACTCTTAGAATACACCATATCAGTCCAGTAATAAATAAGGAGAGGGGCACCTGGGTGGCTCAGTCGGTTAAGCATCTGACTTTGGCTTAGGTCATGATCTAGTGGTTCATGAGTTCAAGCCCATTGTTGGACTCTGCGCTCACAGCTCAGAGCCTGGAGCCTGCTTTGGCTTCTGTGTCCCCCTCTCTCTCTCTCTCTGCCTCTCCCCTGCTCATGCTCATGCTCTGTCTCTCAAAAACAAAGAAACTTAAAAAAATTTTTAAATAAATAAGGAGAAGAAATAACTAAAGTGCTCAACTGTAAACAACATTTTTCTTAGCACTTCAACTACAATTTGAGTAAAAGGAGGCAACAATATCAAAATATAAGCATCAGTGTGTTATGCATTAACAGAGGTGCTATGTCCTCATGCTGTACCCTCTACCGTTTTGCAACTCTCTTTAATCTATACTTGGCAATCCATTGAAATATTGGCAAGAAACTCAAATTAGATTATGCTTTGTGGATGCCCACCTTCTCCCTTTGGCGGTGCTAAAGACCTATCTTTCTTATATAGTCCATTATCAATTCAGTCCCACATTCATGACACTTCTTTCAAAACGTAATTCTTCATAAGTGTGTATTCTCACTAACTTCTTCCTGAAAGTGGAATGATACAGGGCTAAAACTAAGGTAAGAAGTGGGGATTTTTCAAATGTGCTTTACAGATGAGGAAAGTGAGTCCAGGAGAAGCTGTGCCCTTTTCATTTGTTATAAGTATACTGCTATAAGTAGGATTAATAAACTACATTTTGTTTCTAAAATATTTTTAAAATATATTTTTAAATTTAATCTTTGATTAATCTTATACAAGAATTGTTACCACCTATGTTTTATTAATAAGAGAAAATGAAGATCAGAGATTTTTAATGAAACTTCATGACCAGAATTGGAAACCAGGCTTTTTAGACTATGGATTATATGTGTACCCTTTTGAAATGCTAGCCTACTACTTACATACAAATTAATAGGAACATCCGATATTTATGGACACTTACTAAATTCCAGACTAGGCTGACGAAAGAGTATATGTGTGTATGCATGTGTGTGTGTGTGTGTGTGTGTGTGTGTGTGTGTGCGTGTGTGTGTGTGTGTTTGTGTGTGTGAGAAAGAGAGAGAGAGAGAGAGAGACTATTTATTGTTTGTAGAACAAAGAAAGGATGTTTTCACCTACTTAAATTAAGCTGGCTTGGAGGAAACTAGGTAGCAGCTATTACAGTTAGTAAGAAACCAAAATATCCTTCAGAGAGCCAGATTTTAGATGAAGTGCTTCAGAAAATGGAATGATCAGCTGGTCAGTAGTGACAAAATGCCTCTTTAACATGACACATAGGTCCTGCTAGGATGTTCCACCTGGTCCTAATTTTCTCCTTGTCCCTTGCTTCCACACCAACTAACTTAAACATCTTTATATCCTGGAAAAAAATCAAGGTCCCAGCTTCTATTCAGGGTTCCTTTCTATGGTAGAGATAATACTTCTAATTGTGTTTGTCGTCTCTCTTAATACAATTTATTCATTCAAAAAGAAACAAATATTTATGAAGTTAATGCTGAATATATGGTGCTATTATCCTCTTCCTCTGATAACATTTAGCCTCTCCTCAACCACCCTTACGGTCTTTCAAGAATGTAGACATACAGAATGTATTGGGATCTGAGGCCATTTTTCTTGACCTATTTACTCCTAATGGTTGAAGGAAACGTAAAAGATTCAATTTTGGAATACACAAGTTTCATTTCTAGAAAAGTATTTTGTTTTCAAGTATTTATTTTCACCTATATCAGAATAAAAAACAGAAACCAAAAATATTTAGCATACATGACAAAAAATAACATTATTCTTGCATTTTTCCTTTTTTGTTCTTTGGAAAGCAATTACTATAGGATAGAAAGCCATGAGAGCATCTGGCTCCTTGGCAGGTCCCAGATACAACTGGCAACCCAGAGACACTGAACGGCTGGCAGATGGTTCAGATGCTATAGATGAGCTTCCTGTCTCAAGTCATCTACAACTGCCCCCGTTCTTTACATCAAATGCATTCAAGTTTCAGTATATATACACTGAATATTTATTGTATATATAAAATGGAGACACATGAACAAGTTTTTCCTTACTTCCTTCTAATAATGTAACTAATTTCAGTTGCCTGTAATCTTCGTTATTTCCATACTTTAAAATATTTTTAAAGTAGAGTGTCTTTGTGAGAAGCTAGATTTTATTGTATGCCCATAGCAATGACACCTAGAGGAAAGGTTCTAGTCTTTGTCCATAGTCATCACGGTGATTGATGCATTTTGTTTGCCTCAGAGTAAGATTCTGAATGTTTTAAGACAGCACTTTCCAAAAAAATGCTATGTTTCATATTCCTCTAAAGACCATGGATTTGTTTTTTCTAATAAGTAATTTAGATTCCAAATCCCTGGACCAAGATGATTGTGACCTTCTTGCATGTATGCCATGTGGAAATCACCACAGGAACAGACTGCTGAACCAAAGGCAAACAAACAGAGCTGGATTGTTGCCTCGTCATAAATCTGAACTTGCGGTCAGTGGGCAACTGCCAAGTCATGGTGAGTTCTCAGACAGCATTCGCAGTGAGCAGCTGAGACGAGAAGATGGCATACTCTAAATATTATTCAAAGTTTAAATGCATTAGAATCAGTAATATTTAAAGATACTCTAAAATAAATCACCTTATATAAAAATTATAATTAAAACACCACACTGAAAATTTTTTTAAAAAACCATTTCTGTTTTATTTTGCCATGGAGACTTAAAAATTCTAGTTTATAGTTACTTTTCACTAAATGTATTGATTTTATACCATTTCTTATCAATTTAATTCAGAAATCATTTATGTGGCATCAGGATTTCTTTTCTATTTACTACCTCAAAAACCATGATTTTGCAGCTGGACTTTAAACATGTATCTTCTCTTTTTCTGGTGTCCGAACTGACCCGTTAGAAGTGGCTCTGCCTATATTAAAATCACAGTGTATTTTACTTTTAGCTTGGAACAAAGTCTTGAGTAAAGGTTTTAATCTTACTAAATATACCAATCAGCTATTTCCATGTAAGAGCTTCTACTTGGGGAAATAAAAATACAACTTGTCTACATAAATTCAACATTTGAGTATATATTATCCTAAACTATCCAGTAGATTGTGAATCTACTTCACTGAATGGAGACATCAAAAATTAGGTAGTCATCAGATTAGTTAGCTCAGTGATTCTCAATTTTAGTGGAACATCACATGCATGGTAATTGACTTAATTTTGAAGCATTTCACTCCATTACTGTTATGGTAATTCATGAGATTGTGGATTTTGTTTTGTTTTGTTCATGTCTTATCTCCAGCACAGAGAATAGCAGCTGGCACACAGGTGTTCAGTAAACAAAGTCTTTAAAGTAAAGTCTTATTAGGTAAATGCAAGGTTGGTAATTTGTTTACATATTTTTGTACAAATTTTTAAAATTCAGAGTAAGACTTTTTTAAATTATTATGAAGAGTTATGATGTGTCATACCTAAAATTTTAAGGCAGAACTAGAGATAGCCCAAGAAAAAGTACAAGCCTGGGATAGAAATTGAGAACAAGGAATTAGTGTTGGCAATACTCAGATTCCAGGAAAAGGGCAGAACAGTATCATTTTAGTCTTAGCAATTTAGAGCTATAGCTTCTCCCTTTGAAGACATAACCTGATAACATAGTAAAAAAAAAAAACAAAACAAAAAAAAAACCAAAAAACTTCCACTGGACATATTATCCTCCTTCTAATTCAGTGTTGACCAAAGGGAGGTATCATTATGGGTGACATGTGAGATAGTATTATGGATGACATTGCCAGAACAGACTCTTGTGGCTTACTGTTAATTTCAGGTGGGGTCTTCCAGCCTGCACAAAAGAAGAAAAACCTTTATGGAACTGGTTTCATCTCTGGGTTCCACAAATTTATAAAGGTCTCTAAGTGATATAGGAACCAAGAATTTCTTGCATTTACTTTTATGGTTATCCACTATGGACAGTTAATGGGAATAACTGTCTATTCTGCTTCTTAAACCAAGGAAAGACATATTTTAAAGGTTGCGTCAACTTATATCATAATAAAAAAAAAACCCAGAAACCCAAACTGTTTAACATGTATAACAAGAATAACATTATTATTGCATTTTTACTTTTTTGTTCTTTGGAGAGCAATTAAATTCTTCTCAGGAAAATGGAAACTATGTGAGGTATTTAAACAGGGAGCTTAATTTAGATAATTGGTTGAAGAGTATTGATTATAAGACCAGAAAAAGCAAATAGGAACATTACTATAACATAGCAATCACAAATTCTGGAAGCAGCTAAAACCCATGTGGTTAGATGAACAAGGTTTGGGGATTATCCAAATTTAAGAGACATGGAGGAAGAGCACCTGGGAGCTTACTCAGGTCTGTAAGAAGAGGCCAGTGACCAGTTACGTCCAGCACCCCAGGAACTGAGACAAGAATAATGACAAAGCTAGAGATTTAGGCCTCTAGGAAGAGACTGCCATTAAGCTGGTGCAGGTGGTTGAAGATTAAAACCAACTGCTTTTTCTGAGAATGAAGTCCTGTTGATGAAAGCAAAGCCAAATGGAAACAAGGAAACAGGAAGAAGTAAGTATCTTCATTCCACTTCTGACTGTAAGTCAACCTCCAGTATCCCTCATTGGAAGAATCTAATAGGAAGCCAGCTAATTCAAAGAAAATTAGATTAGAGTTACAGCAACAACACAACATCACAAAACAGACTGTAGATGAATGAATTTGGGGCTTAAAGACACTAGCTTAATAACTGGTACAACGTTGGAAACATACACCTAGCATTTTCTTCTACTTGTCTTGGGAACAAGCCTAAAAAAAGGAGAACAAAATAACCCCATTTGCAAAGAAATAACAAGTAAACAAATAACCACAGAGATGGAAAGTTTCCCCAAATCTGTGATTTCAGTAGAAAAGGAGAGATTTTGATTTTATTTGAAGTTCCCGGAAATATCTGACAAGGTAAGATGAAGGATGACCAAAACATTTATTTGCAACATTGGCAAATTCCCTAGAACTGAAAAAATAGGCATGGAGGAATTGAATGAGGAAATTACTCAGACCACGTTTACATTAATCAAAACAACCAGGTGTCTAGAAGAGTAGTGTGAGTGATGAGGTGAGACTTGAATCGTGAATACTGCTGTACATCTGCCTCTATCTATCGAGGGGAGTAGTAAATACTTAACAAAAACAAACAAACAAAAAACACATGCTCTCCCTGGGAATGAGGATATGGTCTTGCCCTTATGGATTGGATACAAATGGATCCCTCTTGGAAAAGGTTCACCTGATTCAGATGAGCAACCAAAAAGGAACCAGCACAGGACATTTACCAAAAATTGGGGGGGGGGGGGGGGAACAGAAGAGAAATGCATGGAACATGAATATTTTCATAAGAAAAAGTGATTTCATTAAACAAACAGAACTTGTGATCACTTATATTAATATGAAGATAAAATAAGATTTGAAGCAATATAATTTATAAAAAGGTCATCAAGCAAAGATATAGGACTCAGAAAGTTCAGGAAAAAAGGAGAGGAAAAAAATAATACTGTTTTAGAAATGCAGGTATATTTGAAGTTCCTGGATAAAAACAAATGGCTGAAAATGAAATAGAAATGCATGAGGTCAAAAGTATTAGACTGGGGTGCCTCGGTGGCTCAGTTGGTTAAGTGTTGAGCTATGGATTTTGGCTCAGGTCATTATCTCACGGTTCATCAGATGGAGCCCCTCATCAGGGTCTGTGCTGAGTGTGGAGCCTGTTTGGGATTCTCTTTCTCCCTCTCTACTGAATACAGTCAAAATTCCAAAATGCACTTCATTGGTTTGTCAAAAGAAGCTAAACTAATTGAGAAGTTAATGAATGTAATTCCAATATTTTTTGTAATTCCAATGTAATTCCAACTAGAAATATTTCCAAAAGAAAAAGATGATTTAGATTCACAGATTGAAAAGGCATACTATGGCCTGAGTAAATTAAGCTCAGATGGTCAGTACTAGCATACGTATGCACAAAGTTACTTATTTTCAAAGAATTCTGCTTGTTTGGTTAAAAAGACAAGAAAATCACGTTACATAAGAGTAAAAGAACAAGATGGCTTATGTTATTTTAGAGCAACATTCAATGATACAATATAGTGGAGCAATTCCAAGTAAATATCCAAAAAAGAAAGCATATGCCAAGTACTATATGCCCAGTTAGCTTTAGTTCTAATATAGTATCAACAAGTCTTTGTGAAAATACTAGAATTCAGAAATAGTTGTTACTATGAGCTCATCTCAAAGAATTTAAATCATTTTTATAACTTCCAAATAATTTGAGGTAGACATGGTTTGTATTTTATTCAAAAATTAAGGCTTAATGCGGGTTATAATTTCTTATCTAGCTAGGTTAGAAGAGGAAGGGGAAATATAAATTAGTAAACTGTTTACATCTTACAGATGAGGGTTATAGATAAATGGATACATGAAATAAAGGGATTTTAAATATACTTAATAATAAAATATTTAAATATTAAAGTAATATCATCTTAAATAGCATGGAGGGGCAGATGGAGAGGAAAGGTGAGGGACAGTAACTTTCATTTTTGTCATTAGAAAGGATTCAGGGGCACCTGGGTGGCTCAGCCAGTTAAGTGTCAGACTCTTGATTTCAGCTTGGGTCATGATCTCACAGTGAGTGAGTTCCAGCCTCACATCAGGCTCTGCGCTGACAGCGCAGATCCAGCTTGAGATTCTTTCTCTCTTTCCCCCTCTGTCTCCCTCCCTCTCTCTCTCTCTCTGCCCCTCGCCTGCTTGTGCTCACTCTCTCTTAAAATAAATAAACATTTAATTAAAAAAAGAGAAAGGATTCAATAAATACTGCAAAAAGCAATATAGGAGTCAGGTGTGTGAAGTTATGGCTGTACTTATAAATACAAGAAATAATTACAAACATTCAACTTAGGAGAATATATATGCATGCATGTACTTATAGGAAAACACACTAGTAAAATTTTCTGGGCCATGAAAATATAAAGACATGTGACAGGCCAAAGAACACAGGTAGATGACCTATTAATAAATGCAAATAGGGGGCGCCTGGGTGGCTCAGTTGGTTGAGCGACCAACTTTGGCTCAGGTCATGCATGACCTCACAGTTGTGAGTTCGAGCCCTGCGTTGGGCTCTGTGCTGACAGCTCAGAGCCTGGAGCCTGCTTCTGATTCTGTGTCTCCCTCTCTCTCTGCTGCTCCCCCGCTCATGCTCTGTCTCTGTCTCAGAAATAAATAAATAAACATTAAAAAAAAAATTAAAAAAATATATGCAAATAGATTTTAAAATCAGTAAAAGAAAAATTCATCTTAGATAATACTATTCCTACCATACTAAACTACAATAATAAACTTCTATGGTCCTAAAAATGTGACACCTACTGTTTTAAGTGCTATACTTCATCTGATCCTCATTTAAAAAAAAAAAAAAAAAGAATCAGGTGACCAAACAAAAACCAAGCAAAGAAAAACATTTGATGAGGTGTTATGTTACTTCTGTTTTTACAGATGAAGACTGAAGCACAGTGAGGTTACGTGAAAATTGCACAGTCATGTAGCAAATGAGTGGCAGAGAAGAGGCAAATAGGCAGCACCGAGGCAGCATATAAAAGTCTTTCTTTCTATAAATTCCAAAGTCTTTTGTTTTTATTTTTAATATTAGAATGCATTAATTCAACTTTTGTCAGTGTTCAGTTTTGTAATTTTACATTAAACATGGATATTTGCATGTACGTGAACTTAATATATTACTTTCTGTGTCCTCCTTATGGATACCATGGTTTTAATGCAATTACCCTGAATTTTTAAGATTTCTAATATATTTTGGATATACAAAGTTGTTTTAACAAAGTAATCTTCTAATACTAGAGATTATGGAAATAAAATTGTGCAAGCTTGAGTTTGATCTAAATCAAAACATATTTTGGAAATATGTGATAATAATATATTTATAATAGAGTACATTTTCTTAACCAATAAGCTACATTATCTTTCATAACATAAAATCCCAATCTGACCTTTGTGCATGTCACACCTATAAGCAATTCATTTTTTTTTAATAAATAAAAAAAAACATACTATGTTTTATGGGATACATGCAGGGAAAATAATGCTAGAAGTCATGATCTTACTCAATTGAAGACAAGACTGAGTTTAGAAAAGAAATTACATGAGATAAAGAATTATACATTAATGTGCTTATTTAAATGCTGATTTTCATTAATTGTGTTCACCAGTTTTAAATGTAGCGGCTATTAAGTTGTATAAACTTATGATGAAATCATTACATTGAAGACAAAGGGAAGTGCTGGCCACATCAGGGTGGGTGCAGATGTACTGCAGGTATCTCTGTGACACAGAGATGCTCACCCTTTCATGTTGTGAAGCATCCTGGTCCCGCTAGGCTTCTGAGGCCCGGCCAGGGCCCGGCATTGCCCCTCCTTTCCCCAGGAACATAAGAGCCTGGGCTTAGGAAAAAATTCTCTATTTGTGAACTTACTTCCTGACTAATATTATTTGTAACCCCCAAATCAATATATGCTGTGCAGTCTCAGACATGCACATCAGAGCAGTAACATTTTGAGTCCCCTGACACTTTCCTAGCTGACATCCAATTAGGCAACACTCTGCCTTCTTTCAACTCATAGTGTAAACAAATGTCCTTTTTTGAAGTCTATTTAGTGCCATGCTTTTCACATTTTTTAGTTGGTGATTTTGCTGTTTAGAATGTTCCCAAGCATCGTGTTCAAATACTATCTAGGGCTTATAAACTGAAGAAGGCTACCATGTGCCTTATGGAGAAAATGAGTGTATTAGATAAACATCATTCAGGTATGAGTTTTAGTGCTGTTGGCAGTGAGTTCAATGTCGATGAATCAACAGTATATTAAATAAGATGTTCTAAAACAGAAACAAATGTATAACAATAGTATATATTGATCAACTGAAAAAATGTTGTGACCAGAGGTTTACAAGAACCTGACCCTATATCTCCCTTAAGAGTAACTGCTAAGTATTCATCAGCACAGTGGACTTTATAGAACAAAACTACCACAGATAACAAGAATCAATTGTATATCAATGGGGCAGAATAGAGACCAGAAATAGTCATTATTTTCACAGTCAATTGATTTTTTTTAAATTTTTTAGTTAATTTATTTATTTTGGGAGAGAGAGAGAGAAGGAGAACATGAGCAGGGGAGGGGCAGATAGAGAGAGACAGAATCTCTCTGCTATTCATGCAGAGCCTAAAAAGGGCTCAATTTCATGAACCTTCTGTCCAATATTCACATCATGTTATATAAAAAGGAAAGTCACTGAACTTACCATTGCTGCTCCCCCTCGGTTATACATTACATTATCAATGTTCTTTATTACATTTCTGACCTAATTCATCTACCCAGGCAAAAAAAAAAAAAAGAAAGAAAGAAAAAAAAATATATACCATCTATTAGATAAAACATAAATATCAGGAACAAATATTGGCCTTTTCCTCTTCATTTATGAGGAAAATTCATCCTCCGACCTTAAATATACACTGATCACTCCCAGATTTGTATCTCTAGTCTGACACTTTCTATGAGCTATCGACTCATATTGAACTGACTTTTTGACACCTAGAATAGCAGGTGTCTCAAATTTTGCATATGAAAACAAAATCTTACTTTCTGAGCACTCCTACAAAACCCACTTCTCACACAGGATTCCCCATTCTAATAAAGCACACCATTTACCCAGTCTTCAGTGGCAAAATATAGGAGTCATGGTGAATCCCTTGCTTTGCCTATACCTCACATGAAATCCATCTTCAAGGCCTACTGGCTCAAGTTTCAAAATCAGAATCAAACAACTTATCACTAAATCTACCACTATTTCCTTAGACCAAGCTAGCTACCATCTTCTTTAGCAGAGACCATAGCAGTACTCTGGCTCCCATACCCCGAAACTTGCCAACACCCACCAAACCCAAAGACATTGCATTCTTTGGCAGAAGGTGATATAACCTTTGTAAAATATAAATCATATTTTATCCTTTCTGTGCTCAATACCATCAGGTGATCAACAAGACCTTACATAATCTACTCTCTGCTTAGCGTTCTGATTTACTTTTTTCCAACTCCTGACCCAGCTCATTCCTCAAAAACACAAGGTTTTATAACTGCAACTTAACTATGCCATTGTAAATTCCATCTGGACATTTTTGCATAGCTCTTTTTCACTTTATTACAGTTTTTGTTGAAATGTCATCTCCTCAGAAAAAATACCCTCTGTGTACTCTATCTGAAACAACTCCTCTCAAGCTTAATTTTTTAAACACTCTTATCAAAAATAAAATTATATGATTTGCTTTATTTGCTTTATGGTGTATTTCATGCTCTCAATCTAGATTGTAGATCCAAGGCCAATCCCTTCACCCCCTAAGCTTTCCTGGATATCTAGTGTTAGAGCAGAGCCTTGTTTAGGAGAAGGTCAGTAACTGAACTTTCTTATTACTTTGGTCCAATCTGACCCCAGTAATGTATATTTCTTCAGATATTTTTTGATTATATTATATTTCTTGTCTATATAGAAAATCACTGGGATAACTTTTACACAATTACCTATTATAGAAGTTAATAAAAAAAATCATCAAAAGACAAACCCTGTAAGAAACTCAATTATTTAAAAATACTTCTACAAGATTTCAAACCATATTATATTAATGCCAATATAAACAATGGAGTACTGTTTCCTACACATATTAAAAAATAAAAATTCACTAGAAAACATGTTAAAATTGAATCTAAAATGAAGGTTAAATAGATACTAAAAGCAAGGGTTTTGGAAACCCTAGCTCTAACATTTGTCTTCTTCAGAGTCTAGAGAACATTTTCCCTCAAATAAATGTTAATAATAGTTTGCTTTAAATATATATCCATATGCTTTTTTCATAAATAGTCTTCATGGGGCACCTGTGTGGCTCAGGTGGTTAAGTGTCCCATTCTTGATTTCAGCTCAGGTCATGATCTCATGGTTCGTGTGTTCAAGCCCCACATCAGGCTCTGTGCTGACAGCATGGAGCCTGCTTGGGATTCTCTCTCTCCCTTTCTCTCTGCCCCTCCCTTGCTCACCCTATCTCTTTCTCAAAAATAAAAAGAACGAAACATTAAAAAAATATTCTTCATATATGAGAACTAGCATGCATTTATTTATTTATCTTTATACAAGGAGGGTATGTACAAATAACACATACTCTTTTCACTATTTATTTTTAAATATCCACATTTTTCAGATTCTTCATATCCTGAGTATTGATCCACCTTACTCTTCGAAGGAAATAAATTTATGTACTATCTTGGCTAATTTTATTAGGATATTACAGATTATGTTTAGAAAGTGTTTGCCTATTCCTAACAATAAAGGTATATATGCCTATGTTTTCTTCTAACACTTTTGCAGTTTCATTTTTAACTTCTGAATTATTATCCACCTTGAATTTTACATTGTGTAAGTAATGAAGTGGGCATCTGTCTATATTTTTTGTTTGTATGTCTATCATGAGCCAGAAGGCTGAACCTCATGTATTAAAACAACTCATTCCCTTCTCCTCCCCAATTTGAAGTGGGACCAGACATTCACCTACCAAATCCATGTAGGTATTGGGATTTATCTCATGACTCTGTGTTCTATTTCAATGATCTTGCTGTAAAATCACAGGGTGATAGAAAATGCTTTAAGGTTTAACTGCATTTCTGACACAAGGAAATCCAAATCTCTATTAACTTTTCTTCTACAAAATTGTTCTTAGATTGTTTTTACATGTTTATTTTTTGATATATTCCTTAGAATACACTTTGTCTAGTTTAAAAATGTAGTTTCAAGTTAATTTAGGGAGAGACTATAGCTTCATAAAACCATCACTGTTGTCAAGTTTTAATTCATTATAATCAACAAAGCTAAACACTGCTCTATAAATACACTCAAAACTATATGTTTAGTAGTTGCAACAGAAAGACCCTGAACTGCAGTAAGCATTTAACTATGTGAATAAAAATCTCTGGTAAATAAATATACCTGAATACCTGAATGCTTACATAAGCATACCACGGATGTCATCCAAAAGTTTTTTTTACACATTCTCTAAGATGTTTCTTCTCAAACTGATTAGTATCAACTTCTAGATTTTTGAAATATCAGTGTTAAGTCAACACTTGATTTAAGATGTACAACATCAAGCACTAATGGACTATTTTCCTTAGTACTGTCATCTTTAGTTTTGTAAGTATTCATATTTCATGAATCATTTTCATATTCAGTATTGCATTCAATTTTAAAAGTATTCTGGGGCGCCTGGGTGGCGCAGTCGGTTAAGCGTCCGACTTAAGCCAGGTCACGATCTCGCGGTCCGTGAGTTCGAGCCCCGCGTCAGGCCCTGGGCTGATGGCTCAGAGCCTGGAGCGTGTTTCCGATTCTGTGTCTCCCTCTCTCTGCCCCTCCCCCGTTCATGCTCTGTCTGTCTCTCTCTGTCCCAAAAATAAATAAAAAACGTTGAAAAAAAAATTTTTAAAAGTATTCTTCTGATATTCTTACAGCAGGAATCACTATTTCTATCTTTAAGCAAAATACTGAGGTTCATAGATTTCAAATGTCTTGCTCAAAGGCAAAAGCTAATAGTAGCTAAACTGGAATATTACTCCAGCCTTTAGATTCCTGGTTCAATATATTTATGAACTAAATACAATATTCAGTATTATATCACATATTTTAAAGTCTGCACCTCAAAACAATTTTCATTATACTCAATTGCTCTCGGGGTGTGTGTGTGTGTGTGTGTGTGTGTGTGTGTGTGTGTGTGTGTGTGTGTTTTGGCTTGGTTTGGGAGATATTTGCTTGTTGGTAAGAAAACAAGAAAAATCTGTATTAGTGAGGAAATATGACCTTGAAAAAGTCAAGAAACCAAAATACTATTTATGGTGATATATCCTCAAAATTCATTGGTTCTCTTTAATCCATCAATAAGGTCCACTTTTCTTTTTAGTCTAGGGGAGGGGTCTAAGAAGTTTTCTTCCACTTAAGCTTAAAAGTTATAAGCACTATAAGAATAAAAGACTTCCCCATCCCAGAGGAAACAGAATAAGGTAAATAAAGTGTGTTTGCCCAATAACAGAAATTGGAAGAGGGAGGGGGGCTGAGCGAGCTGTGTTTTTAACCTGTGAATTTCACTACAATATCCATGTGTCCTGTGATTCCTCTTTTAAGAATTCTCCATCTCTTGAAAATGTTTGCTAAACAGTTTACCCAAACTTAAGAACTTTCATTTGCCTTGTGGAGGGAGAATTCTGGGAATTTTCTGGTAACCATCCTTTGGGAGGAATAAAGACAGTAAAAGTAATGATCCTTGAAATCTACTACAACAAATCACAGAAAATTGTCTCAGTGAGTTTATGAAGAAATGGAATGTTATTTAGGGCAGCTCTAGAGAAAGGATAACTTGCCACCTCAAAAGCAAGGACCCATTTCTCCCTTCCTAATCAAATTTCTTTTTGATTTGGACTTTCTTGGTCATATAGTCTTAGTTATTCCTATTCTCTGCCAATAGTGCATGAATTTAGTGTGGTCTTGGCATCTTTTTCTTTATGGATTCTACCATAAACAGCATTATTTAAGGAAGAAGGAGAGGAAAGAGTGAGAGTATTGGAGCAAAAACTGTCCCAGATAAGGTTAAGCAGGCAGTGAGGACTTTCTTCAAGATTACTGCAATTGGGAAAGAGACTAGACCTCAGACTGAGCTCAACTCGACCAAGAGAGAGAGAGAAAAAAAAAGGATTAGGGAATTTGTAAGAACTGGGATGGTACTAATCATAGGCTATCCTGTTGGCCAAATGGCCTTACTCATAGGATAAGTAAACTTTCTTCCATTTTCATAGTGGAAGGTAATTTTATAAATTGCAGCAGGGTCAAGACAGAGTGAAGCTCCTATCTCCCCACAGAAGGTGAGAGACTGGGGCCCATCTTTGATAATTAGATTTCAAAGGGATGGTTTCTGATACTTCAGAAAGACATTCCTGGGTTAAACCTTACAAGGACCTTTTGAAAGATTTACAACTCAAAGAGGAAGAGAAAAAAATTACAATTAACCAGTTTTCCAAAGCAAATGTTCTAAGAAAAGGGAGGTCTGGGGTCTAAAGTCTAGAGTCTAAAGAAGCCTCTAAAATTTAATCAGTCAAAAGGCATAATCTCTAATGGAGGTAACTCCTTCTACTTGTGTTAGTTTTTTGATAATTTTTTAAAACTTTGGTTTGGAGCAAAAGTATAATTTCCCTACCTTGATTCATGAAACTTATTTTATGTACTATTCTTTCCTTCATTTTTTTGTACTATTATCTTCCTAATCTAACACATATGTAAGAATTATATTTATTTTCCTCTGAATATAAGATTATAAACATGGAATCTCATGGTGGAAAAGGTAAAGAAGTTTTCAATTAGGAGATAGCATATAGCAATATGAGAGGCTTGTGCATTTTGAACACTGGAAATGCAAATGCTGAAACCTGTCGCTTCATTATTTCTAGTTCGTATCTGCCTATATCTCTTGGAATCTGTGCCACTCCTGAGATTGCATTGGTTAGTAACTGACTAATTGTACCTGTCATTATTAAGTAGAGATTTTATATTAACCCCTGTATAGAATGCTGGACTTTTCTGTGTCTAGGTTAACTAAAAATGATAGCTTTGGAATCAAGTCAGAAAGCCTAGTCCAATCTACACTAAGCATTATTGCTGTTAGTGTAAGAACTTACTTATTTGGAAGGGATTATGGTTTAGGCAGCCTTTCAGAATAGTAGTTAATTATCTCAAATGCAGTTTAAAGAGAAGGATATTCAACACCTACTGAGAAGAATGAAATTTCTTGAAATAAAGCACTAATCCTGGCAGCTAAAAATACAAGAGTGCAGAAGGGAAAGTAGTTGTGGAGTCTCCAAGAAAAAGCAGAAAGTAAGACATGGGGATAGAGAGGGATATATATTCAACTTGTGACCACTGGTGTTAAGTGGCCTAGAAGATTTACATTCTTCCAGAATATATTTCTAATACTATCACTCTTATATGTTAGTAAAACAACCAGCCTGAAAAAAAAAAAAAAACTATTATGCCATCACTAAGATATATTGATTATTTGGCTTATTGGCCTGACTCCTAAAGTATCAAACATATAAGAGAATTTATATTATATGAACATCTATACATGTCCAGCTTAGCTGGAATATAAATATATGTCCCAAGTATGAGCATTGTATGCCTATAATTCAGGAGTTATATCAGGGCTATGTATAGAAATGACCTGGATAATATTACCATTTACATACAGCTGAGTGCCATTCCTCGTCTATATAAGAATTTTCCAGTGGAGTCCATATTTTCAAAAAGCTCCTTAGGCTATGATAATTCATCCTTCTTATTAAGAATGACTAGTTTAAGGGGCTCCTGGGTGGCTTGGTCGGTTAAGCGTCCGACTTCGGCTCCGGTCATGATCTCGCAGTCTGTGAGTTCTAGCCCCGCGTCGGGCTCTGTGCTGACCGCTCAGAGCCTGGAGCCTGTTTCGGATTCTGTGTCTCCCTCTCTCTCTGCCCCTCCCCTGCTCATGCTCTGTCTCTCTCTGTCTCAAAAATGAATAAATGTTAAAAAAAAAAATTTAAAGAATGACTAGCTTAAGTTGGTATTGTACATAAATGCTGAAGTATGAATTTGCCAAAGAGACATTATTCAGAGTACTATGGCAAGAAACGATATGAAAGTCTTTTCCTCCCTATATATTCCTCATTATTTATGCACTGTATATTGACACAAGATATATTTATCCAAAATGTCATCAAGTTATCATAAGAACATATCAACATTCAAAAAATCTCCCCCAAGACGTTGCTGGGAAGATGGCAGAGTAGGAGGATTCTAAGCTCATCTCTTCCCACAGACACATCTAGATAACAGCCACATCAGTGCACCCAGAAAATGACCCAAAGAATGTCAGAACAGATTTTCCATACTTGATCAAAGAGAGGAGGCCACATCAAAAAAGGGTAGGAGGGGCAGAGAAAGCAGTCAGAAATCAAACTCCTATTGAGACTAACCACAGGGGAGGGACACCACAAGCACAGAGAAGGGAGAGAAGCAGACCCCACACCAGGCACACCAGACACCCCAGGGACCCCAGGCATAGGAAACCTACACCAAGAAGGCAAATCCCTATAACATACGGCTTTGAAAACCAGTGGGCTTAACTTTGTGAGTTCTTCAAGGGTTTTGCTTACCCTTGTGTACTTTAAAAATCAGTAGGGTCAGTTCTAGGAGAGCCAGAGGTTGACAGGAAACTGAGTGCCCCCTGTTTGTTATGTGAGACCACATAAAAAACAACCCCACAGAGATATAGTATAGAAGCAGCAGTATGAAAGTCACCTGGGGTAAACATGAAGATTCATGCTGGAAGGGTAGGGATCTTTAAAAGACATCTCCAAGAACAACCAAGATATCTGGTTTCTCTGGAGGCCCCACCCACCAATGAAAGCTTCTCAGGGACAATGCAGAGAGCAGCCGGCACATCAGTGGAACTGCAGCCCCAGAAAATGGGCCGAGGGCAAGCATCTGGTCTGGCTGCTGAGACCACCTAATTAGAAGAACAGAGCTGTCCCAAACTGGCCCCTTGCCAATACAGGGACCAAACCCTTGCCATAACAGGCAAAGTGTGTCATGGTAGATGACTAAACTGAAGGTAAATTAGACTAAGTTAAAATAGTAGGTGTATGCAACCAAATAGGAGATAGCCCTGTAGTGCCAGGTTCTGGTGTAAAGGAGACAGTGTGCTACAAGACACTACAGGACCTCTTTTTTTCATAAGGTCACTACCTTCAAATTAGGAGATGTAAATTACTTTTCTAATACATAGAAAACAAACACAGAGTTAGACAAAATAAGAAGCTAGCCGAATATGTCCCAAATGAATGATCAGAACAAAAACACAGCAAAAGAGCTAAATGAAATGGAGATAAACAGTATGCCTGATAGAGGATTCAAAGTAATCATCATAAAAATACTTAATGAACTTGATAAAAGAAAGGAGGATTCCAGTTAGACGTTCAACAAAGAGATAGAGAACATAAAAAAGAACAAATCAGGGGCATCTGGGAGTCAGTCAGTTGGGCGTCCAACTTCAGCTTGAGTCATGATTTCATGACCTGAGCTCATAGGTTTGAGCCCTGCATCAGGCTCTGTGCTGACAGCTCATAGTCTGGATCCTGCTTATGATTCTATGTCTTCCTCTCTCTCTGCCCCTCTCCTGCTTGTGCTCTGTCTCAAAAATAAATAAATACTAAAAAAAAAGAACAAATCAGATATGAAGAACTCAATAACTGAAATTAAAAATATACTAGAGGGAATCAATGGTAGATTTGAGGAAGTAGAAAGATTAGCAAACTGGAAGACAGAATGACCAAGCTGACCAGCAAAAAGAAAAAAGAATAACAAAAAATGAGAATAGGTTAAGGGAGCTCAGCAACACCATCAAGTGTAATAACATTCATATTATAGGGATTCCAAAAAATGAAGAAAGAGAAAAGAAGGCAGAAATCTTATTTGAAGAATAGCTAAAAACTTCCCTAATCTATGGGAAAAAACAGACATCCAGATCCAGGAGACATTAAGAGCCACCCCCCACCGCCCCTTGCTGCCCAAATAAACCCAAAGAGGTCCACACCAAGATACATAATGATTAAAATGACAAAAAAATAGACATAAAGAGAGAATTTTAAAAAGCAACAAGAAAAAAGAAGACAGTTACATACAAGGGAAACTCCATAAGGCTACAGCTAATTTTTCAGCAGAAACTTTTCAGGCCAGAATGTAGAGACATGATATATTCAAAGCGCTGAAAGGGAAAAAGCTACAGTTAGAAATACTCTACCCAACAAGACTATTATTCACCTTAGAAGGAGAGATAGTTTTCCAGACAAACACAAGTTGTAGGAGTTCATCACCACAAAACCAGACTTACAAGAAATGTTAAAGGGAATACTTTGAGGGGAAAGGAAAGAGCATAGTCAGGAGAAAGAAAATTATGAAAGGAAAATATTTATAGGTAAATATAAAGATAATAAAAACACTAGATTAATCATTTATAAAACCAGTATAGAGGTTAAGGCACAAAAGCAGTAAAATCAACTATATGTATAAAAGTCAAGGCATTCACAAAAGGATGTAAAGTATAGTATCATATACATAAAGAAGGGAGGGGTGATAAATTAGTGCTTTTAGAATGGATACAAACTTAAGTGACCATCAACTTAATACAGACTGCTATTTGAATAAGATGTTATATATGAGCCTAATGGTAACCACAAAAAATCTCTTCCACACCAACTTGGAATCATAAATTAAATTGAAACTGTTGTATTTTCTTTAAAGAAATAAATGTAGAAATTGCTAATCAAGATCTGAATGAATAAGGTCATTATAAATCAATCACAGCTCTTCACAAGAATTTTGTAATGCACTCCATAATGGATTACCTAGGAAAACATATTTAACAATAATTATACAAAACCATCCATTTACTTAAATGTGGAAGAATTTTAAACTGGATTTCATTTTTTTAAGTCCAGAGATAGCTATATATTCATTTAAATTAGGTACCTAAAGATTTATGTCCCTATGTTAAACAAACTCCAAAGTAACAAACCAAAAAAATTAGTAACATAAAAAATTCATGCATTCACTTATCAATGAATTTATTAAGCACTTAGTAAAACTTTACTTTTAAGAGTTTATACTTTGCTAAAGGAAACAGTCATATTGTCAAATTATAACATCATACGATTTATACTGTAAAGTAGATGAGGTCTGTAAGTATAAAAACAATAGATATTTATCATAGGAGTTTTGTGATTAAAAAAACTTTTTACATATACTTTTGGCTGAAAAAATAATATAAGACTCCTGCAAAGAATGAAATGTATTTTATTTCTTATTAGAAAAAAAGAAAAATTATATATAATTTAAAAAATACAGAATGCATATTAACTTATATTAAGTTATATTAATTATAATTTGTATTTAAATAATTGATACATTTAGTTGAAAAAATTGATACAGCTAAAATTTAGTTAATAGCATTTATTTTGAAAATATGGTACCATTAAATCACTTACAGTAATTCTAACAAGGATAATACATTCCTAGTGCAAAATTACTAATATTTTTTTTAATGTTGATTTATTTATTTCGAGAGAGACAGTGCAAGTGGGGAAGGAGAAGAGAGAGAGGGAAGAGAGAGAATCCAAGCAGGCTCTGCACCATCAGCATACAGTCCAATGTGGAACTCAAACCCACAAGCTGCAAGATTGTGACCTGAGCCAAACTTAAGAGTCAGAAGCTTAAGTGACTGAGCCACACAGGTACCCCAGTGCAAAATTACTATTCTAAGAATTTAAGTTTCAAAATGCAATACAGGTTGCCACATAACTATTTAGGCTGGTTTTGCAGCAGCAGGTGGAGATTTTAAAAGGAATGATGCTCAGTTGACTCTGATTCAAAGAATTATCAGAATTTCATATCCTAAAACACAATAGTTCTGAAATGTTTTTAGTCGTAGAATATGTTTTGAATAATCTCCAGTCATCTATTTTCCTGAATACTTATCAATTTGTTTTTCATTCTGTGAACATTAGTGACTCTCAAATGAACATATGTGGGATATTCAATGTCATTCATTTCAACTCTCCTTGTTTCTTTTCCTGGGGCTAAATCTGCATAAAGAGCTCAAAGGATTGTCCATTAGAAATATATGTTTTATGGAAAAAAGTATGTTTTACATTCAAAAAATGAAAATACCCACAAAAAAATTTTTAAATGTATATAATGGATTTTTTAGTGTTGGTACTCAAAAACAGGTCATATAATACTGATGATACTGCAATTTGAAGGATGTCTCAAATTACTTACATAAATTTCTATTTAAATAGAAGTATCAGGCCACAGTCCTCAAAATCAATTACGACATAAAAAGTACCCTTGAAATATGTAAATAAAGAGGTTCCATTTTCTAAAAGGACAAGGAAGGTAAAATTCAAAGAAAAAGCATCTACCTATTTCAGACACATGTGCTAGCTAGAGTAGTCTCAAGAAAAGAGACAATAATGAGATGGAAATGAAGGTTCTACAGGCAGCAAAATTAACACAGCTTGGAAATTAAAGATAACATAGTTGAAAATTTCAGACTTGGCATTGTCAATATTGAGCTTAATAGTGAGCATTATAAACACACTCATACATGTTAAGTGCTTTTAAAAATTAAAGTTTATTCAAAGTCTTTCAAGGTTAAACAAAAATATTTCATTATCAGTGAAAAGATCCCTAAGATAAATGCCAATGGCTCAAATCCAATCAAGATGAAAAAGAGAAATTAAATAGTTATAGAGAAATCAGAGTCTGAAGAAAAACTCGGAAAACTTAGCTGATGCTCTTAGTCAGTAGCATTTATTTAGGCCTCTGACACCACAGGTCTGGATTCTTTCATTAGTTTTCTAAAAGAGCTCTCAGGCTCTTTTCTCTTGACTCTTTTCTGTGACTCTTTTTTCTTTCTCTGACTCTAATTTATCTTCCACACTATCTCTGGATTAATCTCCCTTAGGTCCTTTCATTATGTTAGTGTTCAAAAGCTCTACAACAACTCCCAATTCCTTCCTAAACAGATTTAACAGCTCCTGTTTTTTTTTTTTCTTCTCCAGATTCCCTGCAATTTTTCTGCCTCCCACTTAGACAAGCCTATTTTCCACTAACCCCAACCACAGAACTTTCTCTAGAGTTGGTATCATCATTTATTTGCACCATGCATTGAACTATCATCCAAGCATTGCTCAACTTGCTTCCTTCCTGAAATACCATCCTCTTTCTTCACCAGCTGAAGCCCTTTCTACCCCCTCCTTAAACTTCAGCTTAGGTCCTGATTTATCAACACTTTGCATGTTTATTATTTACTTTGCCCTCTACTGATTAATCCCAACTCTAAATTCTTATAGAGGTATTGTTTGTTGTATGAAAATTACAATGTGGGTGTCTATTATTTTGTGTATTTCATTAACTTTCAGAGGCATGCAATCTTAAGACATCCATAAGATAGTAAGCTATTTGGAGGCTTGGATCACATCTTAAATTTTTATATTACAGGATGGATGCTGAATGGATAGAAAGGAATTCTGCCTCATTTCATTAAAAAAAAAAAAAAAAGAGTCGGGGCGCCTGAGTGGCTCAGTTGGTTAAGTGTCCGACTTCGCTCAGGTCATGATCTCACTGTTCGTGAGTTCGTGCCCTGCATTGGGCTCTGTGCTGACAGCTTGGAGCCTGGAGCCTACTTTGGATTCTGTGTCTCCCTCTCTCTCTGTCCCTCCCCCTCTCACACTCTGTCTCTCTCTTTCAAACATAAATAAACATTAAAAAAACAAAAAAATGATTCAAGGAGTCATATTAAAATACGTATTGTAGGCCTTAAACTTATGAGTAAAGAAACTTATGATTCGGGGTGATGCCCAAATCCTCACTGCTAATGTAAGATGAATTTTTGAGCTGGTAGAGGTTTTCCCTAAGGCGACCCACCTACATTTCGGGATTCCTGGGAATCGCAATCTGCCCATCCCCCTTTAACACTGAAAGAGCAGACTGGCGTGGAGGTAATAAACAAGGTTGAGCAGGTGCTTGTTTCCTATAAGTAGTAAATTGGATTAGCCCCAAGGGTTAAAAAAATACATGTTATATAAAAATGGATGCAGGGAAGAGGGAGATACAGGCTTCCAGTTCTAGAATTAGTATGTCAGGGGAATAAAAGGCACCGCATAAGGAATACAGTCAATGACATTGTAATAGTTATATAATGGGACAGATGGTAGGTATACTTGGGACGAACATAAGATATAAACTTGTCAAATCACTAAGTTGTACACCTGAAACTAATGTAACATTGTGTCAACTATACTCAAATTTTTAAAAATTTGGGTGGCTGGGTGGTTCAGTCGGTTAAGCGTGGAGCTTTTGATTTTGACTCAGGTCATGATCTCACAGTTTCCTGAGTTTGAGTCCCACATCATGCTCTGCACACTGACTGGGGGAGCCTGCTTGGGATTCTCTCTTTCTCTCTGCCTCTTTCTCTGTGCCTCTCTCTCTCTCCTTTTTTTTCTCTCTCTCTCTCAAAATAAACTTTAAAAAAATAAAAAAATAAAAACCCTATGTATAAGTACAATGAAAAACAAAATAAAAATAAGTGAAGGGATTGAGTATAAAGGCAACATATTAATTTCGTAGGGCTACGATAACAAAGTACCACAAAGTGGGTAGCTTAAAACAACAGAAATTTATGCTTTCATAGTTTTGAAGTCAAGATATCAACAGGAGCATGCTCCCTCTAAGTATAAAATCCCTCTGTGCTTCTTCCTAGTTCCTGGTGGAAGCTATCAATTTTTGGCATTCCTCAGCTTATAGCTGCATCATGCCAATCTCTGCCTCCGTTGTACATGGCACACTCCCTATGTATCTGCATCTACGCTTTGTCTTCCCACTGTGCAAAAAAGCACTTCCCTCTGTGCAAAAAAGCATTGGATTATGGGCCCACTCTACTTTAGTATGACTTCATCTTAACTAATTACACATGCAACAACCCTTTATCCAGATAAGGTCACATTCTGAGGTACTGCTGTTTAGAGCTTGAACATATGTTTTTGGAGGACACAAATTGACCCATATGAGGCAGTTAAAACTACGATTCAAATTAACTCTGAATTTAATGCATAGAATATATGCTGAGAAGTTCAGCCTGCTTGCAAGAAATAGGCAACATATTTACCTCTAAAAATAATGAGAAAACATGATCAATCACTTCATCCAGAATTTGTAAGAGTTAAGCCAACAAATTATAAAGAGAAACACAGAAATTGTGCATTGATCCTGAAGGAAATTTATCCTAAGAGAGTTGATGAAATAGAATAGTGGGTGATTTAGAAAACAATATTACCAATAAAATTATACATGATATACATGACTTTTTTATAAGAGCTTAATTAGATTTGCTTTTTCAAATTTATACAGTTCAGTAAAATTAATCATGGGAAGAATGGGAGTAATACTTTTGGGTAATATGACAGCATCAATGTATGTAGTTTCTGATGCTATACTTTAATCAAGGAATATTCCTTGATTCTAGAATATCTATTATAAATTAGAATGTCAAATTTCATGTATATCAGGTCAAAAATATTTTTGTAAATTTTAAAACTTTCCTTAATTTTAACCTTGAAGTTTTTGAGTATTTGATCTGAGATACTTCTTTTGTTATGTTATTCTTAGAAGATATCACATATTGTGTGTGAATTCTAGGAATTTCCTCTGTAATCTAAATTTGCATATCCAACTTCTTACTTGAAAACACCACTGAGATATGTCACCAAAGCCTAATGTTGACTATGTCCCTAAGGATATATGCCAATATTCTTATTTCCCACAGTACAGATATTTTTTGTTCTCCCATACATTTCCTGAACTTTCCTTGACCTGCTCCATAAGGGATGAGGGACAAGAGGGTAGCTATCCAGAAAACTATATTTGCCAATCTCCTGTATTAATGAGACTTAGTTTAGGTATATTTCTATTTTTTTTTCCTGACTTCTACTTTTTATTAACATCTTAGCTATGAGTTATATATTTTTCCTATTAAATGTCATACAGTGTTTTCTCCTTGTAGCTGTTTTGAATATTACCATTTGGTCTTTAGTTTTTAACAATTTGATTATAATACACCTAGGTATGTTTCTCCCTGTATTTATCCCACTTCAATTCAGTGGCAATGTCTTCCAAATGCTATGGGAAATTATCAGCCATTATTTTTTCAAGTATAGAATATATCTCAACTCTCTGTCTTCTCCCGCTGGGACTTTTTTTTTAACAAATTTCCACATGTACTTTATGCTTTGTTTTATTTTGTTATGTTTGCCTTCTTTGTTTTTCTTTATTTCAGTTTACATATCCTTTCTAATAATGTATTTCTGAGTTCAATATATAGCCTATCCTGTGTTGGTCTGCTTTTAATCACCTCCATGAGATCCAGTGATTTTTCTTTATATAAATACATAAACATTTTACCAATATTTTCCATCCCTTTATTCACATTATTTTTCTTTTCTGTCTTTTCTATAACATAGGTATCAAGAGTATGTTAAAGTCCTTACTAATTACAATATATGTATCATCTCTGGGCCTGCTCTTACAATAGACTATTGTATTTCTTTACTGTTTATTACTTGTTGCTGGTTATTCATATGATTAGTAATTTTATATCTCATATATTGAAGGTGATACACTGTAAAGATGTGGATTATCTTGACTTCTAATTCCCCTAAGCATATCTTTTACTCTTAGAGCATGTATCTTAATTCTAGGACGTGGTCCATATATCTAGACCAGGGCCTTTCTGGTTTCTTAACTCAAAGTCCTGGCCGCTCACCATGGTATTTCTAACTGAGTCTGGCCACAGATAGTTTTATTGATCTAGGTACCTACTCAAATCTCTCCTGATTCCTTGTGGTTATTCTCTGCTACACATCCTGGAGTTTTACTCCTTGAGTGCATAGCTAAACACTAAACCAAAGACACGAATAATTTTATATACTTTCTCGTGGCCCATTCTCTGCCATGCCTTTCTCTTTAAATCTTTGCTCCTGAAACCCAAGCCACCACAGCAGCAATGAACTATAATTTTGTTTTTACCACACAGCGATACCACTACCTCCTTTTTGAATTCAACTTACCTGCACTGTGATTTGAGAAGTTCTATCTAGTGCAATATGACAAAAAAAGAAAATAAAAGGCATATAGATTAGGACAGAAGAAATAAACTTCGTTTACAGATGTTGTGGTTATCTGTGTAGAAAATCTGAAAGAATCAACAAAAATTCCTGAAACTAATTAAGTTATTATAGCAAAGTTACAGGATACAAGTTTAATATACAAAAGTCAATCCATATCTTCTGCTTAATATTGCTATGAACCTAAGTTGCTCTTACAAGTAAAGATCATTTAAAATAAATATGCTGTTACTGGAATAGCAAAGTATTTAAGTCTTCTTGAACCTCTTAACAAAACAGACATAACAATAAATGCAGTAGAGTACTAAATATGTAAATTAATAGAACACTGAAAGCATTTTAACCCCAAGAAGTGAAGTGGTATCCTCACAAACCACAAAATTCCACTGAGCTGTGCCTAACTACAACATGTATATAATTAACTGTGTGAGAGGAAGGAGAAAGACAAAGATATATAATAGCCCTGATGCTAGTAAACTACCAACAACAATTCATTCAGAAAGCAAGAGAAGACTCTGGAAGAGAAGTCAGGTGAAGGTATCTGAGAAAATCATCAGGAGAGGAGACGTTCTGTTTCCACTGTAAGGATGAGTTTAGGAGACTTCAGGAATGTTAGACTATGCTGAGGATATAGAGGTGTCATGAATGCTTGAAACCAACCAACTGAAGAAGTTTCCTTCAAGGACAAAACCTATGCAAAAGAGAAACTGATGGGAATAAAACACACGTTAAGCAGGAGAAAGATACTATGGGACAAAAAGAAAAAGAGTTGGGGCACTCAGTGTGGAAAAGAAAGAGAGAAAGGAAATATTCTGATGATGGTTAAAAAAAAAAAAAAAAAAAAAAAAGGAAGAGAGGAGAGAGTTCTCAAAGTACCTGAACTAACTTTGTGATGCTTCACGGTAAAGCCTGAAGCCATGAAGCTATGAAAGCTACCTTAGAATATCCCCCTATCTGGAAAGATATTTTTTAAAATTCAAGAAAATTTATTTCATATAAATATTCATAACACAATAGAATTGTAGTTAATTCCATATCAACTCATTCTAGGTCAAAAAAATATGAGCCAAATAAAGATCTTTAAGATACTGAAGATATACCAAAAGAACATGCTCTCCTAAAAAAGATTTTAAACAGTGAAGCTTAGTATTTCAAAATAAACCAAATATAATTAAAATATGAAAAAAATCATAAGAACTAGAAAAAAAAGAGAAAAATAAAATTACAAAAACAAGAGAGGTTGAAAATAAGACCTCACTGAGTTCTAGAATGATTTAGAAATAAATTTAAAATAATTTCATAAATAAAAGCAAAGCTAAGTAGACAATGGAAATGAACAGGTATCATACATGATACAGTAAAAGGAATAGACAATGAAAAGTAGAATAGTAAATTTTAAAATCAAGCAAAAATTAATAGAGGCATAAAATGAGGAGGAAGTAGTAGAAAAAGTGGAGAAAGTACACACACACACACACACACACACACACACACTCCAAGTGAAAACAAAAGAACAAAGAATACATATTAAAAACCATAATATCATATAACTTTTCTGAAATAAATTAAGAATTACATCTTCATATTGAAAGAGAATATTATTTCTCAGAGAAAAGTTTTCACAAGCAGCCAAAACCAATACATATTATGGTAAAAGTATTTGATTTAAGCTCCAAATGCTTTCAGAAGGCAATTGCTTTAAGTGACTGTAAAGATAATCTAAGTACTAAACTATTTGAAAACATAAACAAAGGAACAAAAAACCCTTTAAATTCTTTTTTAAGGTAAATGTTATATTGATTATAAAACCTGATAAAAATTGCTCCAAAAATGAAATCTACAAACCAACCATA
The DNA here is from genome assembly GCF_018350215.1 of Panthera leo. Classification (NCBI taxonomy): domain Eukaryota; kingdom Metazoa; phylum Chordata; class Mammalia; order Carnivora; family Felidae; genus Panthera; species Panthera leo. The sequence continues at coordinate 165,021,255 of NC_056679.1, read as the reverse complement.
CATGTGAATATTAACAAAAATATTTGATTTATAAATTTAATATTATTGCCATAAAAAAACAGATCTTTTTTTCCCCTTGAGATAGAAAATTATAAGGTTCATCTGAAAGGACAAACAAAAATAGAGAAAGCACAGAAACCATGAGAAGGATATTCTAGTTCACTCTAGATGAGATGTATTTTAGGTCCTGTATGTATAAGAGAATAAGGCATTAGAAAATGAATGGACTAAGATAGAAAATCTGGAAATAGATAAATCTGCAAATAAAAATTTAGTATATCACAAACATAGCATTAGAAATCAATGAGAAAAATATTCTTTATAATTAGTAGTGTTGGAATAGTGGCATAGCCATATGAAGAAAAAGCAAAATTATCTCCACATAGTATTAAAAGAAATATATTTAAATTCACCTACAAACTTGAAAGTAGAGAAAATAGTGTTAACTATGATTCACAAAACATAATCAATAAAGGATAAAATTAATAATTTTAGTTTGTTACTTGTCCAAAAAGTTATGACAAATAAACATTATAATCAATAAATAACAAATGACAAAACAGTGAAATATATTTGCAATGACAAATATGTCCAAATGTCCAAATGTCCAAAAAAATATGACAAATAAACATTATAATCAATAAATAACAAATGACAAAACAGTGAAATATATTTGCAATGAAAAATGTTTAAAGGCCATTGGATCTATTCATTAGTAGGACTTTAAGCTACAGTAATTTGGAATATAGACCAAGTCAGATATTCAGATATATCCTAAAGATAAAAACAAATTCAAGTTGTTGCTCAGTAGCATGCATATACTAAACTCATAATGGCAAAGAGAAGATTAGCATGGACCCTGTGAAATACTAACATGTAAATTCATGAAGCATTCCATATTTTTCTATACACTTTAAAGTGGCTAAAATGGTAACCTCATATTATGTATATTTTACCATAATAAAAATAAATAAACGGAAAAAGAGATATGAAATAATAAATGAAGCAAACTTTTAATTAAAATCATGTAGAAGGTAAAACAATAGTGCAAGACATTTTAAATGTTTTTCATAAGCTTAATTTTCGTAAAAATATTGGCATTGGGATCATTCTGAGTTTGTGTTGATACTAAAAAAAAAAAAAAAAAACAAGAAAAAGCTAGTTGGTTAGATCAATCTCAATAAGAATAAGAATGAAAACTAGACATAATATCACTTGATGTGATACAATAGGAAGCTTACAACTCCTGCTGTGAAGTATTATTAAAAAAATAGAACAAATTTGATCAGCCTTCTAAATGTAACTACTTTTTTTATTACAGGAAATAAAAAAAGTATGCAGACCACCTTAACTGATACAAAGGGAGGCAATGAGCAAATCCAGAAGGTCCCAAGTTATAGAGGATCAATTTCCTTGGTTTCTGTATCAAATAATTTATAAGGGAAAAGAAGGAGGGGAAGCTTATAAGTCAAAAATAATTTAAACTATATCAATGAAACATATCATATGTATTTTGTTTCCTGATTCAAACAAACCGTAAATTTAAAATACTATGAAATATTGAAATAAATGTGAATATTGTGTTTTTATAACATTAAAGAATTATACTTAATTACTTCAGAAAAGATATAAAAACTGGAATTAGGATTTTTAAAGTATCTTTTGATACATATTGGAGGATCTATGGATGAAATAAAGTGATATCTAGGATTTAACTGAAAAAAATAACTAAGATGGGGTGTGGATGGAGAATAGGTATAGACTTAGAGAAACATATTGACTACATTGAAACTGGATATTGGATCAATAGAGGTTTATTATTTTACTTTTCCTTTTGTATATTTATACTTTTCCATAATTTTTTAAGGTAGTACTCACATTAAAATCACAAACAAAATAATAATGGAGGAGGAAAAATTATCATTTCAAGTGATTTATAAGCTGTGAATGAGAAGAAATCATAAAAAATAATCTAAGCTTATGCATACTTTATCTTTTAAAATACCTATTTATTTGCTTCAACTCATTCCCCAATATTCTCATACTTTTTTATTTTAAATGTATATGACTAGACATATAGAAAATTACTAATCAAAAAAATGTTGGTCAAATCCTTTTGTGAGAAAGTAAGCATTTCTTGGTTTTATTTATTTATTTTTAACATCAACTAATCTTAAGGATTAGGCATGAAATGCCAGGTACTTTTTAAAGTACATTTGCTATTTACTCTCCACTAGGGAAAAATGTGACCTCATTCCATGTTCTGAATAACACAACTGTGCCCTAGTGATTAGTGCATCAGGTCTGATGGGAGAAAAACACAAGGCTCTGCATTTTTAACAAACTGCTCAGCCTTAAACTGATTATCAAAGGATTTAAAGGCAAATCATTTTTTAAAAGTCAATTGATTACACATGATTGGGTAATAAATAAAACAAATTCTATATTTATGTTACTGATGTAGAAGTAACAGTCTGCTGACAATGTATATATTTTACATTCTATTCAGGTATAATAAACATCTAAAAGTTTCCTTCCTTTTAAGCTTGCAGTTCCATATATTGGGGGACTACTGTCATTTTAACTGCTACAGTGTCAGGCTTTGAAATACTCGCATAACCACACAAAGCTCCCTTATACCTGTACGCAATCAATTCCCACTCCCACCCTTGCTTCTAATCACTGATCTGCCAGAAGCAAACTGATTTTGCCTTTTCTAGAATTTCATATAAATGTCACACAAAGCCAAAGAATATGCAGTCTTCAGTGAGTGGCTTCTTTTATATAGCTCCTGACTATCAATACTGGAACAGTTTGCTGCATCGTTGCAGAGTGACTTGATATAGTAGACATAGCACTGAAGAACAGGGCAGAAGGCCTCAATCCTGTTTCTGCCACTCCAATCTGTGAACTAGGATATATATTGTAACTTGTCTTCTCCAGCAGTGGTAGGTTAAGGAGAATATACTATTTCTCCTCCTCAAGGCTGTTGTGTGGGGCTAACTAGAGAGAATGGATACAGTGCTTTCTAAAGTACACCACACACACACAAACACACACACACACTAAATAATATAAATAAATAAAGCACAACACACATGATCAATTCAGCAGAAAAGGCTATCAGAAATAAGAGAAATGATAGTTTCAAAAAGTATTTCATGAAAGATGAATAAATGTATATTAAAATATAAATTTTAAATATTCTGCTTTTTCACTATGGAGATGGTAATAAAATGGAGGAAGACAATAAATTGTATGAAGTTCAAATAAAATAAGAAACAAAATCTAAAACTAGAATTATAAGAAGGAACAATGTTCTATCAAAGTCTAACAAAGTCCATCTAAATAAAAACAGATAGCTAGCTTTACAAATATACTTCATTCTCGGGGCACCTGGTGGTTCAGTCGGTTGAGCATGTGACTTCAGTTCTGGTCATGATCTCACGGTTCGTGAGTTCGAGCCCTGCGTCGGGCTCTGTGCTGACAGCTCAGAGCTTAGAGCCTATTTCGGATTCTGTGTCTCCCTCTCTCTCTCTCTGCCCCTCCTCCACTCATGCTCTGTCTCTCTCTCAAAAATAAACAAACATTAAAAAAAAGAGAAATATACTTCATTCTTTTAATTTTAATCACTATCTAGAATTTACATAGGACAAATTATTTGACAAATTTATAGTTATAAAATAGGACATATAACACTTGTCTTCAAGTTTCTTCTACTTTCCCTGTCAACAAGGAAAACAGGCAAATAAAAACGGCTTTTAAATAAAATTTAAGGACAAATAAAGAACTCTTCCTGCAAAATAAGACCATAAACATTATATGAAGGTTGACATTTTTAACTTAATGAGAAAAAACAGTAGTGTTTTTTTCTATTAGTTTTATTTGTTTATTTTACCTGATGTCAAGAAAGAAGATAAGATATTTACTGTCCCTACATCTACATCACTATGATGGATCTCCTTTCCTGATCCATCTTTGAAGCCTAAATTTTCCCTCTGCCTCCCTACACCCTACAGAAAAGGGAGCAACATAACTACAGTGCTACAGGCTTGAAAATTTCTGACACAAAGAGGAAACTGAGGAAAATTTATGATTTTCAAGATGTAAAAGACCATGACACTTGGAAAGGAGTAAAGAATAGATTATATGAAAAGATAGTTGGTTTGGGTAGGTTGAATTCTGCCAGTTGAAGGGAAATCCAATTGGAATACTTGAAAGATCTAGTCAGTGTGGGAATTTTAGAAGGACTAAAAAGACAAAACACTTGATTTTTTGGCTTTCTGTCCTTGTAAGTTAGAAAAATTATACAGACCTGAAATAAAGACTTAAGTGGAAGGTTTCCAAGCATTTATATGCTTTTATCCAGTAATGAAAAGGGAGAATCCTCAATCCATGCCTATAAAATGTCAGATCTCAATCAGACGTGTGAAGGATTTTCATTAATCATGGTTGTAGGATAAAAAAAGTTGATCCATTAAATTCATTTGGCTAATTAAAAAATAAGATTCATTTCCTCTTATTTTGGTCACTCTTTTCAAGAAAAAAGACAAATGTAAGAAAGTTAAATACATTTCAAATTACTGTTTAGTATAATGAGTATAGAAGTATGCAGCATACTGAACAACAGCTTTATTAGTAATGCAGAAGAAAGAGTAATCACTGAAGGCTGGAACACTGAAACATTTCAGGCAGAAGGAATTAATGTATATGACAGCAGAGTTGGACATTTAAATTAAGAAACTGAAAAAAATGAAAACTCAGAAAAATTATATAATGTGCTCAAATTTAATAGCAGGATCACAGAATGAAAGCCAAATTCTCTGATTCTATGAGTATGCTACTTGTTCTAAAAAATTAGAGCTCCTAAAATAATGGACACTTCTTTATTTATTTGTTCAATAATATTTATTACATGCCTATGATATGCTAAATTCTGTTCTAGCCAGTGCAGATAAGCAATAAGGGAAACAAAGCAGTGAACAAATAAAGTCCCTCCTTCTGTGGAGTTTGCATACTAAAGTGAGTTGAAAGACAGAACATAAATAAACAAATATATGGTATATTGTCATATAATGCTATGAGAAAATTAAAAAGGGTAAGCAGGTAAAACAGGAAAGAATTATAATTTTAATCATGATGCCTAAGGAATGTCCTTTTGGGGAACTAACATTTAAGGATTAATATAAATGAGATATTTCAGGTACAGAAACCTGGGATTACAAAGGCTTCAAGGTGGGAATATGTGAAGCATGATATATAACCAGTAAAGATATCAGTGTAGCTAGAGTAGGATTAGCCAGAGAAAGTAATAAGATTTGTTGAAGTCTGAACATTTTATGAATTTGTAGTACAAAAATGATTAAAAATGTTCTTATTGTTTGAACAGTGCTACTTACTTACAGATTAGTACATAGGAAGCACTGCATAGCACTACATAGTAAATAACACTTGATACAAAAGTAACAAATTTTCTTTCATAGTAAAAACCTAATAAACCTCTTTGAGATAGTCGTTGTCATGCTAGGCTTCACATATTGTAGAATTATTTACAGAATACAATAGATTCTTATTTCTTACAGTTCAGTTTTGTCATCATACCCAGGGTATATAACAGAACCTAAAAAATATTATTGATGTTTTAAGTTTACAATTGACTCTTAAACTCACTTTATTGAGTGAGTTGAACTCACTTTATTGTAGGAATACAGTATATAATATATATGTGGATTTTCAACTGCACAAGAGGGTGGCACCTCTATCCCCTGAATTGTTCAAGGGTCAACTATATATTGAAAGTACATCGTTGAGTTAATGAATCATATATGAATGACTATATCAGTTAGCTGTTTTTTGCTAAATATTTGCTAAACCATTCTAAAATTTATTGGCATCAGCCAATAAGTTAATAACATAATGAAAAGAAAATGTTAAAAACACAAATGAACAAAACTCACTCAAGAAGAAATAAAGAGTGCAATTAGTCCTATATCTATTAAGACACTGTGTTTATAGTTAACTTTCCAAAAAGGGGAAAAAATATTCATATGGATTTATTAATGAGTTATATAAAAGATTAATGGAAGAAATTATAATTCTAAAAACAAATAAAACAAAACAAAAATCCAGAAAATAGAAAAGAGCATACCTCGTAACTCTTTTTAATGAGGCCAGCATTGCAATGATACCAAAACAGATAATGATATTGTAAGAAAAGAAAATTACAAAATATTATTCCTCATGAACATGGAAAAAAATTCTTAATTTTTTAAAAATTTTTATTTACTTTTGAGAGAGAGAGAGAGAGAGGGAGAGGGAGGGAGAGAGAGAGAGAGAGAGAGAGAGAGACATGAGCAGAGGAGGTGCACAGAGAGGGAGACACAGAATCCGAAGCAGCCTCCAGGCTCTGAGCTGTCAGCAAGAGCCCAATGCAGGGCTTGAACTCACAGACCACGAGATCATGACCTGAGCTGACATCAGACACCCAACTGACTGAGCCACCCAGGCGCCCCAAAAAATTGTTTATAAATATTGGCAAACTAAGCCTAGCATATATAAGTAGAATGGAATATTATAAGTAAGTGACATCTATCCTGGGAACGGGAGGGTATTTCCAGATAAGATTAGCATTGAAATCAGTAGACAGAGTAAAGCAGATTGACCTCAGCAATGTGGGAGGGAATCATCAAATCCACTGACAAACTTCATAGAACAAAAAGGTGATCGGAGGGAAGATTTAGTTTTTATGATGAACTAACTGCTGAACTAGAATATGAGTCCTCTCCTGCCCTGTGGCTAGGAATTATAACATTAGCTTCCCTGGTTCTCAGGCTTTCAGACTCAGATTGAACTGCACAACTAGTTTTCCTGTTTATAGACAGCAGACTGTGGGACATCTCAGCTTCCATAATTTTGTAGCCATTGAGCCAATTTCTTATAGTAAATCAATATCTATCTTTATTATTATCTATCTCTATCTCCTACTAGTTCAGTTTCTCTGAAGAAGCCTGACTACTACAGTAATTCATTTATACCAATATTTTAAAACAGAAAAAAAAATCTGTTCAAAAGATACCTGAATAACATTTGACAAATTTCAATATCTGTTTATGACAACCTATCTTCACAACCTATTAATATAAGCTAAATTTTTCAACCTTATAAAAGATATCTGTTAACTAGAATTAACATCACATCTTATTGCTAAAGACTAAATGGCTCCATTCTGTGATTAGGACCAAAATAAGAATTGCTACTTATACCATTTCTATTCTACAACATGCAAGTTAGTGCAGTAAGACAAGAAAAAGAAATATAAGACATATAGATTTGAAAGTAAGAAATAAAACTGTCTTTATTCTTAGAGGCCATGATTGTCTATAGAGAAAATGTGGAAGAAGATATTAAAATAAGTGAGTTTAGCTAGTTACAGGGGGGAAAAAAGCCAGCATATTAAAATCAATTATCTTTAAACATAGCAGCAATAAACAATTAGATAAGAAATCTTATAAAGATACCATTTACAATACCAGTAAAAATATAACAGAAGAATAAATCTCAAAAAGAAAACACATGGGTATACTTTGTATAATAAACAAACATACCACATTGTTGATAAATATCAAAGAAGAGCTAAGTAAATGGAGAGATATCTCATGTTCATTAATTGGAAGACTTAAAATTGTCAAAATGCAAATTTTTCCCAAATTGATCTACAAACTGAACACAATCTCAGAGAAATCTATGAGGCTACTTTTTAAAAATTTTTTAACGTTTATTTATTTTTGAGACAGAGAGAGACAGAGCATGAATGGGGGAGGGTCAGAGAGAGGGAGACACAAAATCTGAAACAGGCTCTAGGCTCTGAGCTGTCAGCACAGAGCCCGACATGGGGCTCAAACTCACGGACCACGAAATCATGACCTGAGCCAAAGTCGGCCCCTTAACTGACTGAGCTACCCAGGTGCCCCGAGGCTACTTTTAATCTACAAGCTGAGCTAAACTTTATATAGAAAAGCAAGAAATCAAAAGTTGCCAAAACTATTTTGAAAAATGAAAACAAAGTTGTAAGCCTCACACTACCAGATTTGAAGATTTTCTATAAAGCTACAGTAATCATATAGTATGGTATTAGGAAAATGCTAGTCAAATATCAATGGGACACAATGAAAGGTACAGAAATAGACCCACATGCATATAAACAAATTGTTTTGACAAAGTGAGCACTGTTATTCAATAGAGAAGTACTTTGAAACAATTATACATTCTTGTGCAAGGAAAATAACAATGTAAATATAAAAGTAAAAGCTAAAATTGAAAACTTCTACCTAGAAGAAAACAGGAGAAAATCTGATATTGATTTTTTAGATAGAACATATACAAAACCTGTTTTTTGCAAAACATCATTTTTGTTCTTTCTTTTTCTTTTTTCTTTCTTCTTCTTCTTCTTCTTTTTTATTTTATTGCATTTTTTTTATTTTTTTATTTTTACTTTTTTTTTATTACAAATGGATGATAGAAATAGTCTATATTCTTTGGGATGGCAGAAATAGTAGATATCATTGTGGTAGTGTTTATTTAAGTTGGTCAAAATGCACATACCTGTACACCTAAAACAGGTGAGGTTTATTTTTTGCTATTATACCTCAACATGAGTTGGGGAGGGGAGAAAGGAGAGAGAACCTTAAACAGGCTTTACACTGAGCACAGAGCCTGACAAGGGGCTCAGTCCCACAACACTGCGAACATGACCTGAGGCAAAACCGAGAGTCAGGCACTCAACTGAATGAGGCACCTAGGTACCCCAAAACAACATTTTAAAAGAAAAGAAAAGAAAAGAAAAGCAATAGTGTCAGAAAATAATGTTTGCAAAACACATTTAATAAAGTCCTGGTAACCAGAATACACAAAGAAATTTGAAAAATCACTAATAAGAAACAAAATAATAAAAGTGGGTAAAATACATGAAAAGATAATTGACTACAGAAGAGATTTGGATTACAATAAACACATGTAAAGATGCTCACTATCATCAGTCATTAGGCACATGCAAATTAAAACCACAGTGAGATACCACATATCTAATCAAATGCTGAAAAGAAGAAGAAGGAGAAGAAGAAAAAGAATGAAGCAAGTAATGAAAGACTTGACAAAAACAAGTCCTGGCAAGTGGACAAAGCTATAAATTCATATGCTAGATACAAAAGAAATTAAGATGTAGATCTATACAAATGCCTGTACACAAATGTTTATGGTCCTTTTATTCACAATTTTCAAAACCTGGAAATAACACAAAAAGTCATCAACTACCTAATGGATAAACACATCACTGTATATCTACACTACACTCAGCATAAAAAAGGAATGTGTGTAATTCATGCATGACATGAATGAGTCCCAAAAGGAGTATCCTGAATGAACTCAGGAACAGACTCAAAAGGAAATATGTCTTATGACTCCATTTATAAGACATTTAAATTTTTTTATGTTATTTACTTATTTTGAGAGACACGGAAACAGTGTGAGCAGAGGAGGGACAAAGAGAGAAGGAGAGAGAGAAAATTCCAAGCAGTCTCCACACTGTCAGTGCAGAGCCCAATGTGGGACTTAAACTCATGAAACTGTGAGATCATGACCTGAGCCAAAACCGAGTTGGATACTTAACTGACTGAACCACCCAGGTGCCCCTATAAGACATTTCAGGAAAGGTCAAACTATGGGGACAGAAATTAGATCACCATTTACCAAGGACTAAAGCAGTGGTGGTGGTGGGTTATTTGATTACAAATGGATGATAGAAATAGTCTATATTCTTTGGGATGGCAGAAATAGTAGATATCATTGTGGTAGTGTTTATTTAAGTTGGTCAAAATGCACATACCTGTACACCTAAAACAGGTGAGGTTTATTTTTTGCTATTATACCTCAATAAACCTGAAAAATTACATAATTGCTTTAAGACCATAATATTTAATTATTTCTCCTGTTCCTACCTGTTTTCTGGAATGTACTGTTTGAATTTACTGGATTAGGTTGATCTTGGCTGGACCATCTAATATGTCTGAGGACAGGCTGGTGGAGCCTACAGAACTGACTGGTCTGATGAACTTGCTTAGTATGGCTCTTCATGTATTTTCTCTCTTGTAGAAATATGTTCCACATGATATCCTCAGAGTTTCCAGAGAAAGTGGAAACGTCTTGAATATCTTGAGGTTTAGACTTGGACCTAGTACACCATCAGTACTGCTCCATTTTAGGGCCCACAGTAAATTTTAAGGTTGAGTACAAATTCAAGGGTGGTGATATCCTCTACCTCTTTATTAGAAATTGAATAATTTTTACTCTCTACCACAATAAGTGGATAAATAGGTCATTAAGGTAAATTCTATCACACAAACTTTTTTTAATATTTTAGTTTATTTATTTATTTTGAGAGAGAGGGAGAGAGAGAGAGAGAGAGAGAGAGAGAGAAAGAGAAACACAAATGGGGAATGGACAGAGAGAAAGGGAGAGAGAGAGAATCCCAAGCAGGCTCTGCATCGTCAGCACAAAGCCTGATGTGGGGCTTAGACCTACAGACGCTGAGATCATGACCTGAGCCAAAGTCAGATGCTTAACTGACTGAACCACCCAGGCACCCTTCCCTTCCTTCACTCAGACTTTTAATGTTTCCTATAATTTTCTTCATATAAGAATATTTTTAAATCCACAGTCTTGACAAGCTATAATTAAATGCTGCATAATAAACCCTAGAACTTTGATTATGTAGTAAATTTAATGAGAATCATAACTTGTACAATTTAGTTCAAATTAAAAGCTTTGACAACTTGCATTTTTGGAGAATTCAAGACAAATAAGACTTTTGTACAAAATACATTATTATTAATAAATTGGGTTAGCAGAGATCTTTCAAAGGGAAGAAGAGGGAAAATCAGATAATAACTAAATTTTAATAAAAGTAAGCTTTTTTTATGAAAGACAGTGAGCCTAGAGTATATAGAATAGCATTTATATTAATATATATATTAATAAAGTCATTACATATTCTGACACATATAATTTGTGTGACTTTGTAAAATTCATAAAATGGTTACTTTTAAATTAGATAACGTATATGGGACAAAATAAAATCACGAGGGGCACATGGGCGGCTCAGTTCATTAACAGTCCAACTCTTGGTTTCAGGTCCAGTCATGATCTCACAGTTCATGAGATCAAGCCCTGTGAGGGACAGCATGGAGTTTGTTTGGGATTCTCTCTCTTCCTCTTTCTATCTCCCTTTCCCACTCACACACACATTGTTTCTCTCAAAATAAATAAACTTTAAAAAAAGTCCAAATTCTTAAAAAAAATACAATCACATGCTTCTATAGTGCTCACTAAAAGCAAAACCTATCCTAAATAATTTGCACATATTATGTAAATTTAATCCTTATAATATTACTTGAGGTATGTATAATCCGTATTTTACATATGAAAAAAATGGGAAGCTCAGGGAAATTATTAGCACTTTAAGGTAACAATTGCTATAAGAGTCAGGATTTTACTTGAGGCAAACTATGCCAGATTAAAAACTTATTTTAACAGAGTCTGAGACGAAGGTTTGTTTTGGATTGTTTTGAGATGTTGAGGGGTGAGACACAAAGCACTGCGGAACATAAAAGGAGGAAAGCCAATATTGTGCGTTATTGGGTTAGTTACCTATATAGATGCCCCATGTTGATATGGCAGTACCTTCTGATCTGCCTTCCCCTTGGACAAAAAAAGAAGGCATTTTATGCATTGTTTTCCTGTTCTCGTTGGTCAAGGATGGTGCCAAGGGTGTTAATGCCCCTGAAGTTTGAGTGGCTCATGAATGAGTCCCAGTAATTAGCTACAGACTTCACAAATTGCAGAGGTACATGAACTAGGCCCTAGAGAAGACAAAGTAAGATTGCATTTAAGCAAAACTAGTCTTTGCTAATCTAGTTGACTTTACAGGGGCTGAGGTAGACAATAGGGTCTGGAAGTGGGGCATAGGCAGAAACAAGTATCTATATTTACATTTAGAATATAAAAAGGTGATCTAAAATGGTAGCTATCCTGCCAATATATTTCCACAAAATTCATTTTAAAAAAGAGCTATGATAAAAATATGTGTTGAATGCAAAAATCATATTGATTATTAAATGTAAATAAAGGTACATAGTTACTTTCTCAGTCTTTTCTGAATCTCTTATTCAATATGCAAATGATTTGGAGCTAAAATTAATCATGAAATATATTACCTTCCTTATGAGAACTATAAATCAAAGAGAAGTGACTCCTTCTTATCAGAAAGAAATGAAAAAAAAATATGTATTACCTTCAGGCTAAGTGGTTCCATTCTAGAAATATAGTAGGCCATATCTTATCTCCAGTTAGAGATAAGAAGTATTTTAATATCCAAAGGCTTATATTGTTTATTAGTTTCCAAAATTCATATTGATAACGATTATCATTAAATAAAAGAAAATTTGATGCTTCCTCCTCTTCTATATAGAAGGAGGACCTTTAGAGGACAAGGTATAGAGACTAATGAGACACACACACAAGGAAACTCCTTCACCCAGTATCCAGAGATGTATTTGATGTAGTAGAAATATACTCTATCAAAGAAAAGAATTCAGGCTTCATGTCCTTTAGTTTGCACTAAGGTGTTCTGAGGAACAGACCTGAACAGACCTTAGCAATAGCAAAGGTTTACAATCTTCTTTAATAACTCAAACTAGTTCCAGAGTAGATTAAAAGTGCCTTCAACCACAAGGGACATAAAAATTTCCCTGGGTGCAAACAGCCTGCTTTAGAAAAGGCAGGATTCTTTTAACTGTAGTTTAGCTTACTCTCAAGCAAATCTAGTGAATCTTAGAATAAGAATATAATATCATGCTTTTTTCCTAGTCCAAACGAGTCTCTAGAAGGTTAGTATCCATGCTTCAAAAATGCTATCTTTCTGCTTAATATTGCCCGGAAAATAACAGATAGAAGAAATTGAAAAATATCAAAAAGATAAGCCATTTCAGGAAAACCACTTTTGTTTTAAAAAGGACAACTAACAATATATGAGGATGGTTTCATTAAATATATCAATAACAAGCTAAAAGCCCCAGCTATGGTCCTTGTACTGCATGCCAAAAGGCATTCAGAAGTAGCAAATGACATAATGTCTTTAATATTAGTGTAATCTGGACTTGGTCCTAGCTACATTCATTTGGGAAAATGTTCAACATACATTCCACATCTTTTTCTCCCCCACCCCAATTATCTTCCTATATTGTTCATTCAAAGAGGATATATTCCTTTGAAAATTAGTTTCCAACAATAAAATATTCTTTGCATTTTTCAAAAGTCACACGGAGAAACTTACTACAAAAGAAAAAAAAGGCCTTAGAAGTTGGCTGTTTTGTCTCCAAATTAAGCCTCTGTTAGAACCATCGCTCCAAGTGTATGTCATTAACAATAAATGGAATTGATAATAAGGCCCTGTTGCGTAATGAGGTTCCTGCTTAGGGTTTATTAGCTTTTCAATAGATTTGTTTTCTATTTAGATTCAATTTTGAAATTTTCTGCTTTAAATAGCACAACTTTACCAATAAATAGTGAGTTTAGATTTTTAAATGCAAATTACGTATCTTTAATTGTAGTAAACGAATTCATGGAAATGCCATAATTTTACGATTGCTTAAAAAGTTATATTTGAAAAAACATTTTTAATGAAAAATTTTTATCCTTTAAAAGGTAGAGAGAATAGTATAATATACCCCTGTGTAGCTATCATCCAGGTGCAAAACTGGCCAAGTCATACACAATCTTTTAAAACCAATAATCCACTAACTTCTATATTATATTGAAACAAAATATATTATCCATAAATATTATAGCCTATTTAAATGTAATCTCTTTCAAGACTTTTTAAAATCCTAACAGAATTCATAGAATTTTTCAGAAATATAGAAGGGCATATACATAATTTAATGACTAGGGGAGGGTTTATGATGGCACTACAGGAAGACTTGGAATTTACCTCTTCCATGAAACACCAAATGTAAACCTACATATAGAGCAATTCATACTGAAGAAGAACTGAGGACTTACTGAACATCATCTGTACCCCAAAAGATAGAGAACCATGTGGGAACAGCAAGATATAGAGACAGGGTAATCACAGGAACCCCAGCTCCAGAGAAGGTAACTGAATTGATGGGAGAAACACTACTGAGGGACTAGAAGCTGAATCCCCTGCCCTGGGACATAGGGAAAAAGAAAAAAAAAAAGCTATGATTTTAAAAAGGCAACTAGAATTTAAAGGAACCAGCCCTTGACTGTCTGCAGTCCTGGAGAATGCTCTATGTGGTCAGAGGGGCTTGTGAGCCACATTATTTATGCTCCCCTTGGACACCTAGGATAATTTCTGGTAGAGAGCAAAATATTAAAATATTAAAATACAACAATTTCAGAATCATAAACAAGAGTTTCATTTCATGTATCACTAATACAACATATCAAACTACCTACATAATCAAAGAAAATCATATTTGGTTGGTTATCCAACAGAATTCACAGATGTAAGTTACTTTGACAAGGAGGAGAGATCATATTCATATAACAATTTCTGCTCAAGATGTCATATCAAAGCTACATGACAAGACTTCCTTCTTCATTCTAGTACACAAATACTGCATTAAATATATTGGAGATGGGCATACAATTTGAGTTTAGGCACCTATTATAGGAGTGAACTTAAGGCAGTCATATCTGTTCTTGATAAAGAACAGATTGATAAATAACAAATTTCGATAACTAACAGATTGTTTGTTTACATATCAGAGAGCATGGACAAAAGAGAGATATGGACATAGGAACGGACATCAAAATAGGACATCATATGGACATCAAAACTAGGAACAAAACTTTGTGCCTACTGGCATGGACACAAACTGGGCACTGCCAAAAGCAAGCTACCAGTCCCAAATCTTGACTGGAATTTAAAAAAAGTAATTTTTTAAAAGCATTAAAGGATATTAGAAAACTAGGCATTATACATACAGAAGTACCAGGCCTCAAATCAAATCAATCATACAGAAAATTAAACTCAAACTGAGAAACTAATATAAATCTGGTCTTTAACCAGTCCACATGACCCTGGCTAAAACAAACTCAAAATATTGTACAAGGACAACTTATTTCGCTTAACCTAAGACACAGGTATAACTGAGATTTTCACAGAGGAAAACACCTATTGATTTGACATCCAAAGGCAAAATTCACAAAACACAGGAGAATCCACTAATATGAGATAATACAAACAAGAGAATAGCTGAATATTTAAAGATGATGAGGACTTAATGATAAAAACTTGTAAAGAAAAAGAGGGCACCTCAGTGGCTCAGTCAGTTAAGCATGTTACTTTGGCTCAGGTCATGATCCCACAGTTTGTGAGTTCGTGAGTCCCTCATGGGGTGAACTTGAGCCCCACTTCTGGTGAACACAAGCCCCGCTTTGGGTGAGCCTTACATCGCTCTCTTTTTCTCTTTCTTTCTCTTTCTCTCTCTCCTTCTCTCTCCAACCTTGCTCACTTGCGCCCATTCTCTCTCTCTCTCAATTAAAAAAGTGTAAAGAAAAAAATACAATCTTTAAAATAACAAAGATACTTTAAAGGAAATGGCAAGAATAAAACAAAAACAGTACACTTGAAAATGTGGCCTTTAAAGAAAACACTAGATAGACTGGAAGGATGACCAGACGGATTTACCAAACTGGAAGATAAAGTTACAAAAAAAAAAAAATTAGAACATGCCATAGGAAGAAAAATGGTGATAACTTAGACATTTAAAAAATTAGGATTACGGAGACTTGAGACTATCACTTCCAACTATGATGAAGTACCTGGGCCTCTTACAAATAAAGAATGAGAAAATAGGTGCTCGCTTTGGCAGCATATATAATAATATTGGAATGATACAGAGAAGATTAGCGTGTCCCCAGCCCAAGGATGACATACAAATCCTTGAAGTGTTCCATTAAAAAAAAAAAAAAAAAAAAAAAAAGAATGAGAAAATAGGTCAAAATATATGAAATATGTGTTTTCAAACACTGGAACAAAGACAGCACGGGACTGTGATTCCTAAGAGAAGGAGGATAACTGGAGTATTACAATCTGTCCAGCTTTCTTCTGGAAGCACCTTCCATATTGTTATGCAGGAAGAACTAAAAGAAACAGACAATAGCAGCCTTTCAGTGTTCAGTCAGACATATAAAGGGGGCTGGAATTTGAGGAGCGAAGTACAAGATAGTAGATGGCTAACCCCAAGAGTTCCATAAATTTTCATAAAACTTCCTTTGACTCTGTCATTAAACATTAAGCATGAAATGGCTAGAATAAAACTCTTAGGGTCTAGGTAGAGAACCAGTACTGGGTTTGGTGGGGAGAGAGTGGTACTGAATAATTCCTAAATGATCACATGTTGGGATAAGAGACATTTAAATTCTGATCATGCAGAGTGCAAAGAAATTCCTAAATACCTGGGGCATTCAAGAGAGACCTCTGAAGGTTTATAACTTAATCCACAAATAAATAAACTGCTACTCAAAACAAAATTCAAGAGTCTTCAAAGAATAAAAAAGAAAAAATAAAACTCAAAAATAAAACTTACAATGTCCAATACCCAACCAAAAACTTATTAAGTACACAAGGAAGTAGAAAAATAGACTCATAATCCAGAGAATAATCAGTTAATAAAAACTGATGCAGATAACAGAAATGATGAAACATGAACTAGGCATTAAAATAGCTATAAATATGCTCAAGGAAACTAAAAAAAAAAACACAAACATGATGAGAGAAATAGAATATAAATAAAAGAATCAAAACTTGAGAAATAAGACCCAATACCCAATAAATCTGAAATAAAAATTTAACTGGTTAAGGGTTCTTGTTAACAACCCTTTAACTGGTTAAGTGTTCTTGTTATGCAGATGTTTTACATCTGCATAAAAAAATTACTCAAACTTAGTGGTCTAAAATTACCCCAAAATCTTTTCTTATTTCCCAGTTTCTGTGCATCAAGAATTCAGAAAGGGCTCGATTCACAGTTCTGGTTGAGATAATTCATGAGGTCATAACCAGATAGTGGCTGGTAATAAAATAGGAGCAGGTAGGTTGGAGGTTTGCAGAAGCAATTGAGGAATGGCTGACATCTCATTCTTTGGAGGTAGTCCTAGTATCTCTCCATGTAGTCTCCCTGTCTGAACTAGACTGGGTGTCCTTACAACATGGAAGCCTTTTGAAACACTGGATAGTGTATAAAGCAGCTTAGGATTCCAACACAATTGTTCCAGTGTGCAAGGCCAAAGTTGCACCGCTGTGATTACCAAACCTAGAAAGACACATGTAATCATTTCCATCATTGCCTCCAGTCTTCTCAGACTCAAGGGCAGGGGATATAAGATATAAATCCCACCACTTGAAGGGAAGAATGTCAAAGTCATGATATAAGAAGTGAGATATTTATGACCATCTTTAAAATATATAATCTGCCAATCTTTCTTTTCATCATGACATCATTTCACATGAAAATATAGTCACCATCACCTATCCTAAGACTTCTAAATCTTCTCTCATTACAGAATCAGTATGACGTTTGATGTCTCCATAGCTAAATCATGTTCCAGTTCATATGAGCACCCTCAGATGCAATTCCTTGGATATAATTCCCTAGACATCATTTCTCTCAACCTGAACTAAAGAGATAACATATATGCCTTCCACCACTACCTCCAAAATTCAATGGGAAGGAGACAGGAATAGGAAAACCATATATTCCCCATCCATACACAGAAGGAGAAAAGAACACATAGGAGACACCTGTCCATAGCAATTCTGAAATCCAGCTGGAAATATGTGCCAGTTCCTTTATATGTTATTCTCAATGACTCTTGGTTATGCATTTTTGGCTATTTATTTTGCCCCATGAATTATTTTTTTTCATAGTGTTTTCAACTGTGTAGTTTTCTCAGCTTGCTTTCTCTCTATAGTAATTTGAAGATCCAAGGGCTTCTTTTCACTTTTCACTTTATCACTCTGTCACTTTCAATCATGTTGGCCTAATCCTTTTTAAAACTTTGTGGGTTTCCCATGTTTTGATGTACAATGCACACTATTAGAAAATGGCACATATACAAGTATATTCAAATATGCTGTTCTCTACTTGGGGCTCTCAGAAAGTCTGCTGTAGGATAACTGACACTTGGAGTGTTAAAAATACCTGTTGTACAACACAAGGGATCGTTAAAGCATTCTTAAATCATTTGTCTATTTCAAAACGATTTATAAGACATTATTTTAAATCTTCATGAGGACTTAGTAAAGGATCTTAGAGGCATGAACTGTACTTAAAGATTTCCCCTGAAGCATTTATTAATGCAAGAATGTTTTGTATTTATGTTGTTGTCACTGGTACTGTCGTTTTTCTAGCTAGACAGATAGGGATTGAGAAAGTTTTATTTTCAAATACAGAAGATAATGGCTCTCTTTTATCTAAAAGTTTATTCTGTAGTTCATCTCTTTCCTCTTGAATTTTACCATACGGAATGAGAAGAAGCTAGGTAGAATTTTTCACATTCTGCCTGGAAGTCTGTTTAACCAAATCAAGCTTCCATGCACTTTCTAATTTCTACATTTACTGCAGTTGACAGTGTTGTCAAATTTCCACTACTACACACTTACATCGACTCCAGTATTTTCTCTGTATTCCTTTAAGCTCTCCCTGAAAATCTTCTTCAGGTACATTAGGTGTCCACTAACACTCTCCTTGAGATCCTTTATTCTTTCATTTTGAGTCTCACAGGGCCACTCCTGGCTTTTCCTTCTTCTCAACCCCAGAACTTATGCCAAAATTTTTAGGTATTGTTAAGACACCATTCCACTTCCAGGCATAACTTTTTGGTTCTGCTTAGCTATTAGTATGTAAAAAAAACATCTCAAAACTCAGTCACTCAAAACAATGATATTTTATTATCTTTCACAATTTCTCTGAATCAATAATTCAGAAAGATCTTGGATAGACATTTTTGTCTCAGTCATTCATTTGGTTGCAATAAGATGGTTTATGAAACAAAACAGTGTGGAGGAAGCGAAGTAGCTGAGGGAATGCCTGGCCCTCACTCTACCTTTCTGTAGTCCTCTCCTACTTGTGCTCAGTATTGTACTATAACATGGAAATAAATGAAATATAAGTCCTTTGGAAAGTGCGTGGTATTTATTTGCAGACAACATGATTATATAGAAAATTTAATGAATCTACCAAAAAAAAAAAGTAAAAATTCAAGTTTGGGAAATTATATTATTGAGATATCAGTTCTCCCCAAACTTATCTATATAGATTTAATACAATCTATGAAAATCCTAGGAGGCATGTTTTAGAGATTGCCAAGCTACTGCTAAATTTTATGTGGAAAAAGTGAAAAAAAAATAGGTAATAGCCTAAACAAATTCAACAAAGTTGGAGGTCTTATATCACCTGATTACAAAAGCTTAATATAAAGTTATAAAACCATAAGATATAATGTAGAAAAATAGAACAGAAGACATAGTAAAAAAGCAGACATAATCAATTAATTTTCAACACACATGTCAAAATAATTTATGGGTATAAGATAGTTTTTCAACAAATGGTACAGTAACATTTGTACCATTTGTGGATGCCTATGCACAAAAGTGAAATGGAACATATATGCCACTGTAAAATAATAAAATTTCCTTGAAAAAAGGCTTAGGAGAAAATATTCATAAATACACCAAGATATCTTAGATAGGAAACAAAGTACACTGGCTGTAATTAAAAAAAAAAACACCTAGAATATAGAAATAATATTACTAAACAAAAGAACAGATTTAATCCAACAACACATAAAATGGACAAAGAATTATGTCTAGCAGGGATTCATCCCAAGAATGAAAGTTTGGTTTAATGTTCAAATTCTATCAATTAGTTCTCTATATTAATAAGATAAAGCAACACAAATCATATCTCAAACAATGCAGGGAAAAACAAGATTTACAGCACTTCAACACTTATTGATTAAAAAAAAGATCAAGAAACCGGAATTGAAGAAAACTTTCTCATTATGAACGGGGGAATATAAACGTATATTTAACGGTTAAAGACTGAATACTTTCTTGTCAAGATTTGGAATAAGTCAGTAAGGAATAGAAATGACCTCAAACTCACTGAAAATGCATCCCTGATCAAGACTGCTATGCCTGATTTAGCTTCTTGCTTAGAGAAGAGTAATGTGCACTTGGGTACCAGGTATTCAGTGCTCTGGTGAATGTATTCTTTTCTAACCTTATCACAAAACAAAAATAGTATTCATTCAAACAGAATGACAAAATACATACATTTGTAGTTTTGCCCAGACCTATGTTAATTCTCATGCCCTTTGTCATAATATAATACAAAAAGACCTGGGCCATCTAGACATACCAGAGGACAACATATTGATCCATCTATCTGACCATGTTCATGCTGATTGGATAGGATAAGCAAGAAGAGAAAGGAAAATATACATACATAAAATGTGAACCATAATTTTCTTTTTTTAATTAAAAATTTTTTAATGTGTATTTATTTTTGAGAGAGAGAGAGACAGAGCATGAGCAGGGGAGGGGCAGAGAGAAAGGGAGACAGAATCTGAAGCAGGGTTCAGGTTCTGAGCTGTCAGCACAAAACCAGCCCAATGCGGGGCTTGAACCCACAAACCCACAAACCACGAGATCGTGACCTAAGCTGAAGTAGGATGCTTAGCAGACTGAGCCACCCAGGCTCCCAATAATTTTCATAGCAGGTGTATTTACAGTAGTTAAGAACTGTGAACCAAAATTTATATCTATACCAAAATGGGTAAAAATATAAATATTCAATGTAGTAATTCTCAGCAATAAAAAGGAATAAACTACTGATGCACACAACATGAGTGAATCTCAAAAAAACTAAGGCCAGGGAGCCTGGGTGGCTCAGTCAGTTAAGCATCCAATTCTTGATTTCAGCTCAGATCATGATCTCATCTTCCTGAGATGGAGCCCAGGGGCCTTCGACTCTGCACTGGGTGTGGAGCCTGCTTGAGATTCTACCTCTCCCCTTCCCTCTGCCCCTCCCTTGCTGCTCTGTCTCTGTCTCTGTCTCTCTCTTTCTCTCTCAAAACAAAACAAAAACACAAACTAATGCAAATTGAAAGAAGCCAGACTGAAAAGAGTGCATAGTATATTATCCAATTTATATGATGTTCTACAACAAGCGAAGCTACTTGACGGTAAATGAAACTAGAAGGGCACTTGCCTGGGGATGGTGGGTATAAATTGACTAGGAAGTGACATAAGGGATCTTGCTAGTGAAAATGCTCTACACCTACACAGATGTTTGGGGTATATTAGTGTATGGAATTGGGAAAACTCACAAAACTTTACATTTAACATATGTACCTTTTACTTTATGCAAATTACACATACCTCACTAAAAAGTGTCATTACTAAGTGTTATCTTCAAGAATAATATGTCAAGTGCAGTATAAATATGAATTTCTGAAAAGTGAGATACAAATTATATAATAATTCATTCTTCTTCCTTCATGTAGCATATGAGAATATTGACTTTTTAAAATAAACTATTAAAAATGAATAATTCCTTTGAAAATAAATACAATATAAAACAAGTTACCTTAACAATATTGCAATACTTTAATTGTTGTCTATTGTTAAGTAATTATCTTGCCAAAATGCAAATTTTCATAGTTCTTTTTCAGTGTTCCTGGAGGCTCCCCTTCACTTTAAATGTCTAATTGAGGTAATAAAGAAGACAGTATTTTTTGATGCAATTTGCAGAGGCATTCTAATAAAATCCACAAGCACTCACAATCAATACGGTTAAAGGCTAATTTATGAGTTCTCAATAGTTTCTATACAAACATTGCTGCTCCTCCCCTCTGATTTAAAACAAATTCATGCCAAACATTGTGAGCAAGAGAAAATAGTTATTAGGGCTTCCTTCTTCTCTCTGTTTTTAATGAAATATTGAGGAATTCCAAAGAATGTCCTTATTCCTTGGTATATGTTCATTCTCTGAAAGTCTGCTTCTCCTCCCTTTATTAGGTTGCCATTTTGACAAACTTTCCTCATTTACTCCCTCTTACTCAGAGCTGCATTCATACTTTTCTCTTAATTTACTTGGTACTTAGGAAAATAAGGAAATGTTTGTATTGTAAAGGAAAAACTGTTTTGAAATCATCCACTAGAGTGGAAGCTGCAAGATACTTAACATCTAACAAATGTCCAAATATAAACAGAAAGAAGAGTAGATTTCAAAATGGCATTTCCATCACTCTTGTTTAAATCATTTATCCTGGCAGTGCTGACTACATCTTGCTGAATGGCATATGATAGACATTTTAGATACACTGGGAGGCTGACAAAACATTTAAGAAGAATATTTAGCTACTCCATCATTCTTAGTAAAATAGACATTATATTGTCCATATGAAAACTTAATGGATTTTTAAAAATCTTTCCATCAGAATAATAATACAAAAAATTGCACTCTGTTTATCAAAAGATTTAAGTTTAAAATCTGGATAATTTCTTTTAAAAATACCTTGGGGTAGGGGCACCTGAGTGGGTCACTTGGTTAAGCCTCCAACTCTTGATTTCAGCTCAGGTCATGATCTCAGGGTTTGTGGGTTTGAGCCTTACATTGCACTTTTGCATTGAGAGTGAGGAGTCTGCTTGGGATTCTCTCTCTCTCTCTCTCTCTCTCTCTCTGTCCTTTTCCCTCTGCCCCTTCCACACACTCTCTCTCACTCTCTTTCTAAATAAACAAATAAATACATAAATAAACTTTAAAAAATAGGATAGACAGTTTCATTATTTTATGCTCACTTACTTTGCTTTTGAAGTGCAGATGTTACATCAGCTTGGTGAAACAGAACAAAATATATAATTCAAGAGCCAGAAAAGATGCTAGCTCAGCACAGCATGGAGTTTCACCTAAATGTCCACAGGAATGTTTGTCAAAAGTTAAGTCTGCATTTCTTTGTAATTAAAAGAGGATGTTTAATTGAGTAATTTAATCCCTTGGGTTAGTCTGCATTATCCAAAAACAAAAACAAAAAACAAAGGAAATTTGGAATTATTGTGACAATATCTTTAGCAATTATATAGAAAATACATATAAAAATATAACTTCTTAAACTTACACATTATTGGGTACAAAATACATAAAATCTTTAGAAAGTGTGTATTCTGTGTGCACAGTGATCTCATGAATGTTACTTAGTCCATTGCAGTGAAACCTCTATGTAGAGAGGTATATAAACTAATGAGTTGCATATCAGCTACTCAACATTAATTTGATTAAATGACTATAATGGAGAACTAACAGAAAAAATATACTGTTAATGGTAGCCATAAAAATGATAGGTTTACAATTCTGTAGAATTTATGAGTATGCTCTCTATGCAATGTGAAAGAGAGGGCATGAACCCAAATAGCATATATAACTAGGAGACAGGAACTCTGCCAAGTGTATACAATCTTTCAGGATGCTTCTTGTTTATCCACTCACAAGATAAGAAAATCCTTTTTTGTTTGGTTGGGTTTTGGTTTTTGTTGTTGTTTTTTTAAAGAGAGAGAGAGAGCAAGTGTGAGCAGGGGAGGGGGAGAGAGAAGAGAGAGAGAAGGAGAGAAAGAGTCTTAAGCAGGCTCCACACTCAGCATGTAGCCCAACACAGGGCTCAATCTCAGGACCATGAGATCATGACCAGAACCGAAATGAAGAGTCAGATGCTTGTCCTGACTGAGCCATCCAGGTGCCCCAAGATAAGCAAATGATGAGTTAAGTATACACATTGCAGCAGTACTATGCAATGGCAGTGATTAAGAATCACATTGTAGTTTATATAAGAAAATAACAATTTCAAACTCAAGATAAATCATAAAATAGAGCAAGCAGAGTTACTATAGTCCTATAGAAAAGGGTGTAATTAAATGAGGCTGAGGGGAATGAACAAGCCTTCACGGAAATGTTAGTGATATCCACCTAAGTTGTTATTACTAACAAAAGGATACATAAAATCATAAGATACATAGACCATAAGATCACATAATAGTAAATATCATAAATCATAAAGTATTAGAAGATCATTATGTCAATCAATTCATCAATTGATAAACTGAGCATTTATTATGAACATATATGCTTCTTACTCTGGAAGGTGTGCAGGGTAATGTTATAAAAGCAGTTTAGCAGTAATCACTATGCTGAGGAAGACAGGACAAAAAACATGTTCAAAAAACATTTTTAAAGTAGTATTAAAATTTTTTTCAACCCCAACTGAAGCCCATTCTGCAAGTGCTACCAACCACACAACAGAATGATAATGTAGTATACACATTATTTGGCAAGTGAGTTAAACTCAGTTAAACCCAAATATCTGCATCTATTTGTGAATAAATCTGTTTTTTTTCCTCTAAAAAAATTTGGCATACAGTCAACACATTTAGACCTAGAAGGAATACATGGTTCTTTAAAGAGAAAAGAAGAATAGAGAAGACAATGACTGCCCATTTATAGCAAGCAAAACTAGTTTTATCTGTATGCTAACAGTTTATAATGTTGAAATAAATGAAATAACTAGCACTGAATAAATTTAGTAAAGAAAATAGTCATTTGGTGTGATCTTTTGAGAAATTTTGTAGAAATATCAAAAAGAAGCCACACTGGTTAGCTTTGGAAAAGAGCAATAGAGAGCCCTTCTTACTAGGGAAAAAAATTGCAAATTTGTTGAATTGGATGAAACGTCCCAGAAAGATAATAAGAAATATGCTATTTTTGCTGAAATAGAGAATACAAAGTATAGAAACAATGGGAAGAGATGAGTAAATAGAAGTGAAGAATACAGACACAGAAAGGCAATCTCTAATTGAAATAAAATTAAGATATCGGGGTGCCTGGTGGCTCAGTTGGTTAAGTGTCTGACTCTTGTTTTCGGCTCGCGTCACGATCTTATGGTTCATGGGATCAAGCCTCACGTTGGCATTGACACCATGGATCCTGATTGGGATTCTCTCTCTCCCCCTCTCTTGCCCCTCCCCCTTTGCCCCTCCTCTGCTTTCAATCTCTCTCAAAATAAATAAATAAACTTTAAAATTAAGATATCATAAGCTTCTGTGAAGTTACACCACCCCAAAATTTTAAGTCCAACGTTTGAAACATCATTCACAGATACAACACATATCTTGGAATGTATCTAGCCAACTTGATATTCACCCCAAATTGGGAGGAGAATAGGCAATTCTATGTTTAAGTGTTGAATATTTTTCTCTTTTAATAAATAATGAAAGGACCACTAGAGAAGAGTCTAGCAATTTTGAAATATCCCTGCAAAGTTTGTATGTAATTACTAATTTATTCCACCATCACCACACACTATGCATTTAACTACCTCACATTAATACTGCATTTATATATAGCAATCTTACAATGTTACCTCCCTCCTTCCCTCCCCAAATAGTGAAAATATGAATCAATAAAATGGTTTCTTTCAGGGAAGGACATCTTCTTTTGACATAAACAGATATGTGCTATTTGGTTATGATAAAGGGGCCTCTGTGAAAAACATGAAGGAACTAAGAATAGACTAATTGTTCATCATAATATAGAATCACAAATTGGATAACACAGTGCAAAATAACAAAGGAAGAAGTCCAGCAATGCGGTGAAGACTGAAATCCAAGTAGAAAACATGCCAAATTCCCTCATGATCACAGGATCAAAGGATAATTATTTGAGGAATATCTACCACTCAGTATACATTGTTTTGTTGATATGCTTGCTTTCTTCTGTTCCTTTTAATTACTCCAAATGATTCCATAAATGAAAGTACCAGAGATTAGTATCTAACTAAGAGTAAGAAAGGAACAACAGAGGTAAAGGACTATAAACAGACTGGGAAATGGACATTCAGTTGAAAGACAACAACAGAGAGATAATTAAACATAAGGGCAAAGGATGCTATTTTCCTTTGAAAATGGATTAATTTTCTATTACTGTATAACAATTTACCAAATTCAGCAATTTAAAACAACACAAATGTATTCTTTCACAATTTCTATGTATCAACAATCTAGCACAAACTGGTTGCTCTGCTTGTGGTTTCACAAGCCTAAAATCAATGTGTAGCCAGGGCCACTATCTCATTTGAGAGTTAGGGTCCTCTTCAGAGCTCATTCAGGTCATTGACAGAGCTCAACTCCTGGAGGTTATAAAACTGATGTCACTCCTTTTTTTGCTGGTTATTCACTGGGGGACATTCTCAACTTCTAAAGACTGCCTCTTATTACTTTGAATCTCTGAATTTCTCATGTGACATCCATACCCATATTTAAATAGCTTATGTAATTGAGTTAGGCACCCAGGGAACCTCCTTTACTTAAAGTCAGCAGTGTCATATAACATAAGCTAGGCAAAAGTGTGAAATCCCATCATTTTCATTGGTCTGGCCCACATTAAAGAACATGGGATTATACAGGACTTGTACAAAAGGGAGTGAAATTTTGGAGGGACATCTTAGAATTCTCCTACCACAGATGTTCAACTCCACCTTTTGCTTCAGTCTTAATATTTAGACAATCCCCAAGAAGTTGAAAGATGATATTTTCCTTGTAGAAGTAAAGAAATGTATTTAATTTTTCAATTACAGGATTTCCATGATGATTCAATTTTTTTTTGGCTATTTCTATTTTTAACATAATTGCGACTAACTCTAATTTGAGATTTACTTTCAAAGAAAATACGTTATATGTACCATAGTTTTAAAAACACAGAATTTTGGAAGAAAGGTTTACCTAACTTTTATTGTAATTAAGGTTTCTCCAGATAATGCAGGTATGAAAGAATAAATATCTTCAATTTTCTACGAAGTCAAAGAACAATGAACTTATGATAAAGAACTGATGTTGTGGAAGCACCCCAGTCCTAGAAGACATGCTCAAGAACAGGAGTAAGTAAACTATTTTTGTAAACAGCCCATAGTAAATATTTTAGATTTGGAAGGTTAAGAGGCAAAATCACGAACAGTAAAATAAGGACTTTTAGAAAAAGAAAGGCAAGCTTCCACACATATTTTTATGGATGAAACTCAAAATTTTATTTGTAAATACTGAAATTTAAATCCCATATAATTTTTATGTGCCATATATTTTATTTATTTATTTTTGCTTTTTAGCAACTAAAAAAGTAAAATCCATCTGTAGCACATGGGCTATACAAAAACAGACAGCAGGCCAAATTTAGTTTGTGAGCCACAATTGGTTGAACACTTCTCTAGAGTTCTTATAGAAGTCACCCTTGGTCCTATTAATAGCTAAACCTTATTTTTTTTCCCTTACTTTCCAAAGAATCTCTCTGTATATATGTGTACACACACACACACACACACACACACACACACACACACTATTAGACTAATTTTATTTTTTGTTTCTATTTATAATTTAACTCATAAATTCTCCTACTTAATTCCATAGTCATGATTATATACAATTTCATATGACTAGAAATAGATAAAATAAATCCCTATATTTTTGGGTAAGCTATATCCCTGAATGATTTTTTATTTTGGTTCCTATAAGACTCAGTTCTAGGGGCACCTGGGTGGCTCAGTCGGTTTAGCGTCCGACGTGGGTTTGAGCCCCGCAAGGGGCTCTGTGCTGACAGCTCAGAGCCTGGAGCCTGTTTCGGATTCTGTCTCCCTCTCTCTCTGCCCCTCCCACACTCGCACTCTGTCTCTCTCTGTCTCAAAATAAATAAACATTAAAAAAAAATTTTTAAAAAGACTCAGTTCTATTATCTTTTACAAATAAATTTGTTTCACTATGTGACATTAACAATGGCATCTAAAATTTATGGTGTTATTACCTTGTGTCTTTTACAGTGAATGCATACAAAATTTTTAATGAGAACAATTGTGTTTTGTTCATTTTTCTTAGTACTAGTTCTTGGGCTTTTAACAGAAATGTTCCATGGTTTACAGACACACACACAAAAAGATGGCTGAAATTTGCATTGTGCATTTGAGATTAGTAGAGAAAATACGTGCTAACGTAGTCCTTGATAGTCTAATTAACCCATAACACTTCAATCATTTTTTGTGCTCTTAAAACTTTTTCACAAGATTATTTATTCACAAATGGTTGCCTCTTGTACAGAAAGGGTATTTTTAAAGGTAAGATTCAGTAATGATTTCAAGAGATTAAATTATGGTCTATTCGCTTTGAACCCATGAGTAGTTAAATACCTTTCTTGGAAAGTAAACACCAATGTTTAATGGAAGCTAGGATATTAAAAACAGATTAAAATCAGATTTATATTTTTTATATCTTACAAAGCAATATTTATGATTTTTTTTTGACAAAGTGGTACCTCATAAATACTTTTTAAATAGCATTTTATAGGTTTCCAGAAACCTTCTTAAGAAAATGTTTTAACCTTGTGGCCCTAGAAAAGTTTTCAAGCTTGAAAATGCCTTACTGTTCTTTCATTTTCCAGGGCAGAACTTAGGTTTTTTTTTTTGTTTGTTTGTTTGTTTGTTTTTGTAAATTTCAGCTGAATGGAATAAAGAGATTTCTGAAAGATAAGGAAAGATAACCAAAGCAAAATTCAGCTGTTATCACCTCAGCCTTGGGGCAGAACTACAGGACTTTCAAAAGATTGAATCTCAAGAATGAAACAGGTCAGGAACATCCTTGATTTTGACAAATCCAGAGCAGCACCTCAAGAATAGTACTGAAAGAGGAAATGAGCGAGTGTGGAGGTAACAAGCCAACATTGAGGAAAAATAAAATGACTGATTCTGGCATTTAGAGAAATCTTTTGGGTATGAATACATAAAATCTCTTCTAAGTTAAAACAATTATTAAAGGACCTATGTAGTAACTTGTGTCTTACAGAGTTGTCATAAAAGGAAAAAATGGAACAGATACTGGGATGGAAATCAAGGTAATACAGCACCTTATTTCTATAGTTTCAAAACAGTAAGTCTAAGGTAGATGGCTTCTGTTAAATAATTACTAGTTACCTGGAATATCTTGACTGAATGGACTTTCAAGGGTCTAACTAGCTAAAGGAATGTTGGATAAAATGTTAGGCTCTATGATAACAATCTCACTTTCTGGCTCAAACCAAGTAACTGAGTTGTATGAGGAGAAATAATTGCCATAAATTTCCTATATATTGAAAAATTTGAAAGAACCCAAAGCTTTTGTCCTGATCTGTTCCTTCAGTTAAAAGGTTCTTTTTTTTCTTAAGTTTGAAAAACAGCCATGGTACTTAAAATATTGGCTGAAGCGATGACCTCATGAGATTTTGTAATTTCAATTTTTTACCAAATCTGCTTTATTAAAGCACTTTCATTATTAAAAATTATTTGAAAACCTCCCACTTGGTTTTACAGTAAACCACTGAGACTTAAAAAAGTATTTGTAAAAGATTTTAAATAAATAATTGAGTAGTTTAACAATATTATGTAGAAAGCTAGAAACCAAAAATAAAAGTGCAACAACACTAAAAATTATCTAGTAAAAATGTCCACTAAGCTTCTCCATGTGCATGATAGTTTATATTATAAACTGATTTTTTTTCTCCTAATGGTTGAAAAATGTAGGTTATCAATTACCTGTGGTTCTTTCAAAACAGTATTACATATTTATATAATTAAACAAATGCTCACATCCCCATTTCTAATAGAAGACGAAAGTATTTAATCTTACCATTTTATTTTAGTGTAGCAAGCTATTAAATTTCCTAATTGTTCTTATTCACAATATTATCTGGTATGCTAAAAAGAAACATTAGATTAGACATCCTCAAATTATAGCCTGAGGGCCAAATCCAGTTGTGCTTTGTTTCTGTAAATAAAGTTTTATTGAACAGAGTAATACCTTTTTCTTCCTTTCTTTTATTTTCTTTTTCTTTTTTTTTAACCAAACTCTATAGTTGCTTCCCCCCTACCATGGCAGATTTACATAGCTATTATAGAGACTATATGGCCCATGAAGGTCTAAAATACGTAATATTCGGCCCTTTACAGAAGAAGTTTGCTGATTTTTGGCTGTTCCTAATCATCATCAAAGCTATTCCTAAACAAATATGCCCAGTAGTTCAAATGTTGATAACTGGAAAACAAATAGAAACAAAAAAGACATTTAAAGAAAACTTTTTTTCATGTGATGTTCAAAGATTGCCTAACCAAAAAGAACATTTTGTAGCACCTTCATAACATTAACAAACTGCTGTCCTAGGTACAATAAGCAGCTGATTTATTGAAAGTGACTTGTATAGTCAATACCTGGAATGAAACAGCTAGTTTCATCTTGTCCAATTTTTACATTACTCTTCATTTTCCCTGAGAACTACAGAGCCGAGACACTTTCAGTGAGGCACTTCCTGTAAAATGATCAGTTGTATCTGTCACCAGGAAGAAATGCATTTTCCGTGCTTTACTACAGCCATCTGCATCCTTCATTTTCTTTTAATTCAGTCACTGGAGCCCTAATGATCGCAGTCATTTCAGGAGATGCCATCAATTATAGCAGGGAGCTCATTCAGAAGTGAAAGATGAGTTCCATTCTCTGTTACTTAGAGGTCAGTGATCATTCCCCAACCTCTTCCCAGTGAACAAATAGTACAGTAACTTTCACAGGCTCCCTTCATTTTTCTCAAGTCTGCTGCTTTACGACTTTTGTAGACCTTGGTTATAATAACTTCATATGTTTGACTCTGGCAGCCTTAAGACAAGCCTGACCCAATCATTTTCTTGCATCCATCATCATAAATTCAAACATATATAATTCTGACTCCCATAAGAGATGTTTAAAAGAATAGGTATTATTAAGATGGCATTTTAAAACTTCTAAAACAAATACAATTGTTAAAATTTACATCAAAAGGATTTTAAAATAGTAATCATTTTCATCTGCAAACTTTCTATTGTTTTCTATAAATATAATCATATTGAAAGATGCAACACAGATTACACATTTGTGTAAGAATTAGCACAGGATTTGATATACTACCCTTACATGCTCTTTCTAAAACCATCTTAAATTTTTTTTAATTTTATTTTTTATTTATTTTGAGAGAGATAGACAGCAAGTGGGGAGGGGCAGAGAGATAGGGGGAGAGAAAGAATCCCAAGCAGACGCCATTCTGTCAGTGCAGAGGCTGATACAGGGCTTGAGCTCACGGACCATGAGATTATGACCTGAGCCGAAACTAAGGGCCGGACGCTTAACCGACTGAGCCACCCAGGTATCCCTATAACTATTTTAATAATTAGGATTAAAATTCAATTTTCAATATTTTGTTTGATAACAAAAGGTTGGATGGCTAATTCATCCACATAAAAGCTTTAACACAAATGTTTATATCAATTTTATATATAAACACTAAAAAGTAGAAGCAATCAAGATATTTATCAATAGGTAAATGGAAAAAATGTAATACATCTTTGCAAAGAATATTATTCAACAATTTTTTTAAATGAGTAATTAAGCCATGAAAAGACATGGAGAAATCTTAAACGTATGTTCCTAAGTGAAAGAGTCAGTGAGAAAAGGCCACACAACGTATCATGCCAATTACATGACATTATGGGAAAGGCAAAACTAAGAGGATGGTAAAACAATCAGTAGTTGTCAAGGGATCAAGGAGAGGGATAGCAAATTGAATAGAGATATATGATTGCATAGGTGAAGCACAGGGGATTTTTAGGGTTGTGAAATTATTCTAGATGGCACTGCTTTGGCGAATATTTCTATTTCTAACAAAGAAAAGGTAATCTTTTCAATAAGTGGAGCTGAAATGTATTCACATACAAAAAAAATGAATCTAGACACAGACCTTACACCCTTCAAAAAATTAATTCAGAATGGATCACAGGCATACAAGTAAAACACAAAACTATAAAACTCTTAAGAGATAACATGGGAGAAAACCCAGATAACCTTGGGTCTGATGATGACTTTTTAGATACAACACCAAAGGCATAATCTATGTGAGAAATAATATATGAGCTAGACTTCATTAAAACTAAAAACTGATGCTTTGCCAAAAACACTGTTAAAAGAATGAGAAGACAACCTACAGAGTGGGAGACAATGTTTTCAGAAGACACATATGATAAAGGACTGTTATCCAAAAAATACAAAGAACTCTTAGAACTCAACAAGAAAGTGAACAATCCAGTTAAAAAAGAGGCAAAGACCTTAACAGACACCTCACCTAAAGAAGATATATGTATGGCAAATAAGAATATGAGAAGGTGCTCCACATCATATGTCATTGGTGAAATGCACATTAAAACAAAAGATACCACTACACACTATTAGAATGGCCAAAATACAGAACAATGACAACACTAAGTGCTGGTGAAGATGTGGAACAATAGGAACTCCCATTCATTGCTTGTAGGAATGTGAAATGTTACAGCACTTTGGAGGGAACCCTGGAAGTTTCTTATAAAACTAAACATACTCTGGGGCACCTGGGTGGCTCAGTTGGTTAAGCATTCAACTTTGGCTCAGGTCATTATTTCATGGTTCATGGGATTTTCTCTCTCCCCTCTCTCTCTGTCCCTCCCACACTGGGAACGCATTCTCTCTCTCAAAATAAATAAATAAATATTAAAAAATATATAGGTGAAAAAAATTAAGATAAAGCATCGTAAAATCAACCATAGAATGTTGAGTACATCATGATATATTGCTAAATCAGTTATATTACTAACTTGGTAATAACTGAAGACTTTAAGATACTTATGGAGAAAAAGAATCCACAATTTTTCATCTGATTTAGTAAAATTTGTAAATAAGGTAATTATTTTATTAATTTAATTGTCTTGGTTTGTTTTTAACTAATCTCTTCATATTCTTCTCCTATCTCTTCCAGCGATTTCAAAATTAATATTAGCTCTATAAATGAATCACAACCTATCTCTAAAGCATAACTGCTGTCTATATTAATTTTCACAAATTCTCAATGATAAGTTAAAAGAATAATTCTGGAAAATCAAACACCATACCCTCATAACAGAATAGCAGATCTCTCTTAGTAGTAAACCCTCCAAATTACAGAAAGTCTATTTTCCTCAAAAAAAAAAAAAAAAATAAGGAGCTCTAATCACACTCTTAACTTAGTAAGTTACTAATATCATCCTTCCTTAGTTTTAGGTACAAATAGTATAGAAATGGCTTTCATTTTAGAAGAGAAAAATATAACCTTTGGCTATATGAATTTATTCTCTCTGAATGTTGTTACATTCACCATTGGTGGTAATTTTTCATAACCTTTTAGATTAATAATTTATTTGATATCATTAGTTAATAATTTACTGCAAAATGTCCTACATTTTATAGAAATATATAGGGATAATAAGAACTATAAAAATAGTGACTGTGTCTTAGGATTGGGTTAAAAAAACAAATTTTATTTTTGGTTTAGACAATGAGTCCCCAGATATTCAGCTATTTCCAGAGTGATTGCTAGAAAAGAAACAAATTGGGTTAGAACTCCAGCTAACTAAGTACTATATTCAGCACTTACACAATATAGGCTACATTCATAATAAATGGCTTTAATTTAAATGTGATTTCTAAGAAGAATAATCTCACTACTCTGACCATATATATGTTAGTTCCTTAGGATAATAATTACTTCTAAGAATTAAAAACCTTGAACCTGCTGGCATAAACTTTACTGCCAGCACAATACAAGATGAAACATTAAAATTCAGCAAAGTCAGAGGTATATAAAAGATTATCACTCTCACAATCTCTCTCCCTTCCCCTCCATTCCTCTCCCCACCCCCCCCCCAGCCCCCCTGTCACCACTAAAGTTAACCATTGGTTAATATGAAGGTTGGGAAACAAAATTAGATATTTTGGGACATACATTTATATTCTCATTAACTCTTTAAAAAATACTAATTGTCAACTAGAACATAGGAAATATGCAAGTGTCTAACTACTGCATCCTCCCCTCAGAGAGATGATGGTCCAAAAAGGAAGATGATAATACTTATAAATAAGTCCTATATGAGACCTAAAGTAATCTAAGCCCCCAGAAGAGTAGTATTCATAAAAGGGGTGATTCAGAAGACTAAGGGAGTTCATCTAGCTGACAGGATTAGAGAAGGCCACACTGAACAGATGATGCTTCAATGAGTTTTCTAAGGTTTGTTAAGTTAATTAAACTACTAAGCTATTGGACTAGGGCAGTCCTGATGCTGTGATGGCCTATGGAAGGAAACCAAAATCTAAGACTGTATGTTAATGTTTGAAGGTTACAAAATTGAAACTTAAAGACAGTCAGTCATAGTCAACTAGGCTGTAAACTACAGTCAACAGTCAACTACAGTGGTTAGGTAGAACATCCTAACCACTTCTGGTTTGGTGCTTTTGGATTCAAATTAATTTTTGCTCAAATAACTTTTAATTTTTTAAATCCCTCAGTTAATCTTTAACAGTTTAGATATGATTTACAAGACAATTCTGGGGGCGCCTGGATGGCTAAGTCAGTTGAGTGGCCAACTCTTGATTTTGGCTCAGATCATGATCCCAGGGTCATGAGATCAAGTCCCGAGTTGGGTTTCATGCTGAGCGTGAAGGCTGCTTGAGATTCTCTCTCTCCCTCTGCCCCTCCCCTCCACTCACACACACACTCTCTCTCTAAAGGAAAAAAAAAGGGAAAATAAAAGAAAACTCTGAAGAACAAGAAGGAAACTCTAGACAATGATTTCCTCCTGAGTATAGAACTATGGCAGGTACTTGGGGCACATATGGGAAATACTAAATAATTTAGAGTATATAGAAAATGTATACAATAATATATACATAATATATAAATAAATAATATATAAAAATAACAATAATTTGGAGTATATAGAAAATAATGAATAAAGTTAGAAAAGCAACTCATAGTCCTCTTTTCAGCATTTATTTTATTTATTTGGAGAGAAAGAAAGAGCCCACGTGCAAGCAGGGCAGGGGAAGAGAGAGAGGGAGACAGAATCTCAAGCAGGCTCGACACTGTCAGCGCAGAGCCTGACACAGGGTTCCTTCCTACAGTGAGATCATGACTTGAGCCAAAATCAAGAATCCTACACTTAACCAACTGAGCTACTACCCAGGGGCTCCCGTAGTCTTATTTAGTTACACACATTGGCTATATCATCAAAACAAAACAAGTTTTAATAGAAAAATATAGAGGTATTTTCCTCATTTCTTATAATTTTTGTTGTTGCTGTTTTCTTGCTTCCTTGAGTGATTCCATAAACTGTTATCTCAAATCCTTGGAAACACAGGATTATTACAGAGGCTAAAAAGTATATGGTTTACTTAATGAGAAGAGAAATATAAAAATAAAGTATTTGATGGCAAAATGGCTTTACATTATAAACTCATACATACTTCCCGTTAGCCTATAATTCTTTAAAAATAAAAAACAAAGTTAAGGGCATCTGGGTGGCTCAGTTAAGTGTCCAACTCTTGATTTTGGCTCAGGTCATAATCTTGTGGTGGTGAGACTGAGCTCTGCATTGGGCTCTTCACTGAATGTCTCTCTCTCCCTTTCTCTCAGTCCCTTCCTTGCTCACACATACTCTCTTTCCCAAAACAAATAAATACACATTTTTTAAAACAATAAAAAAAATAAAAAAATTAAACTCCAGAGATATGTATACTTAAGGATTAGGGTCTTAGCCTATATATTTCTAAATAAGAGATCTATAGGTTCTAATGCTCCATCATTATTAAATGCCTGTAGAGAACATTATGCCATTTTAGGGCATCATTAGAATCCTCTGTACTTTGTCTCCTGGCCATGCTGCTTTTATGTAGGTATTTATTTATTTGTTTGTTTCTATATAGAAGGTGTCTACAGGTAGTAATATAGAGAGGAAAGTAGGCTATAGAACTTTCCTGAGAGTGTACTTTTAAAGCAACCTTGGATTTTATGTCTATTGTATGTTTATTTTGGGTAGCCAGGATAGCCATAGGGTTCAATAGGGAATTAAAGCCCACTCAAGTTACCACTTGGGGCCGCCACCATTCATTCATTCAACACATATGTACTTAACGCTAACTGGGATTCAGGGACTATGATAGTATTAAACATAGAGTAACAAATGAGAGAGATAAAGTCTATGACCTCAAGGAGACTTGAAATATGTGGGGAAGAGAGAAAATTCAACAAAAATTGCACTTTTAAATGCAAATAGATGGTATAGTATGAAGGAATGAAAAATATAACATTGGTATGTAGATCCAGAAATATTTTATGAGTCCCAGACCCAAGAGAATTATGTCCACTGCATAGTACTATCATTCTTTTTCCAACTGAATCAAAATTATGAATCTCTAGAGTCGGAAAGTTACCTGAAGTCCAGAAGAATTACTGGTTAGTATGCAGGAGAGAATTTTATATCATCTTAACTTTTAATAATCTGTGAGCTTTCACCTGGAAATTGCTTATCATTCCAGAGTATGTATCAATGACTGGCAATCATAACTGGATACAAGTAAACACTTCTTTACTATCTTAACTATATACAGGAAAATATGTTGAAATGATTGCCAATAGAAATGATAATAATAAGGTGTGTCAAATTGTAAAATAATACTATCATAAGAGTTAATTATATTTATAATATATAGTATAATATATATAACTATATGTTATGTGTAATAATATAAATTATATATAATATATAAATATATATTTCAATATCTATATTATACACAATATATCTGTGTATACAGAGTAACGACAATATAACTATATGTTTGCATGGTATTGTAATATGTATAAAGTTTTTTACACATATCATTGCATAATTAATTTTCATAAAGTTTTATGACATAGGCAAGACAGGAAAGATGAAGTGTTCATGTGGTGAATTAAATGGCTTTCATTTCTTTTCTTCTTTTTTCATCTTTCTATTTATTTGTCCAAGTTTACTATGGCTATTGAGTAGCCGTCACAGTCCTTGAATCCCTGACCAAGATAGTGTGTCCACTGACCCAAAATGATAACATTATTCATTGGTTAAATTGGTGTAATAAGATTATAGACTTAAAACTAAGGGTGACATTGAATCAGAGTATTCATTGTAGGAGTTGGCTGAGGGGGCCGCTATTGCACATTTGGTGTTTTAACAGGACAGTAAGTTTTACAGATGAAGAACAGGCAGAACCAGAGATCAATCCCTCCATTTAAGTTCTTACACTAAGCACAGGTATACACCTGTTTTCAGATTTGAAGAGAAGGAGGAATCCTCACTGGAAAATGTAGCAGCTAGTTAAAGAGGCTGGAGCACCCCGGCTCTAAGAAGCAAGAGGTGGGTGTTGTAATTCAAATTGCATGCTAATTCTCATTGATCAGCCTATTTAAATGGTAATGAGGCACAGATAGTGTTTCTGGCCCAAGTGCTAGAAACTCCAAGCAGAGGATATCTGCCAGCAAGAAAAAAATACTGCTGCTTGCTTGAAAAGCTGTGGTTGCTTTAGGGGCTTGTGATTGTAAAAGGGAATTACCTTCCAGTCCTTTGACCTGTGGGGAAGGAGATCCTATCAAGAATTTTCAGGACTGCAGCAACACCCAGCTGCTACCATTCTTCTACTGTCACCTTCAGCTTTCTGGGGCTATATTCTCCTGTAATGAGAAAGAAGAACAGATATAGCTACAGTTGCCACTTGTGGGGAGAAGACAGATGACCAACATCACAAATCATCCTTAGCTGAGTACAGAGGACGCCTGATTGCTTGTCATGTTCTGCAAAAATCTTAATTATGCCATATGGATGTAAAGTATTGATTCAA
Source organism: Panthera leo (assembly GCF_018350215.1). Lineage (NCBI taxonomy): Eukaryota > Metazoa > Chordata > Mammalia > Carnivora > Felidae > Panthera > Panthera leo. The sequence continues at coordinate 164,983,316 of NC_056679.1, read as the reverse complement.
GCAACAGAGCAAAATTAAAATGCAATTGTTTAGAGAATGAAATGCTCTTGAATAAAGGAGGTTATGGTTCAATAGGGAAGGAAAGATATAAATGCACTTAATACATGGTAGCAAGTGATGCTTACCTTAAGAAAAATATTAAAAGTGCTAGCTACATCAAAAGAGGTAGAAATGCTTTAGGCTGGAGAATAAGGGAGCACTTAATGGAAGCAGCATTTAAAATAGGTGTTCATTGGGGCGCCTGGGTGGCTCAGTCGGTTAAGCGTCCGACTTCGGCTCAGGTCACGATCTCACAGTCCGTGAGTTCGAGCCCCGCGTCGGGCTCTGGGCTGACTGCTCAGAGCCTGGAGCCTGTTTCAGATTCTGTGTCTCCCTCTCTCTCTGACCCTCCCCCGTTCATGCTCTGTCTCTCTCTGTCTCAAAAATAAATAAACGTTAAAAAAAAAAATTAAAAAAAAAAATAAAATAGGTGTTCATTACATGTTAACTAACTAGAATTTAAATAAAAACTTAAAAAAACAAAATAGGTGTTAAAATAGAATTTGGGAGTTGAGAAACAGTGAAGAAGGCATGGAGGGCATTTCACGTACAACACAGTAGGGATCATTTTAGGAAAAGCGTCTCAGATACTATTGCTCCAGGAAATAAATACTGCCTACTGTACAGGGTGCCCCTGAAACACTTAGAGAAATTTTAAAAATTCTCATCCAATAGCTGTTCATTTAACTTTAGAATTAATGATGAAAGCAAAGATTGTAAGATGTGTATGTATATGTATGTATGCATACATGTGCAATGTTTTTTAAAGTTTTGCTTGGAATTTCAGAATTTTATTGTTGTTTGTATTCATTTAATATCATTCTTAGTACTCCTGTTTGGTTCTTAGGGAAGAACTAAGCCTTTTTTTTCTTTCCTTTTTTCTTTCTTTAATGTGCATTATCAGGAAGTGTACCAGGCATTTTACCTACATTTAACACATACGAAGCCCAGCTAAGTAATCATATTAAAGAATTTTTTTGTTCCAAACCTGAGAAAAGGCAAATATCATATTAACAATCAATTTTGAAAAAAGTATATCTGAGTGATTTTCTGGAAGGTAATTTGGGGCCAACTTCATTGTTAGATGTGTTGGAGAGAAACTTCCAAAATGTTGGAGTATAACCTAGACAGCTATCATGCTTATAACCAGCCGACTACCTCAAACCAGATGGTTAAATTGGCAAGATACTTTAACCAGTCTAATTACTACCCTAATAATCTTTAGCAAGGTCTTTCCTTCTTATACGTATGTTAACAATGTAATCTAGTTACTTTTTCTCCCTATAAAATACTCTATCAAATGTAAATATTTGAATGGCATTCCCAGAAGCATATTTCCCAAGGAAATTTATAAAACTTTGGATGCATACTCAAATATATTCTGCCTAAGAAGTTGCTTTAACATTTTCAAAGAAATAATAGAAAGTAAAACCCACATAATGTCTCTCTGTGGTTAGTTTTGCACACACACACACACAAATTTTTTTTAAAGGTATTTTCACTAAGCACAACACAATCCCCTAATAGTGTCTTTTGGCTATTGATATCAATCTTTATAATTTCTGTTTTATCATAACTACGCCGAAGTCTCCTCAATTCCAATATAGAAAGAAATACCCTCTCTCTGGAATGTAGCTGATGAGGCTTTCTATTATCTCACCTGTCAGCTACCTGGCTCTGCTTTTTTAATGTGCATCAATTTATCCCCTCTTGCCTCTTCCAATTTTCCTGTTTGACAATAACCTGGAATCTTCACAATAATAGAGCATCCAGGAGCTGATTAACAAGTAGGAACTCTTTCTCCTTGAATACTCATATGATAAATAGTGTTAGTTCTCTAACATTTGTCTGCTTTGATCTTTTTAGTCCTTTGCCAAGAGGAACATAAAGTGTAATTTTCAAAAAAATAACATTGTAATTGTCATGTGAATACAACATGAACATGTGTATAAGGTTTTATTCAACTCATTAGTAAGAAACCAAGTAAGCAATTAAAAAAGTTCAAAGAACTTTTAAGAAACTGGTTATTTATGGGTGATTTAATAAAGGAATGCTAGTATATAATTGTTGGGTTAAATACAAAACTGCTTAATATCCTACATTTGGGGTTGTCTTTTCTGCCAAAATAAACTATTTGTATCTTTCCCAGACAAAATTCTACATGTTAAACTCTACTTCTACACAGTTGAAAAGTAGCCTAGTCGATATAAAATAAATCAAAGGTTTAACTCAGAGCCATGCTGAAAGAACACCGAGTAATATCTTCTACCTATTTCCAAGCTTCAGACAGTATTTCTAACACAGTCCTTCCTATTCACAGATACATCCTTTTTTTTTTAATGTTTATTTATTTTTGAACTAGAGAGAGCACGAGTGGGGAAAGGACAGAGAAAATGAGACAGAAGATCAAAGCAGGCTCTGAGCTGACAGCAGAGAGCCCAATGTGGGGCTCAAACCCACAAACCACAAGATCATGACCTGAGCCAAAGTCTGATGCTTAACTGACTGACCCACCCAGGCACCCCCAGACATCTCCTATTCTCATTCATCTACTGAGTTAGAGGTTTCCTTTCTGAACCATGGTGGTGCTATGATGGTTTGATTAACTATTTCTATCAGTTTCTCCTCAGAATTGTGGGAATTGAGAATTGTCAAGATGACTGGTATGGCAGCATTATTTTAATCTCATCCAGTCCCAGGTTCTCTGCCCTTTGTAATCTCAGAAAAAAATCAGCTTTTTTTCTGACAGTCTGACACTTAATATTTTGGTTTATATGAACTGAAATTATTATAGGACCACCTTTTTCTTCCTCTTGATCTGAGAAACACAGGTACTGTATATATGATTAATTACAAAAATCTCATTTGTGAGAAACTATGTCATACTAAAAGCAAATGAAGAGTTAAAACTCCAAAAATATAATTTAGTTATATTAAATTAATTGTATTTTGGAGGATGGGTGATGGGAGGTGATGGAAGAAAGCAAATCTGTGACTGGGGGAAGGAAATCTACTAATCCTCTCTCACTAGTATCCTGCTCATTGCAATCCTATTTTAAGAGACTTAAGAATACCCGTTTCACTTTTTTTACCCCCAATATACCCTGACATCTTTGCTGAGCTGAATTATTTATTGTCACTTACTAATTGCAGTCATGAGGTTTCATTTCCCCCCCTAACTTTGGTTAGCTACAAAAAAGAATTAGAATTCAAGGACACTCATGGTTCCTGATAGATTATAATAATGTTAGCTAAATTGTTGCAATAGATCCCTCCAGAGACATGGTCCAGCCATTTCTGACTCTCAAAGCTGAGTTATTTTGTTTCATATTAGACGGCATAAGTGTATATTCAGTAGCAATCATATGCACTCACTGAATCCTTATAACAACTTTTTAAAGTGTTTCCTATTATTATCTACTTTCTAAAGAGATGGAAACTGAAGGTCAAGGAAGTTAAGTAGATTGTCCAATATCACTATCTATGGGAGAATTAAGATTCAAATTTGGGTTTGTCTGCATAGAATAGATAGAGAAGAAAGTTTGTGTTCTGTAACATTCCATTGCCTTATATCTTGAATGGTTTTAAATATTTTAAATATTATATAAAATTGATTATAAAACAAGGTAACAATTCCTGTTTAATATAGGTGAGATCTATAAAATGAACAAAATCATAGGTACAAATTTTATTTCCTAAGCTACTAAATATAATGATAATATATCTGCCAATTTTAAAACTACGGAAAAACCAAATGCATATAATAAATCTATAAATACTCAAGATGACCTGATTTTATATATTTTTCCTGAAAGGTAACTTCCAATTTTAATTTTTCATGTCTCTCAGTAATTTGATAACATTTTATACTATAATACAAATGTCTTTTATTTAAAAAGAACCTAAATTTTTATTTTTCCATTCTAGGAACAAATCTTTGAGTATTTAGTGCATAGTTGTTAACTATTTCCTAATATTAAAGATACTTTGTTCTTGTTGATACAACTGGTTTGGTTTTGACTTACTTTTTCCAATTCAGAAAAATGCTTTCAAATTTATGATATATATTAGTGATATGATATTCATCTAAACATTATTACCTACTGGCAAAAATACAGGCCTACAGGGTCCAGGTAATTTACAACTGTAGAATAGTGAGATATTCTTAGCCCATATCTACTTTGACGAAAATAAGGTACTGGATTAGATGATCTTGCCACTTGCTTCTAGTTCTAAGATATAATGCTAACCATTTATAACCATTCACATATTGAGTGTAATCCACAGGAAGTGACATTTACCACTTTTGGCCTGTAGTACATGGTTGCCAGTATTTGAATACCCTATCACAATAAGAATTTATTTTTTATAGTCTTAACCTCAACTCTACATACATTATGCTATATGATTATAATTGTATAACATTATTATATGAAAACATATTTTTGTTGCTTATGTAAATAGACATTCAATTGAATATATACTATATTAAGAGCTATCAACAGTTTGTACTGTAATGGAAAAAAAATAGGGAGATTAAAAGAAGGCATAGGAGAATATTCTCATTCCAAACCTTGGAGATGGATATAGAAAATTTGGTGTGTGCAGACATGTATGCCAACATGTATGCATGATACCTCTTTCTTATATATGCCACTGATACCATACTTATTTTATATTGTGCATTTTATTTATCTGGTGTATTTATTTATACTTATTTTATATGGTTTATATTCCATTATTTGGCTGTTGTTGATATTGCTGCTATAAACACTGGGGTGCATGTTCCCCTTCAGATCAACATTTTTTGTATCCTTTGGATAAATTTCTAGTGATGCAACTGCTGGGTCGTAGGGTAGTTCTATTTTTAATTTTTTGAGGAACCTCCACACTGTTTTCCAGAGTGGCTGTACCAATTTGCAAAGAACAAAAAGTTAAGCCACTTGAGTATTTCGCCAGATTTTTTCTTGACCCTAATTAAAAATGCGAACTTGAAATTATTCAATGCTAGTTCATTTTACAACTGTAGAGATTAATACCCTCGCGTGTTACTGTGTGTGTGTGTGTCTGTGTGTGTATGTTTTTGTTTTTTAGTTTAGTTGTTTTCTGCTGTGTTTCAGAATGGAGTTAAACAAGAATAGTTTTGTATTAGTAAACAACCATATTATTGGTGGACTGTGAATTCCTTGCCTCTTTTTCTTTTTTTTTAAAGTATTTATATATTTATTTATTTTGAGAGAGATAGCGCAAGTAGGGGAGGGCAGAGAAAGAGGGAGATGAAAAGGGGGAAAGAGAGAATCCCAAGCAGGCTTCACATCACCAGCACAGAGCCCAGTGTGGGGGCTCCAACCCATGAAGCCATGAGATCATGACCTGAGCTGAAACCAAGAGTTGGAAACTTAACCAAATGAACCACCCAGATGCCCTCCTTGCCTTTTTCTTATTGGTATCCAACACTTTTATTTTCTGTTAACAAGCTTAGGATACTCTCTGGGAGTGGGGGTGAGGAGAGGATCTGAACAACCCAAAGCAAAGGGCAATTTCACTTCAAAGTGTTTAGAAAATGATAGAATGTGAGATCCCAATCAGAACTTCTGCACACTTCTGCTGCTTTGGGAATCACTGGTGATATTCATTCAACTTTTTTGTAATTTATATGTTGTAATATTGTCAAACTTACTTTTCTCCAAGAAACTAAAAGGCCTCCTTCTTGTGCCATGTACATTAATTCTTACTGTCCCCCTTAAGATGAAGATCAAGTAAACTTACGGTGTTATAGAAAAAAAATTCTTTTCATCTATAATATTAGTTATTGGTTCATATAACATACAAGTGACTCTCAAAACAGATAGTAAAAACCACCATCGACAATGACAAAACAGTACTGTGTATTTTAATAGTTTATTTTGAAAGTAATTTCTAATATAAAAGTTATATGATGATATATATGTCTCTCTCAAAAATAAATTTAAAAAACTGAAATAGTTGAAGAAAGTTCCACTTTATTTTTATTTTTCACTACATAACACAGATGTTACACAGATTCTGGTTTAAGTGAAACAGTGTTTTTATTAGGAATAGATAATTTCCCAGATATAAGAGTGTCCCCCCAAATGTAATCATATGAGTTTTAAACTATGATTATAAATCCTCTGATGCTCTTCCTATAGAATATGCCCTTGTTCTGAATCTGGGTGAGCTTGTGACTGTATCAACCAAGAGATTATAATGGAAGAATACCATGAGAATTTCAATACTGCACTTCAAAAGGCCTTGCAATTTCTCATTTGTTTGTTAATATACTTGCCCTTGGTATCCAGATCCACCATCTAAGAAGTCTGAATTTTTAAGACCACCATGCTAAAGTCTACTGTAGGCAGTTAAGTCAGTAGCACCAGCTGAGACAAGCCCTCCAGCTACATCCCTGCAAACACACCAGACATGTGACTGAGGCCATCATGTACCCTCCAGACTAGCCTACCTGCCAGCTGAGCACCACCAAGTGACTCCTGTTGACACCACGTAGAACAGAAGACTCACTCATCAAGTCCAGCCAGAATTCCTGTCCCACAAATAAGGGAGCTATATTAGTAAGATCATTGTTTTAACTCATTTATCTTCTGAAGTAATCTGTTACATATCAATAAATAATTGGGACACATGTCAAACATGATTTCAGATGATTGCCTATTCTGTCTCCTCAGAGTCAAAAATCCAGAATATACATTCTCTATGAAATGATCACATGAAAATCCAAAAATATTAATAATTAATTAACAATTAACCATAAAAACCACAATAATATGTACTGGTACTTATTGAGTGATTTTGCCAAGCACGGGGCTACACATTATAAATGAATAATTGATGTGGGAGCCAAATTACCTAGGTTACATGTATTGCACACATTAACAAAATCTGGGTATGATATTAAATACAGAAAGTCGAGGGCTGATAGAAAGTAGGGTATTTGTAAGAGTACTCAAGAGTGCAAGACTGAAGTCCTGATTTGTTTAGGGATTTCAGCAATGAGTAATGATGATATCCAGTTTATGTAATACAATCATGTTATCAACTATGAAGGCCCACTGTGAAATATTCTTTAAGATTAAATAACCACACAACTGACACTGTGGAAAGCTGTGTTTGACTATAAAATATGATTACTCTATAGAAAAATGTTTTTTCAGCATTACAAGGAGAAATATAGAGGCATAAAAATCTTTTAGGAATCAGTATGTAATGCATTTTTTTGAAGAAATATGTAAATAGGTTCCTACAAAATGTTTTCTGTGCACTTTGGAGTTGATATGTGAAAACTAATATCATTTGGATTAAAAATATTTCACTAACTCACTTAAAGCTAAGGTGGAATATTTTGCAATAAAGAAAATTACTTAAGCTTTGATCACTTATGTAGTGTTTAAACTCCTTATACATGGGTGAAATATTATACCACCTGTGCCATTACTAAATACTGTTCTTTTTTTTTTTTATTTCAAAAGTTCAACTACTGTACTAGGCATCAGAAATTTAAACATAAATGCAACCTTCAAGGATATCATAGACTAGTTAGAAAGATGGGGATTTTTAAAAAACTTTTTTTAATGTTTATTTTTGACAGAGAGAGAGAGAGACAGAGACACAGCATGAGTGGGGGAGGGGCAGAGAGAGGGAGACACAGAATCCGAAGCAGGCTCCAGGCTCCAGGCTCCAGGCTCCAGGCTCTGAGCTGTCAGCACAGAGCCTGACACCGGGCTCGAACCCACAAGCTGTGAGATCATGACCTGAGCCGAAGTCAGACACTCAACCAACTGAGCCACCCAGGCATCCCGAAAGATGGGGATTTTAAAACAAGTTATACAGTCTAATAAAATAGTAAGCACATTAAAACAATACACGGGTTGCACAGAGTAGATGACTGAATTTGCTGGGGTGGGCAAAAAAAAGGTGATTATGGATAATCTACTTATTAGTTTTCCATTGCTTCTGTAACAAATTATCACAAACTTAGTGATTTAAAATAATACAAATTTATAGGTCAAAAGTCTGGTTTGCCTGGCTGGTTTCTCTGCTCCTGGTTTAATAAGACTGAAATCAAGATAACAGATGACTGGACTCCCATCAGGAGTCTCATGGAAGAATTTGTTTCCATGCTCACTTCAGAATGTTAGCAGAATCCAGTTCATTGAAGTTGCACAACTGAAGCCCTTGCTTCTCTAGAGGCCTCTGTCTGATTCTTGCACAGAACATTTTCTGCTTTAAAAGGGTCATATGATTAGATTAATCCCATCCAGATAATCCAGGATCACCTCTCTATTTTATAGTTCATAACATCAATTATATCTGCAAATTCCTTTGCCATGTAAAACAACATGGTCACTAGATTCAGGGATTAAAGTATGAACATCTTTGAGAGACCATTCTGCTTGGCACAGTTCATAAATGTAGTTGGTTTTGTTTTTTTCTTTTTAGAAAGAAAGATCAAGTTAAATCTAGAAGCAGAAAATGAGGATATCTACGTTGAGAGTGAACTATCTAGTAAAAAGACCTAAAACATAATTCATGATAATAATATGAGAAACTAATCTGAAAAAGAACTGTGTTCAGGCAGGAAGACAAATGTTATACACTTTATTATGTGAAAAGAAATGAAAATAGCACTAATACATATAGATCATGTTATCTTGAGCCTAACATAGCTTCGGCTTGGTGGCATGGCCTCATATACATGTTCCTTTCATAACCTACTAATGAAAGAGACAAACAATAACAAAGACAAAACAGCATCAACAAAAAAGACTCTCCCTAATTCTCCAATTATTGTCCAATGTTTGCACCATGCCAAATATAGCATACATATGTAATGCTGGAAGAACAGCAATTCCTGGGGGAAAGGACTCTGAAGTCAGTAACTCATTGAGATGTGAGATGTTAATGTTAAGGTGGCATTATACATAGAAGCTGGTGGGTCCTAGGGAACTTTGGTGAAATATGCATGCTGATTTGTGTTTTCAACGCATCCCCTCCTCCTCATGTGGGAATATTAAGGGATATTCAATCTTATACAAAAGTATAGAGTGTATATGTGTATACATACAGTGAGTTGGAGGAATAGATAATCACAATCAAGGTTATGGGTGTAGGGATGGAAAAAGACTGGTTTGTCATCAGAGAGGAACTTTGAAGCTGGCTCCTCAGGAAATCGTACCCATCAAGTTTTACCAAGTGAATGTGTAAAGAAAAAGTACAGACTTCTATTTATGGAAAGAATATGTCAAGGGAATAAAAGGTAAAGCACAGGGAATATAGTCAGTGGTATTGTAATAGCATTGTGTGGTGAAAGATGGTGACTACACTTGTGATAAGCATAGATAACATATAGAGATGCTGAATCATTATGTTGAATACCTTAAACTAATGTAACATTGGGTGTCAACTCTACTTAAACTAAAAACAAACAAACAAACAAACAAAGAAAACAAGTTATAAAGTCTAATAAAATAAGTTCACTTGAAAAAAGTTCATTTGATATAATTTAAAAGTGTATTTATTAAAGTACTAGTCCAGAAAGACTATGACTACTAGAGAGTTAATTTTGGATAACATCTCAGTTTCATGCTTATTGGAAGAAATATTAGTTCAGGTCCTCAAAGATACAGATGCCAAAATGAAAACAGAAGTACAAGAGATTTATTGGAGGAAATGCTTATGAGCGGAAAAAAGGAGGAAGCTGGCAAAGGCAGGAAGACCTGTCAGAACATAGCAGATTATGACCACTGCGATAGTGAAAGGGAATGAAAAAGTTAGATAGGAAGGATCTCAGATTGCAGCAATTCCTTAAGAAAGTTTTGGACAGGTTGATGGGGAGTCCTTAAACCAACATCATCTGTCAGAGGAGTCCTGAATTTTGCAGAAATTGGTCTTAGTATTGTCTTGTGTTCATTTGTTGGCTGGGAGTAACCAGTGAAAAGCATGGCCTGTGCATGAATGTGGTGATGGATTCAGAGCACAGTAGCTTCAGCTGTCCATCACTTACGGTATCTTAATAGAATAGCAGGTATCTTAATAGAATATTTTTATGCCTGCCACAGTCCACTTGTACTGCAAATATCTATTTCTGAATTCAGCTTTAGAGAGCACATCGTGCTTGGTTTCCATGGGCTCACTTGCTGAGAGGAAAATAGAGAAGATTACTGGAGTGATCTGTAACCTTCTGTCAAGGTGATAGCTAATGGTGAAAATTGTGGCCTTGACACCAACTGCAGCAATAGGTTCTTCCTCCTTTGGGCCTTCTTAAAAGTTGGCAGCTGTCCATGTCATCTGATGTACAGTCCAGGGAAGCACTCCAAGGTATGGAGTATGTTGCCCCAGATCCCAATGATGCCTACCAGGTATTGTGCTTCCTTCTTCGTGGTAAAGGATGCATGATGCATCAACCTTCCCTTTACTTTGGGGTGGTTTATGACACACTCCTGAATACTAGAGCTTGGAAACTTCATCGAGTGGCTAATTCCTAAATCTTTGCAGAGTTTACTTCTCATCATATGTAACACATATGTCTTACCAAGTCTGCTAATGAACTATCCTCTTCCTCACTCTGTGCAATCAATAGGATGTCATTTATATAAAGAATCAGTCATATTCCGTGGGATTCTCAGGCAGTTCGGTTCAGACTATAACAGAGGTTATGACAGAGAGAGAGCATTCAAGTATTCCTGAAGTAAAAATTTAAATGAATACTCCTTACTTTTATACTATATGAATGTGAACTGTTTCTGACTTTCTTTTATTATCAGAATGGAAGGGCACCCATTCTCCAAATCAACAGCTATACACTGTGTACTTGATACCTTATTAACCTGTCCCAAAAATGATGCTTCATCCAGCAAGGCAGCCATAACCAGAGCTGTTATGTCTGTTATGTCTGTAGCTCTATAGTCTGTAGCAGTCTATACTCATTCTCTAAATCTGAGTTTCTGCAGACGCAGACTAGTGAATTAAATGGAGACTAAAAAAAAGAAAAAAAGAATGACCTCTACAACCTTTAGATTTTTAATGGTAGTAAGAATCTCTCACATACCTCTGAGAAAGAGATTTCATTTATTGTTTACTATGTTACCTGGAAGAAGGATGGGGTTTTAAGAAGCTACAACTTGGCTTTCCCCAAGTTTCCTAGTTCTTGATCCACAAACCAAGAACCCAATATGAGTATTACTCTAACTGCCAAATGAAGTCTAACTTTACATTTAGAGACTGAGGAAACAATCATTGGTTAGATCTACGGACAGAGTGGTCCCACCATGAGTTAGTTAGACATTAACCATTACATTTAATCATCACTCCCTTTATTTCCTGTCATGCGTAAGCTTCTACTCTCACAGAGGGGCCTGGGTAATGCTTTGGGTCTTCAGTTATCAATATCACCTCACACTCAAACTCTGTATTCAATGGTCTTCAAATGTGTATTAATTCCCCGTTCTTAAATGTACAGTGATATGAGGGGGAATCTCACAGCCTATAATGTTCTGTCCTGTTGCATGGTCCTTCCTCCTAGGGAACTGACCACCTCTTTAGTCAGTATCTTCCATACCTAAAAATTAGCACAGGTCTGGACACTGAAGTTTTATTGAGGTGACTCTCCAAACCCCTGTGTCTCCATTCTTATTTTTTAGGGGAAAAAGTTACAGACGTCAACAAGCACACTTGTTGCCTATGCATCTATTTTGTCCTAGGGGCTCATTGCTCTATTAATCATCTCCACAACTCCATTTGGGTGAAGCTCCGTTGGCTGTCTATTTGACCTTGACAATCTTTGTAGTATAAATGCCCCCCATCTTCTGGATTTCAAGCACTGACACCTAGATTCTATTATTTTGGAGTAACATCACCCCATATATATTATAATGCCCAGCTCTGAGATAACTTTTCCTACTGTCAGCCCTCTTCTATAGAGGAGAGCCACCAAACCTCTTAGTGGTCCTGTGCTCCTCTAAGCAGCACATGCTGATGGCTTTGATGAACCATGTGATCGATCTCTGGGTCCTCCTGTAAAGCACAACTATATGATAGGTCTTCTTACCTCACATAACATATCCATTCCAACATGACCATTGCCTCAGCTTCTTTATTCCTTTCTCTACTTTCTTCCAGGGAAACTCAGGCATTCTATTTTACTTAATATTTTAGCCACAGTTTTTCTGGATTTCTAAAGGCAACCCTAGCATCTCCCCATTGCTGGGGGTCCTTATCAAGGTGTTAAAAACTCAAGTTTGGTTCAAACTCCCCGTTATCAATGAATTCTTGCTTTTGTGGTCTTGTATTTCAACCTTCTGATCAAGTACTCTCAAAATCCAAGCACAGTGGTACATCCTCACTCTTGTATATACATCCTCTTAATTTTTGTAGTTCATTAGTGTACTGTACCTCTTTTCCTTGGTAGGCTTAGCAGGTCCTTACTTAGGGTATGGTGGGATCTAACTCTAGTTATCAGCCTAGCAGTCAGAAGGAGTGGGATTGTCTGTTGAGGGTAGCACGTGTTGCCTTGTGGGAAAGAGGACTGTGCAGTGTCTTAGAGCAGAGAGGAAAAACTAGATCTTACTGGGAATGGATGGGCTCTGCCAATCTGTAGAGTCATTATCTACATGGACATCCTTCCAGATGTCCCTAACCCATGTTTCAGGGCCCCAGAGAAAGACTTTGATCTTAGCACAGCAGATCTACCTTAAAGGGGTTTTCAGATGTCTTAGGAGTTTTGCAACTATAATGATCAAATCTTCAGTTTGCTGCTGTATTTGTTCTTCTATTCCGGGAGATAAGTCTCCTTTTAAGTTACCAAAGAGACCATCTCAAGCTCATATTTAGCTATTAACTATGTGTTTACATCCCTCAGTTTCTCATTATCCCTTTGGAGGGCATCAATATAATGTAGAAGCCTACTGCCTTTTTTGATGCATCCCCTTATATTCATATTTTTTTAAATGCCTGAATCATTTCACTTAAAAAGGCATTTCCTTCCACAGGGACATAGTTCTGGTGGTGAAATCATTATCAATTAGCTTACTGTCTTGTACCAGAGAGTCTCTATACCTTACCTACCACTTAGGACAGCATCTTTTTCACTTGTGAGGTAATGACTAATTCTGTCTTCAATACCAATCTTGCCGTGTGTGTGAGTGTGTGTGTGTGTGTGTGTGTGTGTGTGTGTGTGTGTGTGTTTTGGGCCACTTTCAGTAAAATCTGTGTTAGTTAGATCCTCAGAGAAAAGATGCTAAGACAGGATTATTTGTGCAAGACGTTTATTGGGGAAACACATGTAAGGAAGAAAGGGGAAGGAGTCAGAGAAAGCATGATGAAGGTCTGACTTCTGGGAAGGAGAGTAGGAAAGAAGTAGCACTGGGTAGGAAAAGTTTCAGACTGTAGCCTACCTCTAAGGAAGATCTGGTCACAGCAACAGAAAATCCATGAACTAAAGCCAAGTGTCAGGGGCACCTGGGTGGCTCAGTCGGTTGAGTGTCCGGCTTCGGCTCAGGTCATGATCTCATGGTTTGTGAATTTGAGCCCCGCGTCAGGCCCTGTGCTGACAGCTCAGAGCTGGAGCCTGTTTTGGATTCTGTGTCTCCTTCTCTCTCTGTTCCTCCCCAGCTCTGTCTCTCTCTGTCTCTCTCTCTCAAAAATAAATAAACATTAAACAAAATTAAAAAAAAAATAAATAAATAAAGCCAAGTGTCAGAGGAGTCCTAGATTTTGCAGGAATCAACCAACCATTGTACTCATGCCAGGAGTGGCCCATGAGAAGCATGGCCTTATAATAAGCATTGTGGTAGAAATAGCAGGGCCACTCATCAATGCTGCCTTTGGCAAGAGCTCTATCTGGTATATTATCATGGCCTCCATAGAAAATATGAAAATTTATGCTGTGTTTTCAGAAGCTGTATTAGATGAAATGTGGGGTGGGACACTGCTAAAGTTAAGGGCCAACATTTGCAATATGTGGACATGTGAAGCTGGGTTATGACTTGGAAAGTAAAAAGAATAGCAAGTATTGCTGGAAAGTAACTTTTTAAAAAATGTTTATTTATTTTTGAGAGAGAAAGAGATAGAGCACAAGAAGGGGAGGGGCACACAGAGAGGGAGACACAGAATATGAAGCAGGCTCCAGGCTCTGCACTGTCAGAACAGAGCCTGAATTAGGGCTTGAACCCATGGACCATGAGGTCATGATCTGAGCCTAAGTCAGATGCTTAACTGACTGAGCCACCCAGGGACCCTTGAAAGTAACTTTTGATGGGGGTGCAAGGTATAGGAGAAAAAGCCAGAAGCTTGGATGAGGCCAAGTCATCACAGAGAATGGAAATATAATGTGAAATAAGCACTTGAGCAAACCTATACCCAAAACTTGCTTCTGGAGCAAAATCTCATACAAGCTGCCTTGTCACGTTCATCAATAAATTATCTTTAACTAAACTGTCATAGGTGTTTAAATCATCAGGCTTCCAGTACTCATATAGCTTTTAAACTGAACAGAGTTGTCTAGCTCAGAGAGTTAGAAAAACTGAAACTTAATAGTATACACCCTGTTGTCCAAGATATGTGTCATGGCACTGGGGTATTTTAATATGGAAGGAGGAATGGTGCACAAAACTGCCATTCATTTACCAAAAGAACTATGCTTGCTCAGAAAGTGTGATTTTTTTCTTTCCTCACTGGAAGGAAAATATTGGGCTAATTATGGATTATTATATCACTTATTAAAGTTATTTCTATAGAAAATTAACTTCAGTTCAGGTTTTTTTATTTATTCCTTTTTATATTAACCCTAAGGCTTTCAAATATGTAAATTTCAGAGTCATGTTCATAGAACATATAGATGACTGACCATCAGAATGACTTCAGATAGATTCTTATAGGATACAGGAGTTTTTGAGTGAAAAAAAATGGGGGAGTGTATCACTTAGTGCCACAAGTTTAGCTGTCACATCAATGCTCCTGGGATTTGGCTCACTGTGGGTACATCATAATGAGGTATAATTTAGGTTTTTCAATGTCAAAATAAGATTTTCAAACCTTCCTGATACTAATACATTTATAGAGTACTTTTTTCCACCTTTACAAAGATAACTGTTATATAGTATTTCACAATGTACTCTTTTAGCAATACTCAGTGGATTTGCTAAGATGGCATGTGCTACTTATGACAAAGTCATAAGTCTTTTATACCAGCATTATCACTTCAAAATAAATATAAACTTCTCTTGCTCATGACTGTTAGAAAAAGACTGACTATAAAATATCACATGACAGACATTATGTCATTTAATTTCCAACAGTTTACCACCAAGGTAGATGTAAATATTATGTATCAAATATTCTAATTTCTTTTTCCATGGTACTCCTCACTGTGGGAAGGTTATATATCCCCACCCTACTGAAATCAATCTTGCTATCAGACTTGGTGTGTATCAGTTCCAAGCAGAATATTTTTCAATGCCAGATGTTGGTTTGAAATATCTCTGTCCTATGAAACACTAATTGGCAATGTTCCAGAAGGCAACTTCTTCATTAGACTGAGTCCCAGAGTACAAATGTTGTGAAACAGGTTCTCAATTAGCATAGGGCATGAAGAAGAAATATCTAGAGAGAGGATTTAGCTCATATTCAAATTCAAATTTCCTTTAAAAAATTACGTATTTTCAGCATGGGTATAATCACCAAACAAATTCTCCTACTTTTTTTTTTTTTTTGGTAAAAAATGACCAAAAAGTATTGCTTAAGATTCCATTTTGATAGAACTGGACCAATGCAATGAAAGTATATCTTGACTATAATGGATTTTACCTCAACATAATGGGAAGTGCTTCTAAATCCAATTCACACTTCAGACTCTAAAATAATAGCTCTGTTGCAGTTATTTGCAACACATGGGTAGCTGACAAGTATTGGTTTTGACAAAGGATTTACATTTACTCCAGCAGTGTTTAAAGAATCTGAGAGCACAACCCTATCAGAACTGTCATAGTTATACCTTATCACCTTCCAGAAAAAAATGCTAGTCCAAAAGGATGGTAATGACTACTAAGGATACCCTGAATGTGATGGTTTGAGAAAATTGCTAACAAGGTTTCTTGTTGCTGAACATGTTATCTCATATTCAAAACCACAAGTGGATTGTACTAATTAATGTGTTGCTGTCTCAAAAATTGTCAGAATGACCTTCACCTGACTTTAGGAGAAAAGAGTATTTCTTTGTTTATTGATTTTTCTGTAGCAACACTGTTGGTTTGTATTTCTTTGGTCTTGAGATGAAATCCTAGAGTGAACCTCGAAATCCTAGGTTCACAAACAGTAAGTTAATAATCATGGTCCATACTATAAACAAGTTGGAGCTGCCTTCCCTTGCTGCTCATCCCAAAAGTTCTAGCAGAGAAATAAAATACTCAGATATATAGTAGTGCATCAAATTGCATAAGCAATATTTCTCCATAGGGAAAGAAATTTGCAAAATCACTCTTATTGTGAGAGCCTAGAATATTTGTTGGCAAAATAAATGCTTAACAAGTGGTTTTCAAATAAAGAAAATGAATTAGTATTTTGGAGGAATAATTTTACTTCTTTCTCAAGATGGGCATCTTTTCCCACTGCATGCAGACTATTAAGTAATGAGAACGCCACTTCCTCAACAAGAAAGACCTACAGACCAAACTAACAATCATTGGAAGCAGTGATATGAAAACAGATTCCTTCTGGTTAAGATGAATTATAGGTCCGAGTCTCGCTAGAGGTCGACTGTAAGTTAGACGTAAAGATGGCATATTAGGGTATAAACTAAGGTTGCTATATAAAAGAACCTAAATACAATGGCCTAAATAAAATACAAGTCTATTTGCCTCTCAAAAAAAGAAAATAGATTGCTTCATATTTCAATTGTAAAGATATTAGCACTGTATAATTTTTCCCTCAACAGAAAGTCCATTAGCAGTTACTCCTTTAATACCATCTACTGATTATTCATATTACCTTCTGGATGCTCTTCAGTACCATAAATTGAAGAATGCGGTAACATTTCCCTGGCCACAGTAATTGTCAGGGTATAAGCAGCTGTATTTTCTCACCTAAATATTTGACACAGAGACAAAGTCACCCAAGTGAATTCACTTATTAATTAAAATATTCCTGAAAGTGTATTTGTGCGATCCTTTCTGAGAGTTGCTGTGGTTCAATACTGGTTATTTGGATATTTCAGTTTCCTTTAATTGAATGTGAGATTTCAATAAAAGCAAACTAGCTTCATTGTGAAAGCAAAATGTTACCTTTCATTAGAGCCTTGTTTTTTTTCTTATCTTTACTCTTAAAAAATTATTTATATATTCATTTTTCTTGTATCACTACTTAAAACATGGACTGTACTCACCCTTACTATATAAAAGGGAGAGCTTAGAATTAGTAACCTTTAGATGCATTTTTAAATGACCTCTGTCTTTTCTAATACTGAACTCTCACATGAGATCTTTCTGTAAATGAATGACAAGTTAAGCTTACCGATTTAGTCGTAAATTCAGACAAAGTAATTCTTCCATAAATTTCATCATTCTGTGGCACCAAACCAATAAATACAGCCCATACAAGACGTTTTAAGTCACTTTCTAAAAACTAGACTTTTCAACTCTATGGCTTTAAAATTGATGGCCTCAATTCTCCACTTGCCTTGTAACCCTGATGGAGCTGATACAAGCATGATGCTCCTTGAAAGTAGAAGTGCTATGCTTAAATTAAGCCCCGTGATGGTGCAGAACAAGTCATATATTTAGGTGAAACTGTTTCTCGGGTGAATAAGATATCTTGACATGTCAATGGAATATGAAACTCAATTTCACAAGATTTTTCTAGTGCCAAAAGAGATTTAAGTAGAGCTATCATTTTTAGTCTTAACAGAAAGGATAAGTCTTCCTCTATAGACCTCTACATTCCTTGCCTCTAAAATTTAATTTTATCAATTCCTCATAAAGGCTATCATTCTTTAAGCCTTCATGAAACCAAAATTACATTTCATTGTTGGTCCATTTTCTGTTTTCACTTTTAGAAACTTCTTATCATTTCCAATTGTTCCATTGTTCCTCCCTCCACTCCACTTAAGAATATCTGTATTAGCCAGACAGTTTTCACAAAGCTGTATTCACTAGTAGAGTGGATGAAAACTTTCTTTAAACTATATTATCTTAAGAAAGATAATAAATAATTATACAATCGGGGAAATATTTAAGAGCACGGTCAGATGAGTTAAAATTAAGACCATTTCCCCCAAAGCGGCATCAAAACACAAAAGGGCCCTAAAACCTGAGAAAGAGAGAGAGCGCAGCCAAAAAGCAGTGAAAAATGTCCTCAATTGGAAATCTGAGTTTATTCAGAAATAAAAAGTTTTAAATGAATTATTTTTATTGTAACTATTATGGAATCATTGTTTTATTCTAGAATCATTATTTATTTCCTAAATGTCAGTGTTTTCATGAGGTATCAGATGATACTTCAAATTTTTAAGTAACTTTTATTCCTAATCTTCTGCAATAACTCTTAAGTATGGTTAGCTAACTCTCATTCTTCCACTCATAACACCCAGACATTCGCTCAGTTCCCCAAACCAAACCTCAGATGTTCTCTACATATTTTTAATCAGAACAGGAATCAAACACACTTTCCCCAAAAGTGTTCACTAATGAAATTGCTGGCAATCAAATAAACATGTATGCCAGCTATTACATATTCTTTAAGTAGGAACAAACTAACTAAATGTTACTTGAAGGAAGTACTTTTAAAAGTCTACAATCAATAGAAAATGTACATATCCAATAGAAAAGAGTAGGAAAAAAAAGAGGAGTCCATTTATAAATCAGCAGATATTAAAGAACCTCACATCACCTTAGAGCTCTATCTAACATTTTGGGCAAGTAGGTTTGGGGCTAATTCCATGCCACTGTGCATCACTGCATTTTATTTTCTCTTTCATTCCTTTGGAAAATGAGTTCTTACAGATTCACAAAAATTTAATTATGGGATGTGAATACTGATAATGTGCTAATGACAAAGAATAATAGGGGTTCAAGGGAAATGAAGGCGAGAAAACTTGATGGAGGTGATTCCAGTGGTTGTGTAGGTAAGCATCAGGTAGCAGAGCTGGTACCCCTTCCTACAGTTAAGTTAAAATTTGCTCTCTCATTGCCTTAGATTCTGTTGCCCGTTCCATACTGTGTTTATGCAGGAAGGATATGAGAGAGAAGAAGAAAACATTGAATACTATTCCTCTGGAATCCCATGACTTTTCATTGCTGCTTTTGCATCGTATCACCAAAGCCAGCACTACCTTTAGGTAAGACTGTCAGGATATCCTTCAGCAGATGACATCTGTGGTTCAGTTTAATATTCAAACTTCACTACTATTTGTGACACATGTTGAAAAAATAGAGCAATACAGAAGAAGATTAGGTTGACTGCATTATTTATTTACACCCTAGTTTCCAGAGAATATGTTTCACAGCAGATCTGAGGTCTACTTCACCCATTTCTCCCCAGGGAGCTTTTGATGTGCTGCATTTGGTTGCGTGTCATTGGTTACAGTGTAGGTCCAGGAACGTCCTCTGGAAATGTATGTTGTGTAAACACAGTGCAGTGCAATTTTGTCGTGCAGTGTTCCCAACTATTGCATGGTTTAGACAGGATAATTGTAAAGGCTTGTTTCCCCCGTTAACATTTTAAACTCCAATCAGAGTCTAGTTCCGTTCTGTTGGAAGGCTGAGCACACAGAGAAACAGATTTCATGATGACAGTAAATATTGTCTTCATGATGAGAAATGATATAATCAAATTACTACTATCAATTTACTGCTCATAGGGACTATGAACCCTTATGTTACCTTCTGATTATCTATTTCGTTTATATATGCTTTCATTTTTATATCATTCCTCAATAGATTATTATGTCATAAGGCTCAGGTACATTTTATGGATTATCTTTATAGCATCTAAAATGTTCAGCTTCCAAGGATAATGTCATATATCTCACGATGTGTATTTGTAAAGGTATAATGCTAAAGGCATATGCTAACACATTGGCCACTACGTATGCTCACACAAACTGCTTCCCCCTCATGCTTTTTCCTGTCTCAGTTATTTATGGCTAGTTCAGCACATCTTTAGTTCTACCATCTGCTTAGTAACCCAGTTACATAGCTCAGATTATTTTAATTAGACTTGTCATAGGTGATTCACTAGTTGTTTCAACAGTCAAAAAGTAATTCCTGAGCTAGACTATAACAGATTTTGCCAACTTTGACCTTCCATGACTGTTGCTTTTTTTTTCTGCTTCTTTTTAAAATAGAACATGTTTCTCCATTACAGATAAAGATGAGCCTACTTTCATTCTTGGCAATATAGTATTCTGTCCTTTGGGTTGGATTATAATCATTATGTTATAAACTGTGCGAAATGACTAATGCTAAATAGCTCTTCCCTGCCAACAATTTACAGCGGAGGATATGCTGAATACAAACTGAAGCGTGTAGGCTTTTCCACAAAAAATGTGCAAACTCAACAGGAACTGCATTCAAATGTAAACCACAGGAGAGCTATAATCTTTACTTTAAATTTATGTGCACTACTTCTTATTTAAAATCAACTAATTAACATGGCCATGCTTAAAAATAAAAGCAGATATTATTGTTGGATAGATCTCTGAGTTACTACTTATATTAGTGGAATTAATATGGAGTAGGAAGAGAAAAGGGGTGAGGGTACAACTAAAAATTAGAGGACTTAAACTAGATTATGCCATCAGTTGCAACAGGAGCTGTGTAAGATGGCAATATTTTGAACTCTGGTATCTTTTTTTTTCCTTTTTTTTTTTTTTGAGGTAAAATCCACAGAACATAAAATTAACCCTTTTAAAGTACACAATACAGTGGCATTTAGTAATTCACAATGTTGCACCATCATCCCTGTCTCATTCTAAAACATTGTAGTATCCACAATGGAGTCCCCATACCTTTTAAAGCAAGGGTAAAGGATAAAACATGCTTATCTCCCAAAAGCTCCGTGCAACCATGAATCTGTCTTGTGCCTCTTTGAATTTGCCTATTCTGAATACTTCACATAAACGGAATCAGAGTATATGTAATATTTTGTGTCTGGCTTTTTTCATTTAGCATAATGCTTTCAAGGGTCATCTTTATCCACATTGTAATGTGCATGAGTACTTTATTCCATTTGTATGGCTGAATAATATTCCATTGTATAGATATACCTCATTTTGCTTATCCATTCATCTGTTAAGGGACATTTGTTTCTACCTTTTGGCTATGAACATATATGTATAAATACTGCTCTGAATACCTGTTTCCAGATATTTTGTGTATATTCCTAGGACTGGAATTAATGGTTTATATGGTAATTCTATGTTTAACCTTTTGAGGAATCACAATACTTCATTTATTTAAAATTCATTTATAAAACTTGCATTGTAATTCACAAATCACTTTCTCAATTATCTCAATTATTATAAAGATCAAAAGGCAGATACAGTTATCCATATCTTATAAAAACTAAGTCTTAAGTCCTAATTAATTTAAGTAATATACACAGTATTATTTAAAACTTTCAACATGATTATTTCTGAAGCTGACTCCAACTCTATAATTCTGTTACTTTAAAATTCTAGGTGATCCATAAGATATATCTGGCAGTTCTCCTTTTCAATGTGCAGAGTAACATCTCCAACTTGTCTAGTCATGGCACTGTTAGCCCATCTCTTATTGCTTTTTCTTATAATTTGGGAAAGAAAGAAAAGAGCAACTTATGTCGTGAGTCACCAGTGACAGTCTAGCTCACCTTTGGAGGAGAGCTTTTCACTTTGTGAATTTTATTGACTCTTGCCATCCTTTATAAAATTTGTTTAATCTCAACCTATAAATTATGATCTGAAGTTATGATTAAATCAGATGACAGGAGAAAGGAAGGAGGTGGGCAGGCTTAGATTATCCAAATGATAAGAACTAGAAATGGATTAAATCAATGGAAAACTAAAATGTTTAAGCCTTGCTTTTAAGCAAGCTACATTTACACTTTTGAGTATTAAAAAGGCACAAAAATGTGTGGCATGAAAACATGGCTAAATGGAAAATGTGAAGGGACACAGGGCAGATAATTCCTATAGCTGGCATGGTTTCTGTGTTTCTCTTTTTAACTCAAGTTATTTTCTGCTCTAACTGGATTTTTGGTCCATCTCCCTGCTAAACACTTCACATTTCAGTTCCCCTCTGAGCCTTTAGGGGAGATTGAAAGTAGCAGTTAAAGTTGGTTATGCCCAATAGTCAAGGCAAATTTTGTTTACAAGATGCTCCCTGCTACAGTGTTTGCATTGTCTAAATAACAGGTAATAAAATCTATCAGCTGGAAACCTCCCCTTGTTGTAAATGAACAGACTATTTTAATCAGAACCTACTGCTGAACAGCCTTTCAAGGGCAATCCAGTTTTAATATTAAGAAAGCTATCTGAAACCTTCAGATATAACCAATCTGTATTTATTGAATTGGTGGTCATGCACTCAGAACTCTGCTAGGCTCTATAATGGATAAAAAAAAAAAAAATTAAGTCCATGTTTCTGGGAATTTAAAATCTATTTGTGGTGACAAGCTAACCCCCATTTTTTAAATGGGTAAATATCATTTTATGGTTTTGAGTTTAAATGTAGTAAGATCAAAGTTAGAGGAAATCATTTGAGCCTAGACACTGAAATACAGTTTCGATGGAGAACCAGATCTTGAATTGAGCCTCAAAAATTTTTGAAAATGTGAAATCATCAAGAAGATGACAGAGGAGATGGTAAAGACAATGTGGATAACAGAGAAAGAGATGGCTGGGATTCATGTGACTTAACAATTAGAAATAAAAATGTTTGGGAACGTAGGAAACAAGTGTACTGAAGGCTTTGCAAGCTATACAGAGTAGTTTAACTCACTGAGGAAGTCAATGTAGCTTAATGAACTTAGAACAAAACGAGGTTGATTTTGCATATGCTGGTTATGAACACAGTTCAAAACCGTTCAGAGAGATAACCAGGAAGCACAGAGATTATAACTTGCTGTAATCTAAGGGTGAAGAGATGGGAATCTAAATGACCCAGTGGAAATGAAATGGGAAAAAAAGGGGAAGGAAAGACACGGTTGACATTTAATAGGAGTGATATTCCCCTTAGCTCTTTTCTATTCTTGACCTCATTAACTGGTTTGTATGAGGACACATATTTCCATAGCAGAGATGAGGAAACTGAGAGGTTTTATGATCTGCAGAAGTTGGATAAAGATGAGATTTTTACCTTGATCTATTTGACTCCAAATTATATGCTATTTCCTTCTGGGACACTGAAAGTTGCTTTTCTTTCTATAGCTTCCAGGAAGGATAAAACATAAAATGAGTCTTGCATACTGATGATTCCAGTGTTTGTCATTACTCAGGAAAGTACCAACTGTTATGTGTGTGGATCACAAACCATAGCCATAATTCAATTAACACAGTTATATATTTACTTTGAAGTTGATAATGGCATTCCAGGTGATTCTACTTTCCCTCTTCACATGGTGCCATGTCCCCAAACCATGTCCCCAAAAGCCATGTCTTGCTTTTGTTGCCTTAGAGATAGTGGCCCCATTTTTTCACCAAGTTGAATGTGTATCGATGCTCACAGCACCCTCAGCTCCTCTCGTGAGTTTCACACCCCTTCCCTGCTCAACTTCACATGTTTTCAGTTAGTTTTCAAAATCCAAAGATCTCTTATGCAAAATCTTCTCTGGTTTTGATATAACAAGTTTTTTTTTTTCATTTTTTTGGTATCTCTACCAAGTCTTTCGTGTCTATCAAGTCACCTCTCCTCCATGTTGATATCTCTTCTTCCCATTCAGTCTTCTAAAAATGTCTCCTCCAAGTCAGCCTGTCCTCTGCATATTATTGCACTACAGTTTTTTAACAGTGTTAGTGACTTGTTAAAGGCCTCTGTTCTTAGAATATCCATATACATTTGGTTTTTCTTTTTACAACTTAAAATCTTTGAGGGAAAGACAGTATGCAAATGTCAAATGCTTTATGTAGTAATTTGAGATTAAATGAGAAAAAAAAAAAAAGCCTCTAACAGCACTGGAAAAAAAAAACCCACACATTTAACGAGCTCAAGCAATTTCAGTTTTCTTTAATTTTTGTCTCTTTGAGATCTTTTCTCCTCATATTAAACTATTCTGATAGACTCTGGCAATGAGAAGAAAAGAAAGATGTTAACTGCTATAGCCAATAGAATCTGCCCATTGTGGAAATGATTTTTGCTTTCAAGAATCAATACCAAAAATGTTCTTGTGAAAACCCTATGTTTTAGCTGTCACAAAGATGGTTTTTCTCCATTTTGCATTCTGTTCAGATTTTTTTCAATGCTGTTCTAGTTGAAAGCTTGATAGTCTAATAGAGTTGCTTGTCATATAAAATGTGAGTATACAACTAGAGAAAAACTAATTTTTGTGGAAAATCATCCTGTAAAGGTATACATTACTTAAATGAATATAGACATACTATAATAAATTATGCCTTTTTATTGGACCTTTAAATAATATCCAATATATTTTGAAGTTCAGAGTTCATTATCTATAATATTATCACTACTTTCTTTCAGGTTATAATAACATTGGAATATATTACAGTCACAGAATCTCAAGATCCAGAGGCCAATTAAAGTTGAGATATAAAAGAATTTTTTCATAATAGAATTTCAGTGTAATCTTGTGAGACACCTTTAGTCAGAGTGATGCCATTTGAGAATCCTTATTAACTTCACAAAAATTATATAAAAATAAATGAATCATGCCAAATAGAAATGAATAGAAGATTTATATAAATTATTTTGGGCATTATTGCTGTTTTTAGGAATTAAGAGCACTCTTAGTCATTTTCCCCATTGTACAGCCTACCTATTTCCTTCCAGCCAAAAAGCTTTGTGCACACTATTTCTTCCATGAGAAATGTTTTTAGTTTGACTTAATATTGCTTCAGGTATCTGCTACTTCCTCCTCAGAGATGCTCTCACTCATTCTCCAGATCAATTATTATTTGTCAATAGATTTGTGCTCTGCTAGACTATTAAGCCTATGAGGACCAAGAGCAAGTCAACTTTCAGTGCCATATCTAACACAAAGTACATCAGCAATAAATATTTGCTAGTGAATTTAGGATATAACCAGCATATAAGCAGCAGCAGCATCATTATTCTCACCACCAGCAGCATTATTTGACTTCATCTCGTCTTTATAAGTATTCATGAATAAAAGGCTGGGGATATCAATGCCCCATTTTTACCAATTTACATTAAGAATGGAGATCTTTTTGTATTTGGCATTTGAAGAGGGCCAAAGGAGGTATCTTCATAGGTACCTTTCCCATGACCACCTTAATGTTTATAACTTTTATAAGCACAATAAAACACGTTCTTTTTTTAAAGACAGCTCAAGTATAGAATATTGAATCTTTTAGGGGACACTGTTTCTAGATTGTCTGATCAATTTAATTTGTTTTATTATATTTTCCCATAAAACGAGCCTGCATTTATCCCTTCCCAGTATATATCTGTCTTTCTCATTAGAATATGAGACCAGTGGGGTGCCTGGCTGGAACAGTCAGGGCATATGACTCCTGATCTCAAGGTCCTGAGTTCAAGCCCCACGTTGGGCATAGAGCTTACTTTAAAAAAAAAAAAAAAAAAGATTATGAGACCAGTGAGATTTTGAACCCATGTCTGTCATTTTTACCAGGGCTTACCATTAGCCTTAAAAAAAGCAGGGACTCAAAAACCAGGGAAACAATGAGTAGCTTTTATTTCATACAAACAGAGATAATGGAGTCAAAAAGACCTGCTGGGAAAATTCTTTAAATATACAGAGGATGCCATTTAGATCAGTCATCAGGCAGACATGCCTGCAAGAGGAAAGGCCAACAATATATTGAAGTGATTATATGATAGAAGAAATGGCATTAGGTTGCTCTTGAAACCCTACCAAAAGTTGAAAGACTTTGTGCCCTGAGGGTCCAGGAGCCTCCTTAGTGCAGGTTCAATGTAGAGTAGATTATTCATTTGTTCTATCATTCAGCAACTCTGTACTGACCATCTATCATTTGTCAGGTGTGATTCTAGTTGTGGGATACAACTAATCATTACTGCTGTTAATATAGCTTGATCAAATATTCAATGCACAAGTCACTAAATACTATGAATTACAGTCATAAGCAACCCACTTACCTTCCAAAAAAGGTGTCGATGATGTTATGGCTTGAATTCCTCATTTAGCTTGCCTTGCCCTGTTCCATTGAAGAGGACATGAAAACTACATGTTGAGGGTCAAGATGTTCCTCTTATCTAGCTCTCCATTCCCAGAGCCAAATGCAAAGTTTGGCATACTTAGGGAACTCAGTAAATGGGACTTCACAAGAAATGAATTTGTTTAAACCAGCTCAGTTTATTTGGGTGACTTTGAAGAAATCACATCACTCTTTAGCCTCAGTTTCTCTACCTAACAAGCGGGAAGATGTCTATTCCATAGTGGTTTTATTTCTTTTGAGGGATAAATAAATAAGATAATGGAAATCACTTAGTATAATTCTTGGAGTATAGTAAATACACAGAAATAATTAACTATTATTTTATTAGAAATAA
Source organism: Panthera leo (assembly GCF_018350215.1). Lineage (NCBI taxonomy): Eukaryota > Metazoa > Chordata > Mammalia > Carnivora > Felidae > Panthera > Panthera leo. The sequence goes on along the minus strand of NC_056679.1, from coordinate 164,956,548 downwards.
TTTTATTACTACTTTCATAATTATTAATAGTTCTTATGTCAAAGGATGATTTTGAAGATGAAATTAAACTTTGAAAGTGATTCTTTTTTAACTCTAAATAATGATTGATTAGCCTGAGGCAGGCTGACTCATGAATCACTATTTAAGAACCCTTTCCTTGAAAAATGTTGTTGGTAGTCTAAAGGATATCATTCAATTAAATTCTTCCCATGAAATCTAAAACATCACTCGTAGTGAGTGAGGCCACTGAGCAGGCTCATTAATTCTATCAGATGACTAAGGAACCATCTGGTGCCTGCCACCCATAATTGACATGGCAGCAAAAACAATCCACCATGATGATGGCCTCACAGTAGTTTCCAAGTTGATACATATTGTCTAATTTTAACTTGTATAGTAAAAATTAATCTCACCTTTTATCAATGTGCTTTTACAATTGGAAAAAAACAAAACAAAACAAAACAAAACCAAAGATGGACCAGTGACAGCACATGGCAATTTTTATCATTTGTAAAGAAAAGAGAAGTAATGTTGGCTACATGTTATTTGTAAGTACTTATAGACCCTTTGTGTAAAAATTTGTCAGGATGGAGGCTGATTCAAAAACAATTTAATAAAATGTACAAAAATAGTAGTAACTACATTTTATATACTACTTAATGTGTGCCAGGCACACTATAAATCATTTAAACTGTATTATATTGTTTAACTATTTGGATAACATTAGTTACCACAAATTATCATCTTCATTTCACAGATAAGGAAACTAAGAACTGGGTGGGGTGGGGGGGGAATTCCTTAAGATCAAATACATAGTTAGTAAATAGCAGATAGGATATCAAAAATCAAAACAAAAAACAGGTATCAGTGATGTTCAAATCTCAGATCTTAATTATGACCCTGCATTAGCTCAAAATAATAGCTCTACCTAAATATATGTTATTAAAAGACTTTTTATAAGTAATCATTGAGATTTCTACTTTTTTAAAGGAACAATGTTCCTAAAAATCCTGAGTTATTAACCTGCATAACAGCTATATAATCAAAAAAATCCTCTTTAATTTGTGACTTCACTGATTTGTCAGATTTATCTGGTTTTCAATGTATTTCAGTCTTTTATTGTCAAACTTTCTAACAAGATCAAACTCATGAAAACAACACGACAGTTCTGACAGGCATCTGTTTACTTCTCAGTTTGTTTCTTTGTTCTGATTCACTGGTCTGAAGAATTCCGGATTTAAGTAGCAAAGAGGGCAAATGTGAACAGCACACTAAACTCTCCATCTTATTGGAACTCTTAACATTACATACTCTCAGTGGCACTTTCTAGTTGTAAATTAAATTATTCCAGAATAATTGTCTTTAAGACTCATAATGGGGGAGAAGGATTGTTACTGCGTGTTGACTACACACAAGAGTTGATGAGCAATCAATGAGTGATCATCAGTGCACGATACTATCTCATTCAACAGTCCAGTGAAATACAGGAAAAAAAAGAAAACAAACACAAAGATAACTCATGGAGAAAAGAGATCAATATCAATTATGAAAAATTATGCATAAATAAAAATATTGCCTTTTACCAATTCAGAAGCTTCTGAAAGGTAATTTTCACCATCACTATTTTTTTTTTTTACATATTCCCAACACAGTGATACACTTTGATTAAAACAGTAAAAATAACTGGATTTAATGTTAAATGATTTTCACTCGACTTTTATGAAGAAAAAATGTCATCAGTATTGACTGGTACCATGAATCTTATATAAAGAATGTTGGTGAGCTGTTCTAGAATTAGAGCCCATCCACCATCACTTGCATTTCCTATAACTAAGTGGGTTCTATGTCATGGAAGCTGATGCTTAGAAAGATTAAGACTCAATTTATTTTACTCGACTATATTTATAGAAATTAAAAGCTGGATAAGTCTTTGGAAATTCTCCTTCTATGTATAGACCAGAAAACTGAGGTTCTATAAGGTGAGATGGCTTGCTTAAGTTAATCAAGGCAATACCTCTTCTAAATTCAGGTATTCTACTTCCTATTTCCCAAACAGTGACCCATAAAATATGACCATAACAAGTGCTCTGAAAAGGAAGAATTCTAAGGAAATAAAATAATGGTAAGTATATCAATTAATGACTTCCATTTGAAATTACCATGTACTATATATATATAATATATATATATATTATATATATATATATATATAATATATATATTAACTATATATAATATATATATATCAACTATATATATAATATATATTGACTATACTAGATATATGTACTATATATAATATATATATTAACTATATATATAATATATATATTAACTATATATATAATATATATTAACTATAATATGTATAGTTAATACATTAACTATATATAATATATATTAACTATATATAATATATATATTAACTATATAGATTATTGATTTTTAATAGATAAGCTGTTCCCATAGTGTAAATATCAAAAAAATATACAAAATCATATAACCAAAAACATTTCCCTTTTATTCTTACTCTATCTGCTTAGTTACTGACTTTCCCCTCCATGTCTGACCTCAGGTGGTACTGCCATTAGGTTCTTAGATATTCTCCCAGAATGCTTTTATATAAAAGCAAATGTGAATAACTATTTTTTAAATGTTTATTTATTTTCGAGAAAGAGAGAGACAGAGTGTGAGCAGGGGGTGGGGGACAGAGAGAGAGGGAGACACAAAATCTGAAGCAGGCTACAGAACTGTCAGCACAGAGCACAATGTGGGGCTCGAACCAAAGAACTATGAGATCGTGACTTCAGCCAAAGTCAGACACTCAACTGATTGAGCCACCCAGGCTCATGAATAGTTTTTTTTTATTACAACCCTTTTAGACAATCGGTGGCACATACTTCAGGTATTTCCTTTTTTCATTAAACTATATGTATGGCAGATTATTCTATATCAGGATACAGAGCTTCCTCATTCTTTTGTATAGCTATGTTACTTTTTCTATCATGGACGTACTGGGCAATTATGGTATTTCCAAGCTTTTGCTAGTACATACAATGGACAATAAATAGCTTTGTACACATCACCATTTCGTACATGTGTATGTATAGAATAAACGTGTAGAAGTAGAATATCTGGGTTAAATGTATGTGCACTGGTAATTAGTAAAACACAGAAGTTGTACTAATAATGTGTGAAAGTATCAGTCTTTCCACAGGTACAGAATTGACACAACTTAGAATCTTCTAATCATGTCATTTTTAAAAAAAAGGCATTCGAGCATTGTTCCAATATGTTTTTCTCTTATTAGAGTTAAGTTTAAGCAACTTGCCATATGTTTAAGATCATTTTTCTTTCCTTTTCTGTAAACTTACTAGTCAAAGGTTCCACTATTTCTGATTATTTTGTTATAAATTTGTAGGCATTCTTTATATATTAGAGAGAATGGTACTTTGTATTTGATAGTAAATGAAAATATTTTCACAGTTTGTTATTATGTTTTGAATTTGTTTGAACATCTTTGTTATATAAACTTATAAAATGTGGTGATACTTATCATTTTTAAATGGATGTGGGATTTAGAAACATAGAAAGATCTTCCTTATTAGATTAAATCTTTGATCTATTTGTAATTTGCCTTAGCCTATAGTGTGAGTCATATATTAATCTTGATTTTTTTCTGTCCAGCTGTCTGTCCATTTGTCAAAGCACAATATAATAAATAGGTCATCTTTTACTACTGATCTGAGATGCCATGTCAAATCATATGCTAAATTAACTTATGTGACTGAATTTATTTGTGGTCTTTATTTTGTTTCATTGGCCCCTGTAAGCTTATGTGTCAGTACTACACTTATTTATTAGAAACTTATACGAAACGTTGAAAAAAGAAATTGAGGAAGACAGCAATAAATAGAAATATATCCATGCTCATGGATTAAAAGAATTAATATTGTCAAAATGTCCATATTACCCAAAGTGACCTACAGATTTGATGCAATCCCTGTTAATATTATAATGGGATTTTTTTTCATGAAAATAGGATAAACAATCTTAAAATTCATAAGAAATAGTGAAAGACACAAAACAGTCCAACAATGCTGAGCCAAAAGAACAAGCTGGAGGCATCATGTTACCTGGTTTCAAAATATGCTATAAATCTATAACAATCAAAACAGCATGTGCCTGACATAAAAAGAAATACATATACCAATGGAACACAATAGCTCAGAAATAAATCCATGCATTTACAGTTAATTGATCTTTGACTAAGTTTCCAAGAATATGCAATGAGTAAAGGACAGTTTCTTCAATAAATGGTGGTGGGAAAACTGGATATCTATATGCAGAAGACTGAAATTGCACTCTTTTTTCACACTGTACACACAAATCTAGTCAAAATGGATTAAAGACTTAAATATAAGACCAGAAACTGAAAAGATGATGGAAGAAAATATAGGAAAAAGTTTCTTGACATTCATTTAGGTAATGATGTTTTTAATATGACTCTAAAAGCACAGAAACAGAAGCAAAAACAGACAAATGGGATTGTACCAAATTAAAAGGCTTTTGCACAACAAACAAAAACAACCAAGTGAAGAGACAATCTACAAAACAGGAGAAAATATTTGCAAACCATACACCTGACAAGGGATTAATATCCAAGATATATAAAGGAACTCAACCCAAGAGCAAACAAACAAACCAATTAAAAAACAGGCAAAGAGGGGCGCCTGGGTGGCTCAGTTAGTTAAGCATCCAACTTTGGCTCGGGTCATAATTACACAGTTCACGAATTGGAGCCCTGCGACGGGCTCTGTGGTGACAGCTCAGGACCTCGAGCCTGCTTCAGATTCTGTGTCTCCCTTTCTCTCTGCCCCTCCCCCACTCATGTTCTGTCTCTCACTCTCTCAAAAATAAACATTAAAAAATTTAAAAGTAAATAACTAAAAATAAAAACAGGCAAAGGACCTTAATAGACATTTTTCAAAAGAATATAGACAGATGTCCAACAGTTATATGAAAAAATTACTCAAAGTCATTAATCATCTGGAAATGCAAATCAAAACAATGAGATACCACCTCACATCTGTTAGAATAAAAAAGATAAGAAATAACAAGTGTTGGTGAGGATATGAAGAGAGAGGGAACCTTTGTACACTGTTGGGAATATAAACTTGCACAGTCATTATGGACAGGTATAGAGATCCCTCAAAAAATTAAAAATAGAACTGTATGATCCAGCAATCCCACTTCTGGGTACATATCCAAAAGAAGGGAAATCATCTCCTCAAAGATTTATCTGCACTCCATGTTCATCACAACATTATTCACAATAACCAAGATATGAAATCAACCTACTTGTTTATTGACCAGTGAATGGATAAAGAACATATGGCATATTTATGCAATGGAATATGTTCAGCCATAAAAAAGAAAGACGTCCTGTTTGTGACCATAGCAATGAACCTGGAGGACATTATGCCAAATGGAATGAGCCAAGCACACAAAGTCAAACACTGTATCATTTCACTTATACATAAATCTGAAAAAGTCAAACTCAGAAGCAGAAAGTGGAATGGTGATTGCTAGGAGCTGGGGGTGGAGGAAATGAGAAAATGTTGGTCAAATAATATAAACTTTCCGTTATACAGGGTGAACACATTTTGAAGAGGTAAAGTACAGCACGGTAACTATAGTTAATAACACTGTACTATATAACTGAAACTTGTTAAGAGAGTAAATTTTAATTGTTCTTACCACACACCAAAAATGATAACCGTTTGAGATGATGGATATGTTAAGTAGCTTGATGGTGGTAACTATTTTACAATGTACACATATATCACAATATCAGGTTATACACTGTGAATATATGTAACTTTTATTTGCCAATTATATCTCAATAAAACTAGGGGGAAAAAGTAAAAAAGAAAGTAAAAAAAAAGCGGGGGGGACTTAGGTCCCTGAAAAAGTGAGATTGCACACATTGTTTTCCCCTTATTGTTTTTAATTTTTTAGAATTTTCCTAACTATTTTAGTTCTTTTTCCACATAAATTTTAGAATTAGTTCATTTAGTAAAAAAATTAAATAAAATAATAATAATAGTAATAAATAGCCTAAATAGCCTACCGGTGTCTGGTATTTTCATTGGTACTGTATTACCTTATGAATAAACTTAAAAATAACTGTATTTTATTTTTTTAATGTTTATTTATTTTTGAGAGAGAGAGAGAGCGTGAACAGGAAAGGGGCAGAGAGAGAGGGAGACACAGAATTGGAAGCAGGCTCCAGGCTCTGAATTGATAGCACAAACCCGACGCAGGGCTCGAACTCATGAGCTGTGAGATCATGACCTGAGCTGAAGTTGGATGCTTAACTGACTGAGCCACCCAGGCACCCTTACAAAAATAACTGTATTTATTTTAATGTGTCATTCTAGTCAAGAATATATCTTTCCTTCCTTTCAAGACTTCGTGTTGGCAATGATTGTTTAAAAGTTTGTTTCCTAGAAATCCTGTGCATTTCATATTGTGCACATTCCTAGAAACAGCTATTATGTTGGTATTTTGAATGAGATAATTTATTCCAGTATATTGTATATGAAAATTATTAATTTATATATATTGATTTGGCACATCTATGTCCTATAATATTGCTTTATATTTGTGTTAGGTTTTTAGTTAATTCTCTTGGGTTTTCCAGGTATACAATTGTGCCACCTTCAAATTTAATAGATTTGTCCACTACTTTATTTTTTCTTCTAAGTTTTTTAAATTGTATTGACTAGTACCTAAATATTTAATAATAGCAATAAAAGTGGTCACTTGTCATTCTTTTTTTTTTTTTTTTTTTACAGTAATAGACATGTCTCCAAATGGTTCCCCATCAAGCATGATGGTGGATTTGGGGCTGAGATTGATATATTTTATAGAGTGAAAGAAATACCTATAGAACCATGTTATGCTTATTGTTTTTATCTAAAATGTTGTTAAATTCTCAGTTACTATAGAAATGATATGTGATTTTTCTTATAAATTTTGGTAAATTATGTTAATATTGAAACATTCTTCATTTCTTGGGAAAAATAACACTCAAGACAACTACATTTTTAAGAAGCTGTCAGTTTCTGTATATTAATATTACATTAATAATTTTCACACAACTGTACATAAAGTTGCTCTATAATTTTCTTTTTTGATATAGTTATCAGATATTTGTATCCAGGTTATACTTATTTTTACAGGATTTAGAAATATTTCTTCTTTGTGATAGTTTAACTGTGTTTTGAGTAAGCTTTCAGTTCATACAGAAATTAAATTTGCTACAATACTGTATCTTTTTTGTTTTCTAATTAATAGATGTTTACTGTAACTTAATTGGCAATCAGAATGCTTGAGCTTTTCAAAGTTCAAACCTATTGTAAAAGCATGGAATTTATCTTTCTAAGTGATATTATGAGCATATTCATATGAACCAATCCCCTTTTACACATACTGTTAATTACTAAAGAAGGGGATGGGAGAAAAATATGGATTCACTTCCTATTCATCATGATAGACAACAAAAGAAGAGAGAATTCAATAAAGGAATGATAACATAAAAGAAAATAGCTCTGAACTTCACCCCTTAAAACACTGAGTAGATATTTTTATTAAGTTGTTCTATCAATGTGTTGAAAGTTAATTTATCATTAAAAACATCTGAGGTTTTTTTCCTTCAGATTTTAACCAATCAGAGCACATATATGTTCCCTGCAATTTGGGAAAACAGTGAATTATTCCCTTACTTCTTGTGAGAAAATGATGCCATTTGTCACAGGCTGGCTAGCTGCTTTCACTGGGCATTTGGATCAGTCTTCCCTCTATGGTTTGGCCAATGAAGAAATATTTCTTGGTGACACATTTCAGAGACAGCTGGTATGGAATCTTCTTAACAGAACAAGATGAGAGAAGCTGCAAACCATAGTCCATTTCTCTTTAGGCTTCCTGCATCTGAGGGAATTGTGTGGCCTCAATTTCAAGTAAGTTTGAAGATGTGAGTGTTAACTCATTGTGTAGAAATTTTAATTTCTGGGTTGACATTCTATTTTACACATGAATGATCAAAATTTTGGAAACTGCACAAATTATAATCCAAAAAAAGGGGAAGCACTAGTTTCAATTAGCAAATTTAGAGGGAAACTGAGTTTTATGACATTGAAAGGGACAGAGGATTATATGATTATACCCATGGATCCCAAATGCTCAATTTTATGCTTACAATGTCTGAAATCTTGCATAATTTTATCTATTTATTAGAAGCTAGACATTCAAAAACAAAACAGACAATCACTTTGTTTCATACATATGTTATTGGTTTTTTTTATGTCACTGACAGGAATTTTTTCTTACATTAAAAAAGACCATTGCAGTCTGGATTGTCTATTTTCATTCAAGATTTCTTCTAATTAAGAATTTTTTTTTTCTTGCATCAGAAACAAGACACCTTGGGGCACCTGGATGGCTCAGTCAGTTAAGTGCCCAACTCTTTTTTTTTTAACATTTTTATTTATTTTCGAGAGACAGAGAGAGACAGAACACAAGCAGGGAAGAAGCAGAGAGAGGAAGACACAGAATCAGAAGCAGGCTCCAGGCTCTGAGCTGTCAGCACAGAGCTCAATGTGGGGTTCGAATTCACAAACCACAAGATCATGACCTGAGCTGAAGATGGACGCTTACCCGACTGAGCCACCCAGGCATCCCTAAGTGTCCAATTCTTGATCTTAGCTCAGGTCATGACTCATGGTTTGTGAATTCGAACCCCACATTGGGCTCTGTGCTCATGGCATAGAGGCTGCTTAAGATTCTCTCTCCCTCTCTCTCTCTGCCCCTCCTCTGCGTATGCTCTCTCTCAAAATAAATAAACTTAAAAAAAAAAAAGAAACAAGGCTCCTATGAAAAGAAAAAAAAATCACTCAAGAAAAAAAAATAATAAAGCTCTTTAAAATAATTACATCCCATTTCCATTTGGAAATCCAAAAGGCAGATGTCATCCTTTACATTGACAGATGCCACGGAATGCAGTAATCCACACAGGCTTCTCTTTCTACAACATATACAACAAAGTGTTTCAAAACACAGTTTGTTTCAGACAAACTCTTTAATATAAATATATATGTCTGACATCTGTGTTTTACAGGTAGTCCTTCTACAAGCAATTGACTCTAATATTTTCCTAGACAACAATCCTAAATTGCCGAAATATTGGAAGATACTATTGAATAGTGTTTTCTTACCCTGGCAGTAGATTGATTTTTTGAACAAGGTGTGGCAAATTCTAATTTGGGGGCTACAAGGGATTATTGATATCCTATACATATTTAACTTCCTCAAATACAATGTTTAACAAAAAAAGGGATGAAAATAACCATATACTTTATAGGATGTAATGCTTATAAATCAGAATATACCTTAGCTATTTAAAAGCATTCTTTGGTATTGATGAATGAAAATCTCTGCTCTGTATTATTTTATGGAGCTGCTGCTCACCATGCAAGTATCCAAGAATGAGAAAACATATCTAACCCATTGTGTCTTATAGCAAGGAAAAGAGTGACCATTTTGCATGGGGTGGAGAATAGGATAACTCAGCTAGTATAGTCACAAATACCAAACACTTAGATTTTAGCAGGCAACTGATACCAATGAAAATATTATTGTTACAATGCACAGCAAAACACCTATACTGAAAATTTTGTTCATTCGGATTTAGATGGAGCTGTTTCCCAACTTATTTCATTAAAAAAAATCAATAGTTTTGTTGAATCTAACACGGGATAGAGTAGGATATATGGGATTATAGATGAGAGTTTTGAATATTTCAAAACAATGAAGCAAGCAATACTCTTATACATGTTGGCACAGGGTAACCAGTTCCACATATTTGTAAAGCCCTCTCAACATTACTTGTCATCATTTTGATGGACATATTATCTGACTTAGAAAAATGTACTCAGAATATATACTTTAGATGCAATCACATATATTCATGAAAAAAGTAAGCTTAAGAATATCATTGTCTGCATTTTTATAAGAACAAAAGATTAGAAAACCCTAGATGTAGTTTAGTAAAGCTGAATAAATTATGGTAATTGATAAAAGAGAATACTATCATGTAGCCACAGGGAGTAGGGGGAAGAGACAGCTCACTACGCAGTGATACAGGACAAACTTTAAGATGTGTCATTAAACCAAAATAAGGAGGAGAAAACTGAATTTAATTTAGCACCATTTGTATGAAAATGACAAAATGAGATTGGTATAGACATATTCCTAAGTAAGTTTAGTATAACCTATTTCTTCAAGGAATCCCAAAGAGCTGTTCTCTGGTCAGAGTAACTCAGAGACTGTGAAAGTAGCTGGGAATTAAGGGAGGGACAAGACACAAGAAAGTGTGTGGAACACATTCTGGAGGGAACTTCCTTTCTAGTGAGAACTGAGATGGTGGTTCTGGGCAAACAGCCAGAGAAGAGTCTTTAGTCAAGTATCTAGTTTTTGTTTACATCAGCTTTAAACAGGCATATATTATAAACATTGGGGTACACGTGCTCCTATGCATCAGTACTCCTGTATATCCTTGGGTAAATTCCTAGCAGAGCTATTGCTGGGTCATAGGGTAGATCTATTTTGAAATTTTTGAAGAACATCCACACTGTTTTCCAGAGTGGTGGGAGGGAGGGGAGGGTGGGTGATGGGTATTGAGGAGGGCACCTGTTGGGATGAGCACTGGGTGTTGTATGGAAACCAATTTGACAATAAATTTCATATTTAAAAAAAATAAAAATGAAATAAAATAAACAGGCATATATTCAGACTGATTCCTTCTCTTTCAGCAGAGATCTCCTTGAAGTATAAATCTGAACTTTCAGCTATCTTTCATATTAAGGAGAAAAAAAGAAAACTGTCCAAACACAGGTTTTCTTCAACTGTGTTCTTTATCTATGTTCCTTGCAATCTTGTCTTATCTCAATTTGACAGGACACACATCTGGTACCTAGCTGTGGTGCTTATTCACCAAGAGAAGCTAAGAAGAGAATTGGTTTATGGTTGGCACTGACATTTGACCCATCCTAAGGGCTCAACATGACAATTAAAGTTAATGTTCTCTGATTAGTCTTTTGTCTCCTCCCAGTAGACCAGATTTAAAGAAAATTAGTTTCTCAAGGGTGATGCAACAAACATTAGGGTAACTATGATAAATGCAATTATCTAATGTTATTGAATTTGTCACTAGCTTAAGGAGGTGGTTCTAACCCATGTTATGTGTGTTTAGTGAAAGAGTGAGTGAGGAGCAAATGAGTGTGTGTGTCGGGGGGGGGTACGGTGCTTGGCTTGTTGTCCTTGTTGGCTGCTCCCTGGGCCAGGGGAACTGAGCCACAACCATGACATTGAGGTGGAGAGCAAAAAAGAGCAACTGAGGTTTCAATCTGCCTATGACAAACAGGCTCTTCATAACACACTGGAATGAAAACATAGGAACCACATCAAAGATGGCTTTCACGGGTTGTGGGACTTGGTCCTGTCACTCCAAGGACAGCAGGCACTCTGGGCCGAAATCCCAGACAAAGCCACAGAGTATATCCAGCATACGCAAAGGAAAAACCACACACACCAGCAGGATACTGATGACCTCGAGTGGCAGAACGCTCTTTTGGAGCCAGCAAGTCCTTGCGTTGGAAGAGGCGAGGTCGAATGTCCAAATTCAGACCAACTACCCCTGCTCAGACAACCATCTGTACACCAATGCCAAGGGCAGCACTACTCATACCTTTGATAGACGCTCAGACTCCAGCTCGATGTCAGAGTCCAAAGCAGGAAGAAGTGTCAGAGGGAGGCCAGTTAAGCTCCGCCGGACAGGCCAGCAATACAAACTGTCTCCTCCAGCATCTCACCCTACTTTCTTTCAGTTTATGCTTAGAATCTTCAGAACTGTATTAGAGACTCTTTTTTTCCTCTTACTCCCTTTTTATTTTTAAGTTCCTTTTTACATAGAAGCTCTTAGGCAACAGCTCTCCTTCTCCTTCCCCATTTCCACCTTATTGATTTATTTGTTTTTTAACATTTCCCTTCAGGGATTCCCTGTCCACACTAGGAATTTTTAAGCCCAAACAACGCAACTTGGCAGCTTTTTTTCTCTGTGGAGGACACATGGCCACCTGGACCTCTGAGCACATAGTGCCGTGACTATGGATACAAGCTCCTCCAGCCCTCCAGGGCACCGGCCCAGGGGAATCCTGCCTCTCTGTCTTTCCTCCCAGGCCATTCTCAGCTCTGTTTGATAGACTTTGTGAATCTGTGGACTGCTCTACTTCAAGAAGATGACCACTTTTGGGTGCCTGGGTGGCTTAGACAGTTAAGTGTCTAACTTTGGCTCAGGTCATGATGTCAGAGTTCGTGAGTTTGAGTCCCATGACTGGCTCCGTGGTGACAGCTCAGAGCCTGGAACCTATTTCAGATTCAGTGTCTCCCTCTCTCTCTGCCCCTCCCTGACTCACACTCTGTCTCTCTCTCAAAAATAAATAAACATTAAAAAAATTAAAAGACAAAAAAGAAGAAGATGATCAGTTTGGAGTGATCAGCATTAAACCCCCTTCTTTTAATGATTTTTTTTTTTCCTAAAAAGCTATTCATCACTGGTATTGAAAGACCAGACCCTTGAAGAAGTTTGCAGTATAAGAACAAATGGGGACAGATTTGCAGCACAGAGACTTTGGCTTGTCTCACTCCTGCTTCTCTCAGCTACCTTAGGGAGGGCCACACGTCACATGTAGTATATGTGGGGGACAGCTGGCAGCGGTAAAGTGGAAGCCACGTGGGGTAGAGGGGCGCAGTAGTGGATGGGACAAGGAGGGAGGATCGGGTCAGGTAGAAGTTTTGTACTGACAGCCACTGATGATGTTTTGGTATTTATCTCCTGCTACTGACTGGTATTTGAATCTGAGTGAACTGTCCCTATTTCTGATAATGTAGGTATTGCTAAGTGACAGATTCATAAAGTAATGATCAAATCTTAAAAAAAGAATTTGTTACTAAGCATTGGTTCCATGGATAAGAGCCATTACTGGAAAGCCCCTCTTTTTCAACAGTTGTTTCCTTGCTACACAAAAGTCATTGCATGACTGATCGAAACTTTGAAGAGGTTATTTGCTTCTAATTAGAGGTGGATGGATAGTCTGAATTCTTAGTAGTTCACTCATCAGTATTTTCTTCATTTTCTCCATGGAAAGAACACAAATCGTTTCATTGGCCAGTTTTCTGTTGATCTCCTACACAGTTCTTCTTTGATCTATATCATCCTTATGTTTTTCTAAATCTTGGGAATGACTAAATGGAATGCTTGTTGGATTGGATGCACTGAATTTACCACTAGCATTAAGGATGAAATGCTTATGTTTAGCATACATGTCTTGGCCTATTTTTGTAGGTTTTGGTTCTAATGACAGTTCAACTTTCAGATATTTCATACTGTTACTTTGGTCTGCTAGTTTATATGGTACTGCTGATGTTCTCTCTATTCACTGCTAGTGGTAAGGATGGAGAAAAGATTTCCCCAGTGATGGCCACTTGGTGTATGTTGGTGGAGGAGTGTAGTCTCTGGTTTTCACAGATGAAGATACTTCCCTGGCAGGACACTTGTTATGGCAGGACCACTCCTGTCTTTTGGAAATGGAGACTGATTCCCAGACTACTTGTTGCCTTGTGATGTGATCTCCCTAGAGGTCCTTCCACCCTATACTACTTCTTCCCCATCAGCTTCCCTGATGTCTCTAGACCACGTAAACAAGTCTCAGGTCCAGGGCCAGTGAGGAAAGTGTGTCATTATTGGTGAAACTCCAGATCAATCTCCTTTGCTGGTTCTACCAGGTTTAATCTGGTGTGTTAGGCACAGCTCCCATTCAGTCTAGGAAAGGAATGGGCATACTAGGAATGTTTTCTGTTCCTGGTTTGGGTGTTGTGAAATGACTTGTCTTCTCTTGATAGGAGGATGTAAGACAGCTTGGCACTCTGTTCCTCTAATCCTGGGACTCCAAAGCAGTTTGCTTTCTGGCTAGCAACTTTCAGAGATCTCCTTTGGTTGTCTCTTTCAATATTTCCAGGGTTTTTAGTTATATTTAGCAGTGAGGATAAGGGAGAAATGGGTCTCTGTCATATTGTCCTGCAACTGAGGTTTCAATAAATGTTAAGGCCAACAATGAGTTTCATGGTTTCTTTCTACAGATGCTCCTGAGATTCCTCCCTTGAAATATAATTGCATGGAGCACTAAAAAGAAATTTCCAAAGATATTGGATATTATAGTATTATTGACATTCCTTGTCTATAAAAGGCCATATTCTAGAAAAGTCTAGAAAATTCAAGGTAATAGCCTGGTGAAGGTAAAGAGAGAGAAGTGTGGAACCCCCTCTCTGATTACCATCAAGGGAATGGCTACTGGGTTTCTTAACTCCCATAAATTAAAATCTACCTGTTTATTCGAACTCTTGAGATAGTTTTTTAATCCAGTGAATAGTATTTCCCTAACTATTTACATTACTGTAGTAAAGATAGGTAGAGGCTATTTATATTGGTAATCATACTTAGGTGATCTTTTAACTTTTATCTTTTAATCCTTTAAAAATCATAAATTATTTCTTTAAAATTTTTTTAATGTTTATTCATTTTTTTGAGAGAGTGTTAAGTGGGGGAGGGGTAGAGAGAGAGGGAAACACAGAATATGAAGCAGACTCCAGGCTCTGAGCTGTCAGCACAGAGCCCAACACTGGGCTCCAACCCACGAACCATGAGATCATGACCCGAGCCGATGTCAAACACTTAACCAACTGAGCCACCCAGGAGCTCCATAAATTATTCCTTAATATTTAACTCAAGTTCTCAGTCCCTTAATGAAAGAATCATTCTCCTATCAAGACATTTTTCAATCAAATAGAATAGTCAATTAATTACTAAAAGTGTTAATTTTATCAGGAGCCCTGTTCACAGATCTCAAAGGAAGTTATTCAGTATAAAAATGGGTGAAAGGTAAGCTTTGTTTCAAAATGTTTATCTTTGAGGCAGTGGAAAACATTTTACTATTTTGCAAATGAGCCAGGTTTTTTGTTTGTTTGTTTATGTGTTTCTTTTTTCATAGTCAGCTTTTTATCCTGTCATTTTTATCTACTTCAAGCAGAAGGTGCTGGTATTGTTTCACATAACACACCAGAAAGTTTAAGATAAATGTGATAGATGCAGAGGAGGCTGACATACATAGTTTCTAAAAGAAGAAACTATAAAGAGACTGGCTTCTTTGTGGAGTTACTGAAATAACAAAAGATACTAAGGGTAATAATAAAAAATACTGCAAACGTGTCAAGAAAATTTTAGTACCTTTTTACACCTGAAACTAGACTACTATAAAACCGAACTTAGGAAACACCAATATTAAAAAAGAATTTTTAAAGTAGCCCTGTAAAATCGTTTAAATCAATTTTGGAAAATTTCAAATTATCTTCATAATTAAATAAGTCAATGCCTACATAGTCTATATTTTCCTTTAACTTCCCTATTTCTAGACAGCTTTAACCTGGCATGTTCCATCATCATGACTAATTCTGTTCAAATGCCGAGCTCACAAGGCTCCAGAAAAGGAGAAGTGAATTCATATTTAATGATCATCTACTATGTACCAGAGAGTGAACTCACCACTTTATTTCTCCTCCTCTTTTATTATTGTTCACATTTTACAGATGATAGCAATGAATGTCAGAGAAGTTAAATAATTACTCTTTGACTTCACAACTAAAATTAGGTAATTTCAGATGAAAATCTAATTTTGCCTATATCCATGATCATGCTTTTTCCATTAAAGCATAGTACTTTCCATTATATTTAATCCCCAAATTACACCATTTACTTTCTTGGTTCTCAAAATTATTTTCTGGCCCCACTGACTATTAAAAAATAAACAATTAAGTATGTGTAGAATTTCCCTTTTTATAAGGATTATGTATTAATGATAGAGTATAAGATTACTACATAGTTGTTCTCCATTTAATTGTTCACTTAATGAACATTTATTAAACACTTTTTATTTTTTTAATGTTTATTTTGAGACAGAGAATGTGTGTGCATGAGGGGGGAAGGGGCAGAGAGAAAGAGAGAGAAAGGGAGAGAGGGAATCCAAGCAGGCTCTGCACTGGCAGCGCAAGGCCAACACGGGGCTCGAACTGATGAGCTGCAAGATCATGACCTGAGTGCAAATCGAGAAGGGGGACACTTAACTAACTGAGCCACCTAGGCACCCCTATTAAATCCCCTTTAAATCATGGACTCCATGTTGGGGATATAGTAGGAAATACATATTAGCTCCATCCTACCATATTTCATTATGTACTATCAAAGGTAAATTTATCAACAAATAATGCTATTATTGAAAAAAATGCTCTAATTAAGAGATATAAAAAATATTATTTGAGCACCAAGAAAAGACAAAATAATTATTAATTCTCAGTATATAGAGAAGATGTCATGGAGAAGGTGACATATGGGTTGAGCTTTGAAAGATGAGTATGCATAGAACATAGGGAAAGGGTGATCCAGGCAGATGGGGAAACACAAGCAAAGTCACCAAAAACTATATTACATGATGTATTCCAGGCAGAGCAAGTGACTTACTGCTCCCAGGGCTGGAAAAGCACAAGAGAATGTGAAAGAGGAGACCCTAGGGAGACAAGTCATGAACAGATTATAAAGGGTATCCTGTATCTGATGAATTATGATGACTTTAGATGAAAATGTTGAAGGATTTTAAGCAGAAGAATATTATTATCATATTTCCCTACTCTTATGCATAGTAGCTCACATCCTAAGTGTTATGATATTTATATCATCACATTGCAATGTTTTTGTTCTTACAAAGAGTTAGCGAATGTTTTCTTCACAGAGTGAATTAGTGAGGTGGTAAGGTTATCCCTTAAAGTCCTCTCTTATACACTCAGATGTGATTTCTTGTGTAGGAGAAAAAGAGATCAGAGTTAACTAGTTGTTGCACATGACTAGCAGCATATCTTATAAAATCAACATCTACTATTTGGAATCCTGAACAATATGTCACATATGTACATCACCGTAACACTACTGTGAAGAAAAACAAACAAACAGAAAAACAATACAGTGAATAGTGAAGATGTGAAACAGTAAATCAAAGAGGACTAAAGATTTTCATTAATAAATATGGTTTCCTATTGTCTGTTTATTTGTGCCCCAGTTGTGAAGTTGTTCTCCCTCGCCGAGGCAACAAGTGGAGCCAGTTCTTCAGAACTGGAGCAGGAAACAAAGTTGTCAAGTCCTTAGTTATTGCCACGGGCATAGCAAGTACCATTTGACACTAGCATTGTGGAGCTACTTGGCAGTCACTCAAGCCCACGGAATGTCCAGTCTCCATCTGAAGATTTACCTTGAATACCTTACATTGCCTATGTCCAGAATATGTATAAATTGTGCTTCCAATTACTTCACTGTTAGACAATCCTCTCTACTGTCAGTGGTCAACCACTCAGGATCGGAGATATTCATTGCTCAGTTCCCCCATTTGACCACTTCAGATGAACTGTGTGCCACTCTCTACCATGCCTTCATTCTGGAAATAAAAATAGGATCTTGGACTACTATCAGTGAACTCATGATGTGAGAAGTGTCGCTTGGACCTGTCTGAGGTCATGCTAGACAAAATAGATTCAAAATCTTTTACTGAGCCCAAAGTGAAACACCTCCTTATCACCATTCCTCCAAAACTCTACATTTAATTAAAATGACTTTTTATATGATAGGGAGATCCTTTTTGCCTCTGAGCTTTCAGTTCCACAGCATGCATACAACTGCTTTGTCTGTCACGGCCTGGATCCATTTTACAGCAGAGAGAATGAACCATAGTGGTACTTGAAGGGGTATTTTCCTCTAATTTTACATCCATGTATATTTTGTTAGAATTTTTACAAGTAAATAGATAGTAGTTATCAGGTAAAACTTTGGAGAGAAACTGCAAAGTTCACTGGATCAATTAGAGAAATCAATTTTATGATACAGTAAGTGATTGGCTGGTTATGGCATACTGATCTCTGGAAAGTTTCTTTAAAAAATGTGAAAGTTATCTACATTAGCACTGTTTTAATGATCCTATGAAAATAAAGGTATTCATTTTGGAGCAATGAGGTGGAATTAACTTCTAATGGGTAAGACCTTTTGTACCTTGGTAAACAGAACTACATCATGGATGATTCAACTTGAGAGGGACCAAGGTGATCACATGGGGCAGGCTTCAGCTCATAGGAGTAACCACTGAGGTAGAAAGGACAGTGAAATGCTGAGAAGCATGAACTATGAAACCAGACTATGAGAATATTTTTATTTTTTTCCAAACTAAATATGTGTATAGTACTGAACAAGTGACTTAATCTCAATTTCTTTTCTTTATAATGGGGATTATTAATAATGGTGTATAATTATTAAATCAATTTTGGGGTTGCCAGACAAAATATAGGATACCAAATTACATTTGAATTCAGATAAACAACAAATAATTTAAGTATGTCTCAGATATTGCATGGGATGGGCAAATTACTCTACACCCAGGAACTTTTCTTGACCAGTGATCTGTATGAACCAAGGAAGAATAGAGACATTTTCATATCAAACAGACTAATTATATTAATTAGTCTCTTTAACAGACTAATTAACAGATTAATTAGATAAAAGTGATACAAACCAACACATACTCAAAAATAAGTGTTTCAAATTCTGGAAATGACCACTGGTTTATCTACTTTTCAAAGGTTACTATCTGAGATAATTCATGCCATAGTGTTCACTCTGCATTTGTTAGTGTGAGTAAATAAAACTTGATTACATTAAATGGCTTTCAGAAGCATTTATATCCTATTTTTTTCATTCTAGAAGGTTATTCTCAATGGTAATAGTTCAGCCCTTCCAACATTATTTCATCTAGTAGATCATTTATATAGAGCTAGTATTATGTTGAAATAGTATTTCCTGTGTGGGCTTTAAAGGGCAATCTAGCATGTAATCTTACATAGCAAAAAATTATGAGTGAGGATAACATATGTCAAAATACCTAGGATTGGAAAAGTGTAAGTAGAAACAATGGTAAAAAAAATGTTGAGGGGATGGATAGAGAGAGAGGTGTATGCTCTATCTTCCACAGCCCCCCAACCTTCTAATGGCCATGAAAAAATGGCCTGTGCACATCAAAAAGAAGACTGACTTTCCCAGGAAAACACTGCTCTGTTTGGTCTCACTGTGGCATGAATGAAAGTTCTGGGAAATCTTGTATCTGGGGAAAGACATGGGATTCCCTGCTTATGAGTCAAGGTCATGAAACTGACTCACATATGTTGGGGTGAGGGTAAAGCTATGCTGTTTTATTTAACTTGATTGATTTAGTTACTCAAAGTGCCCTGAATTAGGCAACAAAATACTAAATTTTGTGCAGTGGCTAGAGCATAACAAGTGGTCATTATATATTAAGTCATGAAGCGGAAACTCATGGAAAACATTGTCCTATTAAATTATATTTGTATAATATTTCATCTAATACTTATTAAACATGAATCATATTCTATACTCTTGGCTTTGTTTTTGTAGATGTTATTTCTCATAACCAAAATAATCCTTTTAATAAATACTGTTTCTCTTATTTCCTGATGAGAAAATCAAGAATTGGTAATATAACTAACCAGGCCAATATCAACCACTTGGTAAAGAATCGGCAAAGGCAGATTCAAACTCAGGACTGGCCCACTTGAAAGCCCGTTGCTTTCCACACAACCACCCAGTGTTAACTTTATTTTGGCAAAATGTTTTCAGTTTTCAAAATTTGCTTTAAGAAACCAACATTTGGGGCGCCTGGGTGGCTCAGTCGGTTAAGCGTCCGACTTCAGCTCAGGTCACGATCTCGCGGTCCGTGAGTTGCAGCCCCGCGTCGGGCTCTGGGCTGATGGCTCAGAGCCTGGAGCCTGCTTCCGATTCTGTGTCTCCCTCTCTCTCTGCCCCTCCCCCATTCATGCTCTGTCTCTCTCTGTCTCAAAAAATAAATAAAGGTTAAAAAAAATTAAAAAAAAAAAAAGAAACCAACATTTGACTCAGAGAGAAGGAAGACTTTAATAAAAGGCAAAACCATAACCCATGGATTTTCAATTACATGGACATATTACTTCCCATGATGTAGGATGTCTTACAGTGTGGATTAGCCTCATAGAAACCCAATGGAAAGATGAAATAATGGCTAATTAACTATTTCAATAACTTATTATATAGAATCAAGCAACTAAGTTACACATTAAATACACAATACCTAAGTATCACAAATTTCATACTAATAGTCATACTGACTATTGTGCATTTCTAAATAAAATCTAGCTACATATATAAAAATAGGAAGAAAAAAGCAAGTGTTTTTATTGGACCACTTATTTGAGGAAGTCCTGGAATTTATATGTAAAAGTTGCTAGTAATTTTTTTTGCCCTTTTTACAAGTTTAATGATTAAAAAAAAACTAGTAATTTTGTTATAATACCAAATATGTGGTTGTTTATTTTAGCAACACTGATAATCTAAATTCATCAACTTAGATTTCTGCATTTATCATTATCATTCATACAATGAATATACAATTTTAATTAGAATTCAAAATATTTAAAGGATAATGCCATCAAATAAATTTAGAGATAGACATATATGAGACTATTTCTGGAGAAACTACTGACAAAATCTTTAAATAATAATAGCAAATGGCCAGTTTTACTGATAACTACTTTTCTATAAAGTTGACTATTTTATTATCCTCAAATAAGGGAATAAGTGTTGTGGTGCAGGTACAATCTTATCTCACGCAACTCTAAAATTGCACAGAATACGGATAATAAAAGATTTGTTATAGGCTAGGAGATACTAATGTGATTTGGTTAATTTACTGATATCAGTTTACTTATATAAGTCTCATATATGAGGAGGGTAAATCTGATACAATATTTGTTCTCCTTTCAAACTGAAATTATTTTTAAAACTACAACTTGGTTTCACCAATGACTGATAAAGATGATCATATCCTAGTCCTTAAAAGATTTTACTCAATGAGACTTTCTGCAGACACCAATTTGACACTTTAGCATTGCAAGAATACCTGGGCATTTACTGTTAAACCAATAAATTCAGTCCTTCATCGTTGTCACAGCTACCTTATTACTTCAAATCTGGGAGTATGAAATCTGACTGTCTCTTCCTGGGAAATTTTTCCACTGAAAGGTGCATCGGTATAAAAGAAGGCATGGCGGCAATTTTCCAAGGGGGTTAGCTTTATTTCTTCAAAACTAGAAAGAGAGACTCCATGGAGGAAATGTTAACAAGCAAAACAAAGAGGTTATACATATGGTCACAAATCAATAATCCTTCACAACAAAAGGAACAAGCATGAAACATCAAATACGCACACAAGGAATAAAGCATTTGTATTTAAAGATGAAAGATATACCAATCTTACTATTTTCACAAAATTTCTGTCCACTAATAGAATAGAGCACACAGACCTTTAAGTGGCTGTCCCCATCCAACTGAGCTGGTGTATGCAGTAGGAGAGCACTCCATTAGTTTCTCTCCAGTACTTAATCTACCATGTGCTTTCCTGATTCATTTTCCCTGTAACTTTAAGTAATTTTAACTTTAAGGGAGTTGTAGGAAATGATTTAGGGAATGGAACAGAATATCTCTGTCCTTCATTTCATTGTTAACATTATACTTGACATATGTCAATGAGAAAAAAGAGCTCAGAGCCTATTTAGCTACGAATAATTCCACTACTGAGGAATTGAAATTATCTGACTCCTTTTCTTCCCTTTTCTTTTCATTCTCTAAACCTTTGGTATTTTTGGAAAATTTTCTTTAAGAATGAATCTACCTGAATAAGCTAGAAGCTGGAAACAAGCTATAAAATGGTCTTTATGCACTTGATGCCATCTTATTATTTCTTCCAAAAACTAAACACTATTACTGCTATTCCTTTTTTGTGTAGCAATTCAATGACAAAATGAGATAACAGTGTTTAAATATATGGGAGAATAATTATTTATATTTTTATTAATACTTTTTAAAACTTTCATTCTGGGGGTGCCAGGCTGGCTCAGTCAGAGGAGCATGTGACTCTTGATCTCGGGGTCATGAGTTTGAGCCCACATTGGGTGTAGAGATTACTTCAATAAACAAACTTTAAAAAATAAATGAACCAACAAAACTTTTATTGTTTGTAATTGTCAAAATTTAATAAGGTTTGCATGTAAAATAACTCAAGTGATTTGGACACATTTATTTTGTGAACTCAGTTTAGCCTAATGGTGCCCTGGCCTAAGCCCTGATCTAAACATCCTTCCATGAGTATAAGAAATTATTGGAGATTAGTGAGCATTCATACTTCCTGTTATAACCAGCCTCTGTGCATCTCCATAAGCACTTAAGAGATCTCACCTTTGGGATGCCTGGGTGGTTCAGTCAGTTGAGCTTCTGACTTCGGCTCAGGTAATGATCTCGTGTTCCTGGGTTCAAGCCCCGCATTGGGCTCTGTGCTGACAGCTCAGAGCCTGGAGGCTGCTTTAGATTCTGTGTCCCTCCCTCTGTGCTCCTCCCCTGCTCGCACTCTGTCTCTCCCTGTCTCTCAAAAAATAAAATGAAATGTTTAAAAAATTTAAAAAAAAAGAGAGAGATCTCTTATCTTTACCCTTTTCCTTCTTGTCCTGTCACCATAGAAATAAAAAAGAAGTGGGTGTCAGTGGTGCTGTTTCTATAGAGACAGGGGGCACTGAACAGACTCCCTGGCTTTGCCCTTTGTCTCATGTTGTAAATTATTGGAGAATCAAATGGATATGCCTTCTACTGAGTGTTCTTTTACATAAAATTTCACAAAATTTTTTTGTTTATTTTATATTCTATACTTTTAATTCTAAAACATTGCTAGATTTTGTTTTGTTTTAATGAGAGGTCACCTGTGGAATTCAATGTTCTTCAGTGTGTTCTGCATTAATTTCAAAAAAGATGTATTTTTCTGAATGTATAAAGAAACTCTGAAAATATGATGAACTAATAATAAGACGTGTTGACAACAGTTTCCATTTGAGCAAATCCCTTTATTCAGTTGCCACTTGCAACTACTTGCTGCCATATAACTTGCCCCAATAAGCTAACATCTGGGTTTTGTTTTCCTAGAAGTTATGTTTCAGCAGCAAGCAGCACAGTTAGGACTCTTGTCAGTGTGACTGGGTTCACAGATCTCACTCAGGTACAAAGCACAACTTGGCCTACACTTGGGAGGGATAACTTTAGGCCACAGATGTATCCATTGGTAAGTGAGAAAGAAGGCAAAAATAACTACATATACCTAACTGCTATTTATGTCCAAGGTTCAGTATGTATTCACTCTTCCCTCCATCCTTCTACTTATATATGTATATGTGTGTATACATATATAGATATAGATACATATATAGATATAGATACAGATATAGATAGACGCAGTTGACGTTTGAATAACATGTATTGGAACTGCATAGGTTCCTTATACATGGACTTTTTGCCAATACAGTACAACATTACAGTACTATAAACATATTTTCTCTTGCTTATGATTTTCTTTTCCCTAGAAATTAATACATAATTTGCATATGATAATTGAGTGCTCATGTTATCAGTAAGGCTTCAGTCAACAGTAGGATGTTAGTAGTTAAGTTCTTGGGGAGTCAAAAGTTATACAGACTTTTGACCATGGTGGGGGAGGTTGGCACCACTAACTTTCATGTTGGTCAAGAGTCAACTGTATAATATAAATATATACATTACAGATTTCTTAAACCCTATGGAGTAGGAATTCTTGAGCTGATTTATACATATTTAAGGCTCAAAGGGATTGAGAACATGTCCAACAAACACAGTTAATAAATGATAGTGCTAACACATGTTCATTTATTTATTCATTATTCAATATTTATTGATCATTTATTATGTGTCACTCTACTTTACATTTGGAATGCACCAATGAATGAAACAGACAAGATCTCTGTCCTCACGGAGCATACATTCTTGCAGAGGGACAGCGTAATAAGCAACAAACATAATAAATAAGTCGTAAAGTATATTGGAAGGAGATAAGTACAATGTGAACAAAGAAAGAGCAGAGTAAAAGGGGCCTGGGTCTAAGGATGTAGGAGAGCAAGGAGCAGAGTGAAATAGGAAGTCAAGACGCTAGTCACAGAGATTGAGATGTGAGCCCACGTTCAAGTGGGGAGACCTGACTGGCTCCAGAGTCCATATACTTTCTTTCATTACAGCTACTTCCCTAATAGGCATTGGTCTGTTCCTAGTCAAAGTCTGATATTCTTCACCTGAGGTCAAATTGATTCTAATAGGTAATGAAACAATTTAGACTTGTAGATTTATTGATACTTTTTTCAATTGAATGCTTAAAAACTATTGGGGAATGAAAACTTAATCTCTAAACGTTACAGAGACATAGCAGGATTGACTAAACTTTCTCAAATTCTGACATCAAAAATTGACTGTGACAACATAATCTTGAAAAATTATAGTTTCTCCTTGGAAATTTTGGGAAGGATACACTCTTCCTGAAGGCATTATGGAGCCAGATCCCCATAAACTCACTGCTTTTACGTTCCCATTGTGTTTTGGGCTTTCTTTGCATAGTGACAATTTAGTTCTACCTTAGTGCTTCTCTCTACCCTCACACCTCTCCAAGTTGAGTGCTATTCTGTATTCTTATAGCACTGTGTGTGTTTTATTTTTCTTGGCACTAGGTATGCTGTGACTGAAATTGTGTATACTTGTCTCTCTTCTTGTCTCAGATTGTGGGCTACTTAAAATTTAGGGCCCATACTCAAATTATTTATGATATATAACGTATCGATGCCAGTATTAGTACACAATAAATGCTATGTAACACTTGCTTATAAAAATGTAAAATGAAATTTAAAGAGGAGAGAATGAGAATTTATCCAAAGGGTAACACTTGACCTAGATTTTTATATTATTCACAGCAATTCTTTTATGCTGACACTCCTAGCCTTATTCAGATATTCTTTTCATGTCTGGTCAATCCTACAGTGAAGGTTTCATTATAATGTCCCTAGTGTTGTAATTTTATAGCTCATGTGTATACAATGGCATACTATTGATTTGTCCATAATTGCTGAAGGAAACAACACTTTAGTAAAGGTTAAGATATAATTGAAAAGACATTAATGACAAAATCACTTCCATTTACCTCTGAATATATTGTGTATGAAAGCTAGGCATTCAGATTTTTGATTCACACTGTAGGAGAAGTAAACCAATTTTTTACAGTACTATAATTGTGGCAGTACTACTTCTTTTTTTTTTTTTCGCCCCTCTACATCTTAAATATACATATTGTTTTGTATTATTGCAAGTAACAGGAGTTAAAAATTTGAACTAAGCACAATATCCATTTTCAGAGAAAAAATTTCATATAGTAATCACAGACTTAAGCTAAATGATCCTTTTAATTTATACTTTAACAGAAGTCATCTAATCTGATGTGATGGGAACTTGTGTAGTTGCTCCAATAATTAAAAAATTTAAAAAAAATTAAAAAAAAACTAACATCAATTAAATCAAGAAATATTTTTTTTTAAATTACACAATAACTATACATTAAATAAAAAAGATAAAAGAACAATTATTATCTATTTTTTTTTTTTACTAAGGATAGAGGCATAGAAGCTTATAGGAAAGTACCTCCTAGAAGTCAGAATTCCAGGCAGAATAGATAGACCTGCCAATGTGTTTTTATATCAAAGAGATTTCTATCACATGTCAGTAAATCATAGAGCAGAGACAAGAGACTGTTATATATTAATGACTAACTACCTTTTAAAACTAATTTTGAATTTGTAACCATATTATTTCTGGCATGAAATGTTTCAACCTGATGTGCTGTAGCCAAGGAATACGCTTACTGGCACAACATTAAGAAGACAGCTATAGTTTTGCCCAATGGATGGTACATTTTTGGCTCAGACTTCTTCTGAAATGTACTTTCCCCACAATTTTCCTGATAATTACAGCAGAGAGACTGAGCAAGAGGAAAAAAAAAAAAAATAAAACACTGCTATACAATACCCAGAGATAGCAAAATTCTGTAGCACATACTGTTGACTGTATTGGACACAGAGGATCTGTACAACTTTTGGGAAATTAAGAATAGAAACAGAAAAATATAACAATAGATTTCTTTTCTTTTTTTTTACTTGAAGTGTGAACCTTTTGCAACCGTGAACCTACTTTTCTGCAAAGCAAAAAGCCACTTCCAGATAAAACAAAGCATGCCCAAAACAGCAGGCAACACAGAAAATAATAAACGAAACCTATACCAGAAGAGGAATTTAGACGAAACAAGAACAAAAACAATTTTCTTAAAATAAAAACAATCAACTAGCTACATATTTCTCTATTCCCCGGGAATAGGAAAGTTACTTAGTGGAACAATCGAAGGTTAACAGTGGAACCCTATTGCACTATACTTGTAGTTCCCCAGCACACATTTTTATGTTGAAGTTTATGGCTTATAAACCATGTGTAATTCTCATTATTTAAAATGGGTTTGGTTACTTTCAATTAATCCTCTTGTAGCTGTACAAAGCCTTAAGCTAGACAAGTTTCACTGATCACAAATAAGGTTCCCATCAGCACTCCAATATCCAGAATGATGCCTACAGGGACTTGAGGTTAAGGAAAGGTTTTGGGAAAGAAGCATTCCACAAAGCTATCAAAATATTACTGGGAAACATATTTTCTAATGACTTCTATTTATTTTCTTATAGGATACCTCATACAAAGTCAAGCTTTACCAATAAATAAACTTTAGTTTCCTTATCTATAAAATGGGTAGAGTAATAGACACTCCAATACATGACTGAAGGTTCTATTGTCTTTAGTAATTTTTCTGAACAAAAGTATCTGAATTTGGATAATAAATTATATGGTAACTCTATGATTATGAGAAAAAAAATACCTTGCAAATGGCTTTAGTTTTCAAATTTCTCCTTTCCAGGGGAATTAAATAAATACATACTGGTTAATTTCCCTTTTCTATATTGAAACGTTGCCAAGATCCAAACACGAAGGACATTTCCTTACATATGTGTTCAATAGTGTTTAAATGTGTAATAGGACTTCATATGAGCACAAGATGAACTCTAACATCACTAACCTACAAGAAGCTCTGTTCCATAATAGGTATTTGTCACTGTCATTTGACAGGCAAGGTTTCCACAACTACTAAGAGAAACAATACTTAACATGTCTGATCTCTTCTACGCAAACTGTACTACAAATATTTTTGACTATATTCACAACAGCAATAGTAGATAGAGTTATATAGCACTTGTCTTGAGGATAAATTGCTTCAATTATGTTATTCTCAGAAACAATAAGAGTCACTCTGATGATATTAGGCAGTTACAAAAAACAACATCATTTTCACTCTTCAGATGATTTCACCAATCATAGAGGACTTCTCACAATGCAATTTTACAAATGTAGTCCTAAGGACTTAATGTTTTTCTCTTTGTAGACTATCTGGTCACTTTTGTTTGTACATCATTTAAGAGATACATGTCCTACAATGAGATGTATATCTTAGCCTTTCTCCCAAAAGAAACTGCATGTGTATAGAGCAATTTTTTATACTAATATTTAGAATGGGTTAGTGTTCTCTAACTTGTTCCATACCCAAAAAACATTCTGTGGAAATTTTTATCTTAAATGTTTCCTGCAAAAATGCATCAACATAGGCCACTATATACATATACATATGCATATACATATACATATACATATACATATACATATACATATACATATACATATATATATTCTTCTGTCTTTGTTTCATCAAAACCAGAAGTGTCGGTTTTAAAAAGCAGACAAGAGAAAACCGCCAGAGGATTAGCAGAATGGAGTCTCCGGAGCCAAGCGCAGACAAGAGGCCCACGGAAGAGGAAAGGATTGGCACGAGATCTTCAATGTGATGAACAGAAAAAATATGCAGCCGAGAATCCTTTATCCAGCAAGTCTGTCATTTAGAATAGAAGAAGAGATAAAGGTCTTCCCAAACAAACAAAAACTGAAGGAATTTGTCACCACTAAACCAGCCCTACAAGAGATCCTAAGGGGGATCCTGTGAGACAAAGTACCAGAGACATCACTACAAGCATAAATCATACAGACATCACAATGACTCTAAACCCATATCTTTCTATAATAACACTGAATGTAAATGTATTAAATGCGCCAACCAAAAAACATAGGGTATCAGAATGGATAAAAAAACAAGACCCATCTATTTGCTGTCTACAAGAGACTCATTTTAGACCTGAGGACACCTTTAGATTGAGAGTGAGGGGATGGAGAACTATTTATCATGCTACTGGAAGCCAAAAGAAAGCTGGAGTAGCCATACTTACATCAGACAAACTAGACTTTAAATTAAAGGCTGTAACAAGAGATGAAGAAGGGCATTATATAATAATTACAGGGTCTATCCATCAGGAAGAGCTAACAGTTATAAATGTCTATGCGCTGAATACGGGAGCCCCCAAATATTTAAAACAATTACTCACAAACATAAGCAACCTTATTGATAAGAATGTGGTAATTGCAGGGGACTTTAACACTCCACTTACGGAAATGGATAGATCATCTAGACACATGGTCAATAAAGAAACAAGGGCCCTGAATGATACATTGGATCAGATGGACTTGATAGATATCTTTAGAACTCTGCATCCCAAAGCAACAGAATATACTTTCTTCTCGAGTGCACATGGAACATTCTCCAAGATAGATCATATACTGGGTCACAAAACAGCCCTTCATAAGTATACAAGAAATACAATAAAATGAAATTATACCATGCATACTTTCAGACTACAATGCTATGAAGCTTGAAATCAACCACAGGAAAAAGTCTGGAAAACCTCCAAAAGCATGGAGGTTAAAGAACACCCTACTAAAGAATGAGTGGGTCAATCAGGCAACAAGAGAAGAAATTAAAAAATAAATGGAAACAAACGAAAATGAAAATACAACAATCCAAACGCTTTGGGATGCAGCGAAGGCAGTCCTGAGAGGAAAATACATTGCAATCCAGGCCTATCTCAAGAAACAAGAAAAATCCCAAATACAAAATCTAACAGTACACCTAAAGGAAATAGAAGCAGAACAGCAAAGGCAGCCTAAACCCAACAGAAGAAGAGAAATAATAAAGATCAGAGCAGAAATAAACAATATAGAGTCTAAAAAAACTGTAGAGCAGATCAATGAAACCAAGAGTTGGTTTTTTGAAAAAATAAACAAAATTGACAAACTTCTAGCCAGGCTTCTCAAAAAGAAAAGGGAGATGACCCAAATAGATAAAATCATGAATGAAAATGGAATTATTACAACCAATCCCTCAGAGATACAAACAATTATCAGGGAATACTATGAAAAATTATATACCAACAAATTGGACAACCTGGAAGAAATGGACAAATTCCTAAACACCCACACTCTTCCAAAACTCAATCAGGAGGAAATAGAAAGCTTGAACAGACCCACAACCAGCGAAGAAATTGAATCGGTTATCAAAAATCTCCCAACAAATAAGAGTCCAGGACCAGATGGCTTCCCAGGGGAGTTCTACCAGACGTTTAAAGAAGAAATAATACCTATCCTTCTCAAGCTATTCCAAGAAATAGAAAGGGAAGGAAAACTTCCAGACTCATTCTATGAAGCCACTATTACTTTGATTCCTAAACCAGACAGAGACCCAGTAAAAAAAGAGAACTAAAGGCCAATATCCCTGATGAATATGGATGCAAAAATTCTCAATAAGATACTAGCAAATCGAATTCAACAGCATATAAAAAGAATTATTCACCATGATCAAGTGGGATTCATTCCTGGGATGCAGGGCTGGTTCAACATTCACAAACCAATCAACGTAATACATCACATTAATAAAAGAAAGGATAAGAACCGTATGATCCTGTCAATCGATGCAGAAAAGGCCTTTGACAAAATTCAGCATGCTTTCTTAATAAAAACCCTTGAGAAAGTCGGGATAGAAGGAACATACTTAAACATCATAAAAGCCATTTATGAAAAGCCCACAGCTAACATCATCCTCAATGGGGAAAAACTGAGAGCTTTTTCCCTGAGATCAGGAACACGACAGGGATGCCCACTCTCACCGCTGTTGTTTAACACAGTGCTGGAAGTTCTAGCATCAGCAATCAGACAACAAAAGGAAATCAAAGGCATCAAAATTGGCAAAGATGAAGTCAAGCTTTCGCTTTTTGCAGATGACATGATATTATACATGGAAAATCCGATAGACTCCACCAAAAGTCTGCTAGAACTGATACATGAATTCAGCAAAGTTGCAGGATACAAAATCAATGTGCAGAAATCAGTTGCATTCTTATACACTAACAATGAAGCAACAGAAAGACAAATGAAGAAACTGATCCCATTCACAATTGCACCAAGAAGCATAAAGAGAGAGACAGAGCAAGAGATGGGGAGGGGCAGAGGGAGAGAGAGGGAGACACAGAATCCAAAGCAGGTTACAGGCTCTGAGCTGTCAGCACAAAGCCCAACATGGGGCTCGAACCCACAATCTGTGAGATCATGACCTGAGCCAAAGATGGACACTCAACCAACTGATCCACTCAGGCGCCCCATGGAACTATCTACTGTCTTAATCTTAATGCTCTACTGGAGGAAGAAACGACCTTAGCTTGAAAATAGCTAGGCCTGCAGGATCCTGTGAGCCTTCTTTAGCAAATGAAAATCTTTTCGGAAACTTCCCTTTGCCTTTACCTCCCCCAAATACCAAGTATATAATTAGTCTCTCCTCAGAATCTCAGGGCAGCTCTGAGGGGAACCATGGGTCCCCATGGTTTAATAAAATCACCTTTTTTGCACAAAAGATATCTTAAGAATTCTTTCTTGGCCTTTGGTCCCAGACGCCCACCACCATTCCCAAACTGCATCAGTTTGACCACAAATTCTTTAACTAAAATTATCTATGTGATTTGCATTAATCATTTATGTTCAGTTTAGAAAGAATCCATTTTTATTTTCTCTCCACCAACCAAGATGACATTAATGTTCCCTTTAGCTTGAACTAAACTTTATATAGGTTTCTTCCTGACCCTAGGCCCTGACCTTCCTTTTCTTAGACGATTTACCTTAGTAACTTGTAAATTCTTTCCCTGCCCCTTTGAAATGTAATCTCAAAAATCTTTCTTAAAGCTTCTTGCCAGTGTTGAGTAAGTGCAGTTAGCAAACACAGGAGGCCTACCTTCCCCTACCATAGCTCTTAAAAATTCTGCAGTCTTTTTTTCAGTAGAGTTGAGCTCAGATTATGTTCTAGCCTCTCTCCCTCTTGTAATATTCTTGAATAAAGTCTTCTTTCTTTAATTTTACTATCCAGGTTAATGTAGTTCACATAATAATTCTCATTATGACAAATATAGGTTCTTATTTATCTTTTAAGTTTTCAGTAAGCTAGCCACCTCACTGTGCCTATCCCAAAGCAGACCTTCAGAAATCATTTGTTGAGAGGATGACTAAGAACTTCTAGGTCTGGCCAATTTTATAATGTAATGATCAAGGTGAAGTATGTTAAAGGAATTCCTCAAGTGTGTTCAATTAATAGCATTATTTAGGACCAGTTACTCTTTGGCCTGAAATGGAGATTTTTAATTAAATAGAAGACCAATTTTGCAACAGGTATATTTATAATTTAATACAAATTGAGAAGTGTTTGATGAATTTGATTCCATGACTAAACATTTTATACACTGAATTAAAAATGAAGTGTCTCGGGGTGCCGGGGTGGCTCAGTCTGTTACGCTTCTGGCTTCAGGTCAGATCATGAACTCACTGTTCCTGGGTTCCAGCCCCATGTTGGGATCTGTGCTGATAGCTCAGAGCCTGGAGCCTGCTTTGGATTCTGTGTTTCCCTCTCGCTCCCTGCCCATCCCCCACTCGTGTTCTGTCCCTCTGTCTCCCCAAAACAAGTAAATGTTAAAATACATATATATATAAAAGTTTCTCAATTCCTTGCTGTTCATTCTTATGATTTCCAGTCAGTACAATGTTTATGCTTTATCTGGTGTGGTATTTGCTTTCATCTGAGGACTGTTAAGGGCGCCTGTCCGTTTCTCTTCATAAGCACTTAATTTGAAAACAAATCATTAGACTACACCACCTTGAGCAGGTTGAAAACAAAGCACTTCTGTGCATGCATTCAATAGACTTTCGGCTCAGAACATAAAGGTAGATCTCAGTAGCTGTGTTGTAAAAGCCTTTTTTTCAGTAGTTTCTTTGAGTTCAACTCTTTACCATAGAATAAATCCATTTGGGATACTTTGCAACAAATGGAGTCAAGAGGAGGGTTTAGTTTAGACAGTCCAAAACAAAGACAGGATTCCTTTTATTCCAATGCAACAAGACCTCCATAATCCTCTTGAAGACAATTTCTGTAAATATGCCTATTTCCTCATAGTAGCATTGCTTTACTTCTATATTTATTTGATTGCAATTTAACTAATAAATAAGATCGTGATTATTTCTGGCTCTTAAGTTTCTCTGATTGGGCTGTAACCGTTTTACCTCATGTTGAGAAATAATTGACTCCAAAAGTGAAACAAAAGAGAAAATGCTTTTTACGTTAAACATTCACTCAGTAAACATTTTCTGAAGAGAGAGGAGAAGTCACTGAAATACTTTCAATTACCTTTTTTAAAGTAGATATTTTGGTGAGAACTTATGTCATCATTTTTATTTGCTATCATTTTATGGTAGTATTATAATTTAATGTCTTTAAAACTTGAATGAATCTTCATTTACACTGACAGATACCGGTGTAGTTGGGAAAAATGCCTTTTCAACAAAGGCAGCATTCTCCTTTGAGAATCTTATTGTTTGGGGAACACACTTTACTGGACATAGTGCTTATACAAGATACAATTCTATGTTCCTTTCTGAAAAGCAGAGTTTGAGTCAGATTAGGGGAATGAATCTGCATAATATGTAGAAGTATTTCAACTCCCTAGTTGAAGATTATTATGATGTCAAATGATTTTTCCTCCTCAGACTGGACTTCCTCACATGCAAAAGATGTATGTGCTATAGAAAAACTGGCTAATAAAGAAACATTTGTGGAAAGCTATGGAGGCTGCTTCTAGAGCAATGATATACTATTATTTTTACCTTTTTTTCTTGCTGGCCCTTCAGGTAAAGCTTTCTTCAACACCATATTCTGACATTTAGGGAAATAAACAAGGAGCTCTGTTTACAATTGGGGTGAGCAGTTTAAAGAAACCGACAGCATGCTATTTGAGGTCAGTGTGGCTAGAGTTCAAGGGGCTAAGCCAGATCAGGATAGCTTTGAACAGGAAATTATTCCATGGAGATTTATGAAACACACAGGGAGAAGACTGCACTTCCAACATTGGTGCAAGGAGAGCTTGTGGACACTAGTAAATGGCTACTGGATGGAGTGGTAATCCTGACTGAAAGCCAGAAAGAACAAGAGAACATGGAAGATGATAGAATTTTTAAAAAGTGTGTTTGTGTGTAAAAATATTAATTAAAAGTGCTTTCATTTTGTCCTCAACTTATGTAAGGCAAGTGGTATCATAATCACCTATTTGTCAACCATAATTTACGAAAACTGAAACATTAACAGAGAAAGGTAGAAGGCGGGGGAGCGGGAATCACAAGTAATAGGGGTCTGCATGAAAACCAATAATCCAGGAATCTAAAAATTCAAAGAGCTAAAAATTCCATCCCTGAAAAGAGGAGAATTCATTAACTCTAGACAATGTCATAAACTTGTCGTAGATTGTTCATGACAATTGATCTCAACTAATCCTCCTCACATGATTTAGCAAGGTTTAAAGACTAACCTGTCTTTCAGTCAGAAGATTCTGACTGATCTTTTGGTTGGATTTTGTCTGTTGAGGATACTGAAAAGTCCACAGATATGATAAATCCTTGATACTGGTCAATGCAACCCTGTACCCACTTATTAATTATTCAAAGTTGTTTTGCAGTTAGGACTTTATGCAGAGAGGCAGGCATTCAATAAAGCTGTAAAAGTTTTGTCAATATAAATAAAGAATGTGTCCCAAAGTGTACTGGGATTCTATCCTAAGTCTTGGACAATTTTTCCTAATTAGATTATAGTGAGGGTAGCAGAATGAAGAGCCTATATTTAATTCAGCATATTTATATTCTAATTAACTCCCTTAAGATACTGATCTTTAAATGGTGTGATATTATGTGTTATCAACAAGAGGAGTCAAGATATCTTAATATTCTAGATATAGAATTTCTTAATCAGTACTGGTTTGGCACTAGAATAATACATATTTATTTTATCTAACTTTCCAAACTCGGATTTCATATAAATATAA
Organism: Panthera leo; assembly: GCF_018350215.1. NCBI lineage: Eukaryota > Metazoa > Chordata > Mammalia > Carnivora > Felidae > Panthera > Panthera leo. Next base: position 164,921,967 of record NC_056679.1, on the reverse strand, counting down.
GCTAGAATCATACCTTTGCTTTCATGTACGCTACAACGGTGTTGCTTTGAGTTACCCTGTAGACAATGAGAGAAGAGTAAACGCTCATTATTATACAAATATTTATAATTGGCAGTAATAGTTTTCTGCATGTCAACAGGTACCTCTGAAGTACTTTAAAGGGGTTTTTTTTTTGTTTGTTTGTTTTTAATTTAGTTAACTGCGTTCCTTTTTATCTTTTGCAGACTATTTACGTGAATAGCAAGTTTTAACCAAAGGCACCTAACAAAAATATTTCTCAAAGAGGAAAGACAAAGGAATAAGACATTCTTAAATTATCTGTTTGGACTAGAATAATCAAATTCCTCTGTGATACTCTAGCCTACCTTTAAAAGATCATCAGTGGAGGATCTATATTTTCAAAAGATAATGCACTCTAGCATTACAAACTCTCATACTTGACTATCAACACAAATGGAATTATTACAAAAATGATGACTCTTGGATCCATGAAACATCTCTTTATTGACATATTAACAAAATATTTATTGAGCTTCTCCTGTCAGGTATTATATCCTTATTAACTCTCTATTTTAGTAGGAATATACAACAACAACAAAAAGCAAGTAAATAGGCACCTACATAAGATAAAAATGGTTGAGTCATAGAGAGAGGCAGAGGAGGGGTCAAGGGTTTCATTTGCTTTTCTTATTCCCAATGTGTTAAAAACCAAAATTTAAAGATCTTCTTGGGTTTATTCAAGGATTCATGAATTGGGCAGTTTTCTATAGAAGAGATATAAAGGAACTGCTGTAGCAGTGAAACACACACAGAGAGTCGGGACACCTAGGCTTTTCTTTCTAGGAAGCAGCTTTATTCGTGCCCACAAGGGCTTAGAGGGCTAAGACCCAAAAGGCTGAGCCCGGAGGGCAGTAGGGGGTTGTCTTTTGTACAATTTTTGCTCCTTTGTCTCCCATATATGGTAACATACAGTCTGAATGGGCAGTCTGTGTTACAGAGTCAAGAGGAAGATCGCGCATGCACACATAGCCAGATTGCCTTCCCTTGTCTTGAGGTTTTCACCACATTCCTTAGGGAGGGGCTCTAGCACACTATCAGGAGCTGTACAAAGTAAAAGACTTTTATGGCCAGGAGGGAGTGGGACAAGGAAGTTATACTAGTAAAAAAGCGGATTCAATGTGGCAAGGTCACTTTCCTGTAGGGGACTGCAGAGTCTATCAAGCAGATTACCTCACTACTGCTAACCAGGTGATTGGTTTATGATTCCATTTCTGAGAGGCCAAAACTGTAATTAAGTTAAGGCTCAGTTTGGTGACGTGGGGCTTAACACAAGTGACTCCATCTTGGGCCTGTTATCTTTTCATCAGATGGGATGAGCTAGAAAAAAATTGAATTAATTAAACTTGGTGCCCAACCAGATATGTGGGCAACTTTTATTTCATCAACTGCTGCATACTTGAACAGAGTATAAATATCATATGATTTTCATTATACCATTCATCATGGTGGGGTCTCAGGGATCACATTCTCTCTCTGTTTCTTTGCATGTATCATTGTAAAATTATTAAGTGATTTAGGGCGTCACCAAATCACAAAGTAATACATAAAGTACTGTCTTTCTAATTATGATTTATTGCTAAGTTCAACATTGGGAAATTGGATCAGTCTGGTAGGATGATTTGAAAGTAGAGATCTTGAGCTTGGGTCTGTTAGTTTCTAGTTACACAGCCTGGAACAATTCATTTCACCCCTTGTATCTCTTCTTAAAATGAAAAATGGTACAAATGCTTACTTTACTGATGTGATTTATTTGAAAGCACTGTATAAAAAGTAAAGTGATTAATAGATTTTAATTATGATTACTGTCAAATTTATATAATAGATATTACTTGGGTACCCTTTCTGAACTGAATATGAAAATAAATATTTCGGTACTGTGTAACATTTCATGGAGAAGCATATGGAGAGAATTTTTAAAGAAGAAATCAGTGCTATAGAATTCAAAGACCTACAGAGTATTAGACTATTCATATTGTTTCTAGGATATTCTTTGGCATGCTTATAAAGGAGATAGAAGGAACTCACTTTTAAATACTTAAGGATATTGGCAATGTATAAAAGAGGTATTGGAAATAAAATCCTGTGTAAAGACTTTAAGATGAAAATACTGTCTTAGGTACTTTAAAATGCTAGGACATCTGAAAGACAAGGATAGACTGAATATATTAGCATGTTAACACTTTGTGGAGTATGAAAAAGTATTTAAATTTATTGATTGGTGGCAAATATCTGAAAATACGGGCAGGGCCTAATAGGCTAAAATACTGATCTTATTCAAGTTTAGTACAACTTGCAACTTAGAAACAAGTTGTGCAATACACAGAAAGCATGTATGTCATCTGAAATCAAAATGAATTATGTTTATTCTAATTTAATTCTTGACACAGTGTTTAAGTATAATAAATTGTTTGACAGCAAAAACAGACATTGCACAAGATTTTAATGGGCAGTGGAATTTAAAGAAGTTGCTATCCTCGTGTAAGTTTTGGCCGCAGTTCTTACAGAAATTAGAAAATCTAAATGGTCCAGAAAGAACCTAGATAACTTTTTTACTTTAAACAAAAGTAGGCAGTCATTCAGAAAAATAGTTGCTCATAGAACCACAGATGTAAGCTTCACACTTTGATTTCTCAGCAACTAGTGCTACAAATTAATTTAGGCTAGCTTAACAGGGTTTGTAATAGGACCTTATCTCTGAGAGTTGCATCATGTTTAAACAACCTAAACTTAGACTGATATGGGTAGATCCACAGAGCTGAAGAAGAAGAGCTGTGGAGCATGTATTGCGATCTGAGGGCAGATTTGGGAAATCCTAAATGAGTCAGAAATAGTGCCAGTAATAAAGTGAGCAGAGGGCCCAAGAAAATATAATAAATAAATTAGATAAAAACTCATGGGAAGAGCAATGGAAAGAACATTTTGTATCAAAGTCAGAAAAAAAAAAAGAATTGTTACTTTTTGGGCTTTTGAGTAGCCAGTTCATGGCTGTCTAAATGCCATCACCCCAGGAGTTAATTTGCCAGAGAAATATGAACATAAACTTGTACCTGTGTCTCCATGCTTTGTGTCAAGTGACCCTGACCTTCCTTGTCACTACTGATTGGACCAGAAATTTGCAAAGGGCACAAAGTGAGACATTTAGAGGCTGGAGTTCAGAGGCTGGAGTCTGTGATGAACTTAAAGATTTACTAACTCCTAAGAGTTCATGAAAAAAAGTGCACAGATTTTAACATAAGCCATTTAAAAGTTTGGCTCAGGGGGCTGGTGGATTCTCTCAATGAAGTCATGATTTTGACCTCTACTAATGACAAACAAAACAGCAAATAAAATGAAAACTGTCAAGTAATAAATGCTCAACCATCTAAGAATGATAAGACTGTGTGTCTTATTATAAGACTGTGAGTCCTATTATAAACAATGACCGCAAAAGTTTTTTGCCAAAAAAGGATAATAAAAATAAAGAAATTAAGCTTTGATTTTTAACTCGAAAGCTTTGTGTAATGTTCCACAGTGTTTCCTTTAGTATGACAATATCCCACATAATTACAAATTCAAAAAGAAAATGAGGAGGTTTATAGAAAGAAAGGAAGAATAACAATTTAAGTATAATTGTTCTCTATTTAAAGGAGATTCAAGAAATCATCTTTAAATAAACATTTGACTATTTAACTGTGCATTTCCATAATCCTTGTTTTGTTTGGAATAAAGCATACATTTGATAAATCCCTATCTGTTAAATATATTAGCAAAAATGGTTGGGACAGTGTTTCATAATTTGGATCCATGAACCAAAAATTCTGTGCCATGAACCAAAAATATCAAAAATTGTCATTCTACACAATTTGTTTTGCTAACTATATTAGGGGACCTATAGATCATTCTTAAGGGATGGTTAAGAAACCAATATATAAAAAGGAAAGACTATTTCACTGCATCTTAGAATTGGTCAATACACAGATATTATGGATAAAAATGCACACATGATCACATCCTGCTATCTGGTTTCCAGAGGACCCAAACAAATACAATAATGTTTTGATTCTCCTAAGAAATAGACTTTGCTTTCAAATTTACTGCCTGAAATATCTATCACACACAGTGTCAGATTTGGGCTAAAATTCCCCATTTATTTTTCAAGAAATTTTCTATTAATTTTAAATGCGTTTACTCAAAGCTTATAATTTTTAAAATTACTCACCACACATAGTAATTTATATACTTATAGATAAAACAGAAATAAGGTAAATAAGAAAAAAACTACAAGGAATTCTTAAACCTTGTTACAGAACTTCAGATGAACAAAAAAGACACAAATTACTTTTACAGATATATCACACTTTCCATAGCGCAAATCTGTTCCTGGGATGATTAGGAATACAGTCTCCCCTTTGGACTCTTAACAGCAACAGTGTGAAAAATCACCTATCTGAATGCTCATAATTTTTCACTGGGTCATTTCTTACTTGAGGGTCCTGGCAGTCCCTAAACTCACACAATATACAGCTATAGTTTCCATCACTTCTGTGACCAACCTTCACTAATACAGGTCATCTCAGGTTCAGTGTCTCTCCCTTCAGTCGAACAGCTACTTCATGTTTATTGCTGATCTATATACAAGCCTCCTGATCCAGCTTCCTCTCCACACTGTCCTGAAATCTTCAGCTTGCCCATTGTAAGACTTAATGACTTACTAATTTTGCTATTATCTATTACCTGCCATCCACTTCCTCACTTCTCACTTATGTGGTTCCCTTGTATATATGGAATATATAAATATTCCTTATTTAGTGACTATTCAATGTTTAGTTAATTTTACTTTCTTGTTTTGGACACATAGATAACATATCACACAATGTTTAAGGGCATGAACCTTACAATTTAAATAAAAATCTGCACCTGAGATGTTTCTGTCACTCACTAGTTGTATGATATTGAAGGAATGTTTCTTCTGTAAGCCTTTGTTTCCTCTGAGGTAAAAATGAGAATGAAGTATTAAATTTTTCTTAAAGTCACGATGAGAATTAAATCCGATTATGGAAAGAACTGAACATGTGAGACAAGATAAGAATTTCAAAATGAAAAGAATTGCCATATATAATTGTAACACTTCTGTTATGGTTATACTGAAATAGGGTTTACTCCCATGACTACTAGTTTAATATTTTAATTTTTGTTTCAGTCAGGGTAGGCTGAAGTTAGACTGCAGTAATGAATAAGTAACTTCAAAAAGCTCAAGGAATTAAAAACAATTAAAAATGATTAATTTTTTAGACACGTTCATGTCCATTTCAGGCAAGCTGCAGAGCTCTGCTTTATGTCACTATGTTTTAAGTCTGGTCCTGATGCTGATACAATAGTCACTGTCTTGAATACACAGCTCACTACTGCACAAGGAAAATACAGTACACACTATGAGTACACAGAACTTCAAACTTACTTTTTAAAAATGGTATGTCTCACTTCTCCCATACCACTGGCAATGTAGCAAGTCACATTTAAAGGTAGCTGTCAAGTTCAATCCTATCATTCACCTAGGAAGAGAGAGAAAAGGAAATAGTTTATGAATAATAACAATACCTACTATAGTTATTATGTTTCATTTCTCCCAGCAACTGCATTAAGAAACAGGTTTTAAGAACTCATGATTTATAAGGCATTGAAGATCACAAGGAGCACTCTTTTCTCAAGAAGGGAAACACTTTATTAGCTTTACTTTTGAAACATTCCTGAAGGAAAGCATTCATGCTACACAGTGAGATACGTATGATTCCCAAAGCCTTGTAGAATCAGCCCTTCCAGAAGAGAGTAAGAAGGTCTTGTTTCAGCTCACAATTTTATTCAAGAATCTCTTAGTCGTGGCTGTGAACTAGAGTCACTTGTGAAGTTCTATCTTGTTTTGTTTCATTCCGATATGTATATACTTAGGTAGGCTTCACAACAGAACTAATATATAAGAATATCAGGGATTGCACTGGGTTGTCAAGGTAAAAGTACTGCCTTATTCAAAGGTGTGAATCAATTCATTTTATTTTTAATTCATTCTTATAAGATTACTGGACATACACAAATGAAACATATGAATGAAAAATGAGACAATTTTCCTAAAATTATAAGTGCATCTCACATGTGTGCATGCACACATACACAAATAGGTACTCTCTCACATGTGTATAAAATACATGTAAACTTTAAGCTCTAATATAAATGTGTGTATATTTCTTTAGATATTCATAATATACTTTATGCTAATTGTAAAACCAGGAGAAGATGTAGAAAAGGGACTAGAATATTAGCTTTTAATCACCTTATTATAAAAGGCACATATTTTTCTATAATAGCATTTTGGAAACATTTACCATATGCCAATTGAGTGTGTTTTATGATTATGTTTTCATTGATTTTAAATAATTTTTATTATTTACATAATTTATGATGAATCAATCATGATCTAGAAAGGTCATGGCAGCACTTATAACCTTATTGTTTGGTTAAAACAATAACCTTATTGTATGGTTTACAATTTTTTTTAAAGTGTATGCTTTCAAGCATTGTAACTGTCTTGTAAGTTTCAGGGCCCTTAGATTATCTCAACCAGTAATGATGCCTACTCACTCTTATGGGATTTAGACAAAGACATATTCAGGTACATAGAGATCAGGATGAGTGATGGGCAAAATAATGTCTACATATTAGTAGTGGTCAAATAGGTAGCAGCCAAAGTATTAGACAGGATTTACTGATTAACACTAATAAAGTCAGAGATTGCTGTAAGCATCATGTGTAGTTTCAGTCAGGTAACTGTAACACCTCTAAGAGAATTAGTAAACTCTGAATACTTTATGTAAAGTCCAAAGAGGCATTCCTGAATCAGTATAGGCCAGCTTTAATTATAATTAGTAATAGGGATATACAACCTATATCAGGCACATTTGGCTTGAAAATCAAAGCATAAGAGTGGCAGTCCCATGTATTATAAACCTGCAAGTAAAACTAAAGACAATCTGAAATTTTACAGATATCACCAGAATTCAAAATAATCTTTCAAGGTATGCTTCTTCATAAAGTTAAAACATGAAGAAATTCAGTCTCACAGAAATTATTTAACTTTTATAGCTTTCAGCTGGTAAACAGAGGCCAAGATGTGATCTGCAAAGACAAATTTCTTTGCATAATTAACAATGTAACCAAATGATATTCACTTCTGATAAATACACGGCACAGTTCTTTTACAACTGTTCCTTTAAAGTTTACATACACAAAAAGGTGCTTCTTGGGCCACCTGTTTTAGAGTGGAGAGTAGAAGACAGGCAAGGGACAGTGAGTTGGTGAGTCTCCAGATCCATTTCAAAATGAATAGTTCAAGTTTTCTCTCTCACACATTAGGGTTCTCTGTTAACTTTTTTTTTTTTTTAACAAGAAATAAGAAAAAGAAAATCACTGAAATCATGTATTACATCTTCATAAAGTCCAATGAGATATGTATTATTGCTACTACAATTTTATACATTATACACTTGAGGCCCATAGAGATTAGATATTTTGCTGCAGATCACAGATCTGGCAAAAATCAGACTACAGAACCAGTGGTCTTAAACATGGAATACTTAGAATATTCCTTGGCATAATATAAGTACTGCATAAACATTTTATTGCTGTCTTGTTATTCCTCAACTATGTCATACAGAGAATGTTTCCCACTTCAATGAAGACATGAAAGGTAAAAATGATTCCAGTTAAATTCTGTGAAGGGAATAACTACCCAAGACAGGTTGATTTGCCCTTACTATTCCAAAATGAGGATGAAGAGAACAAGACAGATTTCTTTCACAATTCACTGTAAAATAAGTTTTGTTATTTGTTAAAATAAAATATTTTAACTAAGCTAGAGCAAAATACAGAGAAATTAATAGATTAGAATGTATTAAATAAATTAAAAACTAAAATGAACACAATATATGTGCAGCCAAATCACACCAAAATTTTAAGGAACAATTAATTCACCTCTTGCAAAGTTCTTGGAAAAAATAAAAAAGGAGAACAGGCTACTCAGTTACTTCAGAATGTTGGTGTACCTTAATTTCAAAATCAATTGAATGAGTCTGTGTAGGTTATACGACACTTTGGTGTAAAAGAAAAAAAAAAAAAATCAAAGTGATTAGTTTACCTTCATGACCTGATCATGCTATATATCCATTAAAGATTAGCTAGAAATTCACTCCTAAGGATAGTATGAGACAAATCTATCAAACAAAGTATCTTACTAGTCTTTAGGAAAAGCAAAGATCATATTTACATAAGGAAACAGATTTATCTTAGAAAGATTCAAAGAACACAATGTCTTCTCTAAAGGTAAGGTAATACCTCAATAAGAATAATGTAAATTAATAACACAGGTACACGAATGTCCATTACATAAGAAAAAAACAAAACAAAACAAAAACAAAATTAAAACTTTCAGATTACCTGTAGTGGAGAGGGTAGTAAGAATAGGTAGAGAGGGTAACAAAAATATATTTTCATGGATGTAGTTATTTTGCAACTAGCTTTAGTCAATTATATATGATTATGTTTCCATGTCCACCAATATTCATGTATGATTACTTTTCAATTACTAAATAGTATTTTATTTTATTGAAATAATAATACAGCTACACATGACTGATGAAACGTATTTCACTTTTTTAGTAGAAACAATGCTATAACATGTTATTTTAGCTCTAGATTTGCATACATATTCAATGTTATCAAAAAGTAGCTTCTTAACTGTTAAAATAATACTAAAATGCATAAAGACAAGCAGTAAACTTCATTTATTGGACACAGGCTGCACACTGGCTTGTGTCTGAATTCTTGAAACTGCATTTGACCTTCCTGGTTCATGATAGTATGGATCCAGGCTCAGCTGTATCAATTCTGTCACAGTGCTATAGAAGGATGTACAGTTCTTACCTTCCACATAGTGGTTACATCTTTAAAAAATTGGAATACTTTGTCTAGGTATACAAGGATAATTTTAGCATAAAACTCATATCAAATAGTTAATCCCTTATCTCTTTACCTGTGGTATAACTAACTCTGTTTTAAATAGATCTGACTTTGGGCTAAATTTAAATGACTAGTACCTCCCAACCTTCTTCACTAATAAGGAAAGCTATCCTAAAACCATTAACTTATCAAGAGATATTGCTAAACTTTTTTTTATTCCTATTCTTTTCCTTGTGTTGTTTCATAATTCCTACATAGCCTTCATTTTTACCTGCCACCTGCTACCTGTCCTGACCCCCCATAAGAATTACTAAATATAAAATGCACTGTTTTGAAAAGCCTGACTGTAAACTTCATAAACAACTTCAGAATATTTGACCTGACATCTAGTTGATGATGTGCTTTTTGAGCTAGAAAAAAAATTAAACTTGGCCCCTCCCTCTAGATTCTCTATACCCTATGACAGCTCCCCCACAGATACACAGCCCATACCCGGGCTTCAATTTTTTTGTGTGGTTATTCACATATAGAAAGATGACTGTTGCAAAGTTGTTAGGTTTTTTTTTTTGGGGGGGACGTGTTTTTGTTTTTGCAAAGGACAAGAAAACTGGATAAAATTTAATATGTCAACAGTTTTTCTTTGGACGAGATAACAAGTAAAACAGGGAAACATGGCATAACGATTAGTTTTTGAAGATCAAACTTGCAACATGCACAATATAAGCAAGAAATTTATCATTCAGTTCAATTGTCACATCATCAATATAGAAAATCAGAATAAAGAAAACAACACTAGATACAGGTGAAGGTGAAAAGACATTTAGTACTTTCTCGTCCCAGGTCTTAAAATGTCATATTGTTTTTTTTTCATTTTCTGAGAGAGTACATATTATTGTGAGATATTTTTAGATCTGAATAGTTATAACCTCTTTGTTGCTATTAACTGTCATGTTACTCTGACTTGATGCAAGACATTTTAAAGACTTTCTGAAGGACATTTAAGGCAATGCATTTTCCTTAGTTTTCTATGAGCTTTTCACATTTTCACAAATGCTTTATGTCAGCTATTGAATTTTATGTTAATGTTTGCAAATTTCATTTTATTCTCCTTTATTTAGATGAAATTGGTTTAATAATTTCATTTACTTCTATGATGCAAATATGAGATTGTCTTATTTTGGAATACATCTGGTCAATTAGCTGCTATATGGATAACTAAGCCAACTTTATTTGATTTTAGATTTCTATGTAAATATATAATTGCTTGTCAGTGCCTTCAATTGACTCTCAGAAACTATTTTTGAACTTGATATATTTGTTGTCAAGCCTCTAACTGGCCCTTCACAAGATCTACTGTAATTGAACTATTATTGAATCTCATTATAGCATACATTTTCCCTTCAGGTATATAAGCTAATTCAAGTGTGGCTATGATCTCTCTCTCTCTCTCTCTCTCTCTCTCTCCTTTTCTTTTTTATTACTTAGTTCTGCACATGTGCCTTATCTCTAAGGTTCTTCTCTTTTATCCCCTCTATGGACATGAAAATAAAATGACTCTGTCCCAGTAACACACATATAACACATTTATTAGATAAATAAAATTTTAAAACAGCTTCTATAAACACAGTTATTTTAAATCATGTGAAAATGCATCTGTGCTTTTAGTTTATTTGAAAAACATTTGATAACATATTAATTAAATGTTGACTCAGTTGGCATTTGGTAACACTGTTATTTAAGAAAGGTAAATGTGCTCATCTTTCTTTTTATTTCCTTTCTCATCTGATTCCAAGTTCCTTCTTAGCTTTAAATTTTATATTTTTACTAATTTGAGAAATTCCCTCAACCTCAAGGCTTTGCAAAGAGTATCACTTTCATCACAAAAAATGCTAACTCCTCTATAATAGTTTTCTTATGCTTTGGATCCCAATTCCTTCTACCATTAGGACCTTATTAAATTATTTACACTGATTCCTGCATATTTCATTTCTCCTTTTCTACCAGTTCTTTGCTCAGATTATTATTATCCTCTAAAGAACAACAAATCATTTGCTCCTATGATTATGAAAAATTTTTCACCTTCCTGTCTCTGTAATAATTTCCCCTGGATGGTTCACATGCTTGGCTTCTTCTTCCAACCTCTGCTCTGATACCACATGCTTAGTAAGGACTTCCCAAATCACTGTGGGTACAGTATTCTTGCCTGCTGCTGATCCATTCTCTTTTTATCACAGTACCATTATGCTCTTTCATACTGTTATTTTCTTTATTTCTTACTATTCATTTTCTACATATACCAGTTATATATCTCATTATTTAATGTCTTAAGACCAATTGTCCCAATATAATTAATATAATAAGACTAATAATCCCAACAGAAACAGGATGCATGAAAGGAAAGACTATATGAGGTCAATGACTACCTGTATCACACAGTCGGTTTTCCAGGTTATCTGTTGAATTCGTAAATATTCCCATCCCCATTATATGAAGCATCAACTGCATTCAAATTGCTACCAACTTTCATAATGGCACTATCCACTCTCCAGAAAAAATATTTTGGTGAATGTGAAAATTTAAAAAACAAAGAAATTACCATTTAAAGTATATGGGAGCAAAAAAAAAAAAAAAGTATGTGGAAGTTACCCTAAGAACAAACAATGAAAAAAAATAATGAAAGAATCTACTAAATCTCTATAAAATAGAGGGCCATGGCACTTGAGCCTTGACCATCCATCTCCCTCCTTGTCCCATACTCCTCTCAGAATGACAGAAGCTCTGCTCCAGACAGATGGAGACAAAACCTGGAGCTTCCTTTCCTCTTAGGTTCCAGTCAAGGAACACAGCATTTCATGAGAAAGTGTAGGCTGCCAGCATTTGTCATACCACCACCCTCTCCAAGTTTTAAGTTGCAAAAGTTAAAATACTTACCAGTGTAGCTATGAGATCACAGGCTCACTTCTTCCACCCAGCCCCCACTGAGAGTGCGAAGAACTTATCCCAGGAGCAACACGCCAAAAATACTGGGGGCCCAATTGCCCTTTCCCGGTCTTGCTTTTACAGCTGAAGTTCTGTATGTGTAGAGGCAAACTGAGAAGACCACAGGCTATCATCCCTACCCAGAATTTTATTTGCAATGAGAAGCAGGGTACTGACCCCTTACACAACTCTGCAACAGTAGTTTAGTTATTCTGACTAGGGAATGAGGTAATCTGCAAGAAGAAAAAGGTTGAGAGCTTTCTTTCCTGAAAGTAACTGACTTTACTTGAAACAGACTCTGAGGAGTTCGAGCCTAAATAGGTATGATTGAAAACAGCAGAGATTTTGATGGTAGGCAGTTAAGAGAAGGAGGCTTACAGCTCATTGATTAGAAGGAGCTAGATAATATGCCAGCTAGTTCAACAGAGTACACCAATGAAACAGAAGCTAAAAAGATCGCTTCTGGGATCAAAATAAACCTCAAAGACTGGCCTTATAAACTATCCTGCAAAGAATGCTAAATTTAGCTAGATTAGACTGTGAAGTAATTTACTCCCCAGGCTATTTTTGGAAACAACAGAGCAATCAGCCACAAATTAGTGGAGACTGAGTTTGGTATGATACCAAACAAGGCAAGCGCTTATCAGAAATCTGAGAGCAACAGTCCTGATAAAACCACTATCATTCTAGATGGTTGTGTAGACAGATATCCAAAGCTGAGCCTATTGAGAAAAATCAGAGGCTTCATACTTCCGAAGAAGTAGATATGATTCAAATAGTGTAGCCAAGTCATAAAATACAAAAACAAAAACAAAGGAAAAACACACACACATACACACAAAACACCACAACGAACAAGCCAGGGAGCATAAGAGGGAATCAGTATCCAGAGCTGCTTTAACTACAAAGAAAGTCTATTTTTCACAAAAAATTACAGGACATACAAATAAACAGGAAAATGTGACCCTTATATGAGGAAAAAAAAATACAAGCAATACAAACTGCCTGTGAGAGGGCCTAGATGTCAGATTTAACAAAGATTTCAGAGAAGCCATTATAAAAATGTTTAGTGTTCAAAAAAGTAAAGAAACGGTGGGATGGGCCAAGATGGTGGAGCAGCCTGAATTTTTTTTTGCCTCTCTCATCCCCTGAAATGCAGCTAGATCAAAAAACTAAAGAAACAATACATAAAGAAGTAAATGTAGCTATGTTAACTGTGCTTTGTCAAAGAGAGAACATCAATAATGAAACAAAAATTATAAAAATTAACAAACTGGAAATTTGGGGATTGAAAGATTCAATAATTGAGGTTAGAAAAAAAATTTCTAGGGAGGATCAAGAGAAGATGTGGATAGTCAGAAGAAAGAACCAGTAAAATCGAAGTCAGATTGACAGGGTATGCAATTTGAAGAATATCAAGAAAAAATATGAAGGAAATGCACATAACCTCAAAGAAATGTGGGGCAACATTAAAGCACAGGAACATATGCATGATTACAGTACTAAGAGGAGTGGGAGAACCAGAAAGTTCCAGAAAATAATGGCTGAGAACTTCACAATTTGATTAAAAACATTGATATACTCCAGTATGAAGCTCAACAAATTCCAAGTGGGATAAATACAGAGATCCACACCCAGACATATCACAGTAAGAATAAAACACAAAGACAATGATTTTATTAAAGCGAGAGAAAAATGACTGTTTGCTTACAAAAATCCTAGTAAGAATAAAAGCTGACATCTTCATAGAAACCATGGAGGCCTGAAAGCAGTGAGATGGCATTCTAAGTACTGGGGGAAAAAAAAAACTGTCAACAAAAATCTTTTTCCCCAGCTTTATGGAGATATAATTGACCTACAACATTTTGTAAGTATAAATGGTACAATGTGATAATATGGTATACATATTATATATATTGTGAAATGTTTACTACAATATAACTAGTTAACCCATACATCACCTCACATAGTTACCATTCTATTGTGTATGTGAGGTAAGAATATTTAAGATTTACTCTTGACAACTTTCAAGTAAAATATACAGTACCATCAGCTATAATCACCATGCTTCATATGAAATCTCCAGAACTTATTCATCATATTACTGCAAGTTTGAGCTCTTTGACCAACACCTCCCCATTTCTCCCAACTTTTAGCCTCACTCAACCACTAATCTACTTTCTTTTTCTACTAATTCAGCTTTTTTCAGATTTCACACACAAATGAGATCATACAGTATTTGCCTTTCCTTGTCTGACTTATTTCACTTAGCATAATACCTCAAGATTTCCTAAAGTTGTCACAAATTACAGGATTTTCTTCTTCTTTTTTTATGGCTGAATGATATTCCAATATATTAGATATTTTATATGTAATTTTATATTAGTGTAGATCACCTTTTCTTTATTAATTCATCCACTGTGGGACACTTAAGTTGTTTCTATTTCTTCATTCTTGTAAATATGCCACAGTGAATAAGGGAGTGCAGATAGCTCTTATCTCTTCAAGATCCCATTATCATTATCTGTGGATAAATATACCCAGAAAGGTGGTTGCTGGATCATGTGATAGTTCTATTTCTCATCTTTTTAGGAAGTTTCATAACATTTTCCCTAGTGGTTATTCCAATTTACATCACCACCAACAGTAGACAAGTGTTCTCTTTTCTCTACCTCCTCATCAACACACTATCTTAACAGTGCAGTATATAACTCCTTGTGTTTTTGATTTGCATTTCCCTGACGATTAGTGATCTTGAACATCTTTTTATGCACCTGTTGAGCGTTTCTAAGTCTTTGGAAAGTATCTATTCAGGTCCTTTGCCTATTTTTCAATTGATTAATAATTGTTCTTTGATATTGAGTCATATAAGTTCCTCATGTATTTTGGTTATTAACTCCCTTATTGGATATATAGTATAGAAATATTTACAAATACAGATACCTCCCATTCCACAGGCTTTTTCATTTTGTTTCTTTTGCTATTCAGAAGTTACTTAATGTGATGTAGTCCCATTCGTTTATTTCTGCTTTTGTTCCTTGTGCCTTCAGTGTCAAAAAGGATATTATATCCAGAAAAACTGTCTTATTTTTTAAAGTTTATTTATTTATTTTGAGAGAGAGAGAGTGAGAGAGCGTGCATGTACAAGCCCACAGGCATGTGTGAGCAGGGTAAGGGCAGAGAGGGAGACAGAGAATCCCAAGCAGGGTCCACACTATCAGTGTGGAGCTGGACACAGGCTCCATCCCATGAACTTTGAGATCATGACCTGAGCTGAAATCAAGAGTCGGTTGCTTAACTAACTGAACCACCCACATGCCCCCACAAAACTGTCTTAAAAAATGAAGACTAAATTAGCTTTCCCAGAATATAAAGAAACTGGGTAAATTTACTGCTAGCATACCTACCTATGTTACAAGAAATACAAAGGAAATTCTTTAGACTAAAATCAAGTGAGGCCAGTCAGCAATTTAAATATGTGTATGCGTGGCGCCCTGGTGGCTCAGTGGGTTGAGCATCCAACTTTGACTCAGGTCATGACCTCACAGTTCGTGCCTTTGGGCTCTGTGCTGACAGCTCGGAGCCTGGAGCCTGCTTCGGATTCTGTGTCTCCCTGTCTCTCTCTCTGCCCCTCCCCCACTCATGCGCGTGCATGCGCGGTGCGTACTCTCTCTCAAAAATAAACATTGAACTTTTAAATATGTGTATTATCACATGTGTGCACACATGCACAAATACACAGCGTCAGTGAAGGTTTTTATACAATAAAAGAAAGTGTACCATCAACATTTTTCCTTTTTTTCTTACCTATTTAAAAACAATTGCATATGTTTATGCATATATGCTTATGGATTGTTGGGCCTATAATATAGACAAATGCAATATATGTCATGATAAAAACACAAACGATGTGTGTGGGAACAAATATGTACTGGAGTATGGAAATGGCAGATGGTAATTTGAGTCAAGAAAAACAAATGAAGAGAACCAAAAATAGAAAGCAAAGGAGATTAATATATAATCACCATAATACATACTTGTTCTCCTTTCTGTTTTCAGTTTCTTTAACAGACATGAAATTACATAAAGTGATAATTATAATAATTTATTATTAGAGCTATATGTGTAGGTGTTTGTATGGATATAGAAGATAGAATGGAGCTAATTTGAAGGATTTGCTAACATCATATGTATCTTACTATAATAAGATAATTATATATTTGAAATAATTTCTCATATGAAGATATACACTGTAAGCCCAAGAGCAATCAATAAGAAAGTAACTCAAAATATGTAGTGTAAATATCATTAAAGGGACTAAAATTTTACTCTGTAAAATACTTACTTTATAAAAAAGAAAAAAGGAGGAAAAAGAAAGAGAAGAGGCATGAAACATACATAGAAGACAAAAAGTGAAATTAAATTATAAGAAGTGAACTAAATTATATCAATATAACGTTCAATGAAAATCGATAAACTACCTCATCAAAATTTAAAATCTTGGGGTTCAAAGGACACCGATAAAAAAGTGAAAGGACAACCCACAGAATGGGAGATCATACATCTGATAAGGGACTTGTATCTAAAATATATAAAGAATACTTAATAACTCACTAATAAAAAGATAAATAACCCAATTTAAAATGGGCCAAGTAGCTAAATATACATTTCATCAAAGCAGGTATAAAAATGCCAATAAAGACCTCAAAGATAATGTCATTAGCCATAAGAAAAATGGAAATGAAAATTATCATGAGATAATACTTCATCCACTGGGATGACTATAATAAAAAAGACAAAAAATAAGTGTTGGCAGGATATGCCAATATTGGAATTCTCAAACACTGTAGTGTAAATCAATAACACAGCTATTCTTGCGGGGGGTGGGGGGGAAGAAACTTTGGAAAAGTATGGCACTTCTTCCAAATGTTAAACATAGAGCTACCATATGACACAGGAACTACACTGATAGGGCTATGTCCAAGAGAAATGAAAATATATACACACAAAAGATTCTTCACCAATGTTCATGGTAGAGTGTTCATGTTCGCTAACAAAACAAAACAAGTAACTCAAATGTGCATCAACTGATGAATAGATAAATAATTTGTGGTATATCCATACAATAGTATATTACTTAGGAATAAAAATCAATGAAGTACTGATATGTGCTACAACATGGATCAACCTTGAAAACATTACATCAAGTGAAAGAAATCACTCATAAAAGACCATATGTTGAGTGATTCCATAATATGACATGTCCAGGATGGGAAAATTTGCAGTGGCAGTGAGTAAATCAATGGTTACCTAGGACTGGGGTGTTCAGGAAAATGGAGAGCAACTGCTAATACATGAAGAGTTTCTTTCGGGGATGATAAAATGTTCTAAAATTGATGGTATGTATGGTTGCACAGATCTGTAAATATATTAACAAATCATGAATTATATACTTTAAATGGGTCAACTGTATGTTATATGAATTATATCTCAACACAGTTGTCATAAAAAAAAAAAAAAAAAAAAGGCAGCACTTCCATGCTTCCGAAGCATTAAACAAGCCAGGAAAAACTGAAAAACATCCAGATATAAAGTGAGCTTGAGAAAAAACTAAATTGCTCTAGTACCATGCATGTCTAAAGCATCCTACTTATTGGCTTCAGTTTTCTTCTCAGCTAAATGTCTTTAAAAAATACAACTTCTGCCCCATTCTATCTTGTCTTTCTAATTTCCCTCTTTCTTCTACTTCTGTCATCAACCAGCTTTGAAGTATTCATATTGACCTTGAATCTTCCCTCCCTCTCTGTTCCTTTATTCAATCATCTACAGTGACCTACTTATTGCTTCATTTACTCCTCTTGTGGCCTTTCTGACAGGAACCTAATCGACTCACACAGTAGAATGATATAGAGTATTCTGTGAAAAGTATCATTGTTTTGTAAAATGCACCATATCCAATTGTGTAAATTAATTACACTGCATCTCAGCTATGTTTTCTTGCATTTGAAATCCTTTAATATTCCACCAAACTGTGAAATGGTATTTCTCATATAGATATTCTTAATGTGTTCTTTCACATGGCTGCAATTTTCGTTGTTTGGGAAGCAGCTATCATGGAGAAAAAAATCATACTCGGACTTTAAAATCTATGTATATATGGGGCACCTGGGGTGCGACAGCTCAAAGCCTGGAGCCTGCTTCGGATTCTGTGTATGTCTGTCTCTCTCTGTCCCTCCCCCACTCATGCTCTGTCTCTCTCTGTCTCTCAAAAATAAATAAAAGTTAGCAAAAAAATTTAAATCTGTGTATATCATATGGGTATATTTTAAGCTGATCCTACATTTGGAATGTACAAAATTGATAGTTAATGATCAAAACATAATTAAAAATTTTGAAACTATAAATGTATACCAAGGAAAATTTAGTAACCAATCTTCTGATTCATTAATCTTTATCTTCTCAAATTATTACCTCTTCCAGAACTACTCATTGTTTCAATTCTTTGAAGATCCTTAAGGGAGACATTTTAATGTCTTTTTCCTCTTAGAAATAGAAAGACACATCTTACAGAAATTAAATTGAAGCATAAAATATTAAAGTGTGTTTTAAGAACTTGGATCTCAGTGTGGATTTGATTTCTCACTCTCATATAATCCCACAAAAGGAAAGCACATAATGCTATAATTTGCAATTCACATTTCTAGGCCTCTTTTTAGGAGATATACTGGAAGGCAAACATCTTCAGGTTAGCATTGCCATGAGTATCACAGCTTGAGTTTAATAAATTTGGAAGAGTTTAGATTGTCAAAAAAATTGAATATCTGACACAAGGAGTTTTCTTAATTAAATGTTCATGGACACATACTTTCAAAGAAATTGTTGAGGTAAAAATAATGTTAGGGCAATACTTTTGACCGTATAAAATATGATAAAAAATAATTCAGGGGGGTGCCTGTGTGGCTCAGTTGATTAAGTGTCTGACTTCACCCTAGTTCCCAAGTTTGAACCCCACATCCAGCTCTGTGCTGACAGCTCAGAGCCTGAAGCTTACTTTGGATTTTGTGTCTCCCTCTCTCTCTGTCCCTCCCCCACTCGCGCTCTGTCTCTCTCTCTCAAAAATAAAAAAAAAATTAAAAAATTTAAAAAAAATAATAATTCAGGTTTTACCTACTGTGACTGAAACATGGTATGTTGGATACTTAAACCATGACATTAAAATGAACTTATAATAACTTCCTGAATTTATTTTTGGTATGAGTAAACAATATACTTTTTAGACTTATTGCTATAAACTATATTCAGTTCTTTTTAATGTAAGCTTTCTACGATGCACAATGAATAATAAGAGTTTGCTTCTTCAAATTTACCCATATGGGTATTACCATCTATTGTCTGAGTAGTTATGGGTGTTTTTACCACTCTAGCGTATCTTTCTTTTTGATAGTAAATAGCAATGAATATAAAGCATCCTTCAGTTTGTTAAGCACTTATATGAAAGTCTTCTCCTAAAAAACACATTCAGTTACTAGTAGTTATTCATAGATGCAACACAAATGTAATTTCAGGATGATTTGATGTGGTGTTCAATGAAAAGGATTTATCAAATAAAAAGTGTCAAGGAAGCCTACTCTAAGTCTTGTTTCAAACTAGCTCTGTTACAGTGGCAAGTTACTTCCCATCTCTTGCCATTTCATTTTGCTCTTTATAAAATGAAGTTGGACAACATCATTTCTAAGGTTGCCTTCCAGCTCTAAAATTGCGTGTGCTTTTTTTTTTTTTTATGATTTGTAATTAATTTATAGATTGAATGCAAGGTACTGCGGTAAACTAACAGCATAATAAATTCTGGCATATGATTGTATTTATTTCCAGAATGGCTACACATTTGAACATTTGGAATTTATCCTATTGATGTAATACAACTCTATTCATTTGCTGTTGAAACTCAATATAAAATAATATAAATATACAAGGAATAGGTTAACTAATCACCTGGTGTGACATAATGGGTAGACATTGTAAATTCATTATATGTTCAAAGGCTTCACTTGCCAGCCTGTTAGCAAATATATGAACTATGATAAATCAGCCTAAGGCGAAGCCTTGATCGTATCTACCATTGTAAATTAGCTTATCAACAACTCACACTAATACAGTAATGTCAGTGAAAAATAAATAACAGTCTATGCATTTCATTTTGTTAGGAAACAAAATTAGATACTTTTTAATGCTGACATCATGCTTGATTTTTTAATGACATACAAAATAAACTGAAAGAGTGTGTAATGACTGAGTAAAAATATAATGGTTTATGTGTTCATATTTTGGGTTTCAATTACTTTACCACTGGACATAAATTGACTTTAATCCCAAAATTTCAGATTTCAAAACTCACCTTTAATGAAGTGAGAGTCATATAAAAACAAAAGAAAAGTAAAGAAACATTAGAGAAAGAAAGCACTAGAAAGAATGGAAAAAAGAAAAAGTAAAAGGTAAGCAGTAGGATGAAAAAAAAGTTAGCATATCAGTGGAAATGAAGTGTGTGTATATTTAATTCACATGTTTATATTAAATTAGAGTAACTATGGTGGCACTATCAGGTACTTAAAGCAGTCTCTGATAGGTTGTACAGAAAAGATACCCAGAACTAGGGTTCACAGGGGAGTTTATTCCAAGAGTCATATCCAGACACAGAAAAGAGAAACTATGAGTACCTATTCAGTCACTGTGAATCCCAGTGGTTCACAGAGTAGGATGTATTCGTAACCCCATGGACAACCAAAGGAATATCTCAGTATTATTCAGAATAAAACCTGAGCTTAAGTGATCCACCATTTCTGTGGCCACCTGCTATTCACATTTCTCAAGAGACAATGTGATTATATCTACTGTAAAAAGAAAAAAATAACAACATAGCCAATACTTGTGTAGTGTTTATTGTAGTTTACTGAATAACATGTATAGTTGGAAGAATTTTACATTAATATGTTCATTTAATCATAGCACCACTTGTATGAGGTAGATACTGTAATTATTCTATCATATTGTTGAGGAAACTGGCTGATTAATTTGACCAAGGTCACAGAAAGGGAGCCAGAATGTAAATTCAGACGTTTCAGACATTTGGCTCCAGAATCTATGCCCTCAACTTCTATGCTATATTGCCTCTTTGTGCTTAGTCTATATATGCAGTATCTTTTCCTACCCAACCACAGCACAAGGAGTTAAGAGGGCAGGTAACGTATTTGTATTCTCTGGCTTTAGCTCTCAGGTCCCCTATTCATTTGCTGAGTGTACATAGATGTTGTAACATCTCTTTGTGCTTCAGTTTTCCAGGCATTAAAAATGAGAGGTGATAGTATTATACAGAACTGTAGGAAGAATTAAATGCCATAGTGCTTGTAAAGAACTTGCATGCCCACTCCTTCAATAAATGTTAGCCTGTGTCTGGGATATAGCATTGCTTTTGCTTAACATATCTTTTATGCATGAGATAAAGCAACTGCATGAAAACAAAACAAAACAAAACAAACAAACAAACAAACAAAAACACCTTGGTTATTGCTTTCCTCAGATGTGATCTATGAACCTATCAGGTATTCAGAGCTCCATGAGTGCCTTTTCAGGGATGTACTGATGATAATCCAATCCAACATGCCTAGATGACAAGTCCAAGAATTTTGAGTGACTTATTTTAGCTTCTAGAGGCAAATCCAGGACTACTCTCTTTTGACCCTCTTCCCATCCCCATCTTCTTTCCTTTGAGTTCTGTTTGTAACTTAAAGGTAGGGTATTATTATTTTAAAACTTGAAAAGGAGTAATAATAAAATAGCATTTTCAGGGGGCACCTGTGTGGCTCAGTCCATTAAGTGTCCAACTCTTGATTTCAGCTCAGGTCATGATCTCATGGTTCCTGTATTTGGCCCTGCCTGGGGCTCGGCACTGACAGTGAGGAGCTTGCTTGAGATTCTTTCTTCCTCTCTCTCTGCCCCTCCCCTGCGTGTTCTCTTTCTCTCTCAAAGGAATAAATGAATTTAAAAAAATAAATAGAATTTGCAGATCTTCCCAAGTGTTTTCAAAAAGGTGGAGGAGTAATAGTGTGTCATTTCAGAATTGGAAGGCAGATGTTGGAGTAAGAGAGAACCAGTCAAAGTTTTTGTTTTTGTTTTTTTGTTTTTTGTTTTTTTTTTTCATTCCATAATGGTTGTAAGACTTCAAAGCCTAGTCAACATCCTGGAAAATGGAGAGTAGTTGAGAAGTACACTAAAATAGGTGGCCTTATAAGCAGTCTAAGAAAATCTCCAAGGCCCAAGCTTCTCTACAAAATAAAATCAAGCTCCTAGGGTCAAGGAGTCTAACTGGACAATGATTTGAGATAATGGGGAAGCCAAATATGTGCTTAGACTCTCAAACCATCTAAACCAGATCAACTGCTGCAGGGACTAGTCAAATCTCCTGTGCTCTGGAGCTCACTGTCTGGGTCTAAGGAGCCTTGGGAATAAATCAGGATTGTCAGTAAATGAGAATTAGGCATTTGCGTATCCATTTATTACTTATTTATTTGAATGGTAGGTTTTATCTATCCAACTACAGTATTTCTTTGTTGCAGTGGTTTTCTTCTTTCAAAATATCTTTATGGTGTTGTGTTTTCTAAAGATGGCCACAATGATATATCTCATGTCTTCTTCAGTGTGATCTTGTTAGCCTTCCTCCCACCCTACAAAGAGCTGAAGGCCATTCCTCCACCCCATTGAGTCTGGAAAGGCTCTGTGACTGCTGTGGTTGATAGAACAGGCAGAAGTGATGCTGGTGCCCGTCTCTGCTTCCTGCCTCTTGGAAACCACCTACCCTGTAAGAATTACGGTTTCTCTGAGAACTCATTCTGCAAAGACTGTGCAAAAGCTCTGGAATATAAGATGCTACAGAGAGAGAGAGAAAGAGAGAATGAAAGAGAACAATACACCAAAGAGAACTACAGTTTCAGATATGTGTGTTGCAAAATAATGTTAGTATTTTCATAGCTCTGCTCAGTCAGGGCTTTATGAGCAAACTGCTGGGGGTGGCAGAGTCGGATAGCAACCCTAAAGAAAAAGACCTTCAGAGAGATTTAGAGATTTATTCCCCCAGGATTATTTCTTTACATTACAAACGGTAATGGGCTGAGAAACAGACCTAAGACCTTCTCCTCCTCTCCCCAGAGAGAATTTTGTTTCTCTCTCTCTCTCTGTCTCTGTCTGCAAAAGGGAAGTGGGGTAGATATGCCAGCTGTTCATAATAAGCTCCAATAATTCATAATTTCAGTTTCCTCCCCTTTAGTACAATCCCCTTTACACACAGATTACATCTCACCCACACTGGGTCACCTGGTAGGAGACAGGGATATGGTGAGCTAGTACCAGGATCAGCATGTGAGTAAATAATCAGTCTGTTCTCTGATCTGGAAACCTGATGGTTGCCTATAAGTATCAATAAATAAATGATGGTATAAAAAACTAACAATGTGAAGTCATTTTGGAAGTGGACCCTCCATTCCCAGCTGTCCCAACTGCCACTACCTGGATCAGAGACAAACTGCCCAGCTGAGCTCTTCCCCAATTTCTGACCCACAATACCATGTATAAAACAAAATGGTTATTTAAAACCACTGAATTTTGGGGTAATGTTACACATAGGAGTAAATAATTGGAAAAGAGTGACTGGTTTATCTAAATGTTATCTTTCGTGTATTGTCCTGTCAAAAATTCCTTTTTACCACTTATTTTAAAATATTGCACAGTTTTAAAAGTTTATTTATTTATTATTTGGAGAGAGAGAGAAGAAATCCACGCAAATGGGAAAGGGGTAGAGAAGGAGAAAGAGAGAATCCCAAGTAGACTCTGCATTGACAGCACGGAGCCCGATGTGGGGCTCAAACTCATGAACCATGAGACCATGACCTGAGTCGAAGTTGAATGCTTAACCAACAGAGCCACCCAGGTACCCCATAAATATTGCACAGTTTTGTATAATCATGACCAGGCTTACATATATGAGAGATTTTGTATTGAAATGGACTATTCCACTCCATTTATTTTATTTTTTAAGTATGTTCCATTTTTTTTTTTTCTTTCAACAGACACTTTTGATGTTTAGGTAAAGTTGCCCTCCTCCTCTCTCTAAAATTCCACACCTTCCATTTGTGTTAGGTATGCATGTGTGAATGTTTATATGTATGAATGTATAAAAGTATATATTCATTTATTCAGATGTTTATTTATGAGTTTGTTTATTAATAGAGAAACACCTATGACTTGCCATTCCCAAAGTGAATGTGATACATCTTGTAAAGAGGTTACATAGAGTATTATGACATACGTTCATGAGTTCAGGATGAAAAAAAGGCCATCTTTGAGTAATGGAATTACATGCACACATATATTTACACAAAATATAATTGGGCAGGTGAATCTACTAACAGAACCAAGAAAATAACTGGAACAACATAAATGTCAGTTGCCATCTTTTTCACATATGAAATCTATATTAACCTGGTTACCTGACCAATATGCCATTATTATAGTGCTATTCCACAATTAAATCAATCGCATAGGTTAAAAACAAAAATTAAAAATTGTAAGTCTCATCAGTGAGTTTAGCAATATTGGATTCTTGTCCTGATTCTGCTTGCCTAGCTCAGAGACTTTGAGGACATCACAAAAAAGTCACTTCAAAGTTTCTTCACCTAAAAACTAGGCGAAAGGTTCATGCAGGAATAAAATTCTAGCATTCATGAATTTACTTCCTGAGAGTGGACTTACAGAAAAACAGAATGCACAAGAGCCATAAGTAGAAGTAGATTCCTGAGAAAGCGATAGAGAAAAACTGAGTGGGGAAAGACTGGGAAGTGTGGTATTTCATACCTTCATATTTCATATTTCAACCTAAAGCTGACTTTGGGAAAGATTCATTCTCAAAATAGATAATCCCCTTGACAGAGTTCCAACATTTTGCCTCAGTGAGTGAAAATAGTATGAAATGCCTGATGATCACGTGGGGTTTTAAAGGATAACTTTAAATAAAGAAATATATTTTGAAAAGGGATGGTAATAAATTCAAAATGGAAATGATATAATTTCAGAAGACCTGCTTTCAGATGTTCTTAACCTCGAATTCATGACTCCATGAACTTCAGGTTGTCCATTAATCTCCTGAAACTGCATGCAAAATCATGTGTTGTATCATTTTTTTTTTTTTGGAGAAACTTTATATATCTTTCATCAGATTCTTGAATAGCCTGAGTCAGAAATGACTCTCCACAGGTTTTTAAAAAATAATTCAAAGTCGGTGAGCATAAACATGATAAGCATGGGGGAGGCTTTGTTAATAGGCCATATCCCTTTTACCTCCATTTCCTAATGCTGAAGATCAAAATAGGCACCTCTAAAGCTCTCAAGTAAACATACTTTAAAATACTGATTATATAAACAGGCTTTTGTACTAACCGAATGGGAGTCATTAGCCAACCCTAATTGTATCTCATCTTTGGCTCTGCTAGGAAGAGTCTGGAGTTTTAATGCAATATCATCTCCATTGCTGTACCAGTGGAAACAACAATAGAGAGGAGCCCCAATTTAGTGGGATGGTCCCCAGGTGAAAGTGTTGCCTTAGTATAGATAGACATAATCTTAGAAAGATTTATCATGGTTTCTTGATATAGGGATATGACAACTGAATTCTGTTGACAGATGTGCTGTCAGATGAGTTACCATTACAATTAGCAAATGTGACAGGCTGCTCAAAATTTTTGATGGAAAAAATTAGTTTAAAATTTATTTTCCACAAAATATGGACACCAAAACCTAATTTCAATGAGCGGATATACAACCTTAATGTTAGGATGCTTTTTAAAAGGCCAGATGTCTCCATTAAAAATTAGTAAATTATTCCCAGAAAAATGCTAAATTTGACTCAAAGTCCAATTTGAATTACTGGTCTCTTCAAAAAAAAATAACAAATTAGCTTTTAATACATAACTACAAGCATGTTTTTTACAAGGCATATAGGAGATAACTACACTATGTGCAAACGTTAAATAGTTAATACATTTTTAGTAAAGACACTGACTGTAAAAGCCTAGCCAACCGATATTGAGTATAGAGAATTATTTGGATATTTTAATAAGAACATGATGTTAGGTTTAATATTTCTTGTCCAGGCTAAATGGAACAAATACTACCTGGGTACACAGAATGTTAGACTTTTATTACTTGATTAGAATAAATAGATATTTTGTCTCATCTGTTCTTTTTTATTGTGATCAAAATTTTGCTTGCAGGAACATTTCATTTACCTCATTTTCTTTCGTAACTTCAGGACAAAACCAAAGTTGTTTTGTGTGTAATGTTTTCTTGTAAAGTAATATTATTACTCCATCAGCACTCAGTGGGCAAACATATTTTTCAACATTCCTCTTTTAATTAACTTGTCTTACAAACAAAGGCTACCAGATGAACACAATTTATCCACAGCATGTATTTTCAGCTAGGAGGCAGATAATTATTGCTCACTGCAGAAATAATGTTCTCCTACTTGCTCATGTAAAACAAACTTTAAATGTCATTTTACAGCGATAAAGATTACATAGCACAGGGCTGTCTTAAGGGAGGACAATTACCCAGAGGAACTTCTCATTAACCTGAAGGTCAGGGGTGAGGGATGATCACTGGCTCTGGCTAACGCGAACTTAAATTGCCTTACTCTAAATGTAATGTCCTCATAATCACAAAAGTGGCGTCAGTAAAGACTAAACAGTTATTGTGATACATTTCTATGTGAAATTATACATTGTGGAAAGTGACTTGGTACCTGCAACCTTGTCCCTTCTTTCTGGGAACCAGAGCTTGGCAGCGTTACGTGGAATAAAGAGTCTCTGGAAGCGAATTGCCTCCTTTAATAAACTAGTGGCAGCTCAGCAACATTTAAATGTATTGTTTCAATTAATCACAGCAATTGCAGAGTGATCCTTAAGCATTAAGAGAAAATTGTGCTTTCGAACAGAGTGCCTCAAGTCCGCCAACCGCACTCAGCTGCACTGTGGCATTTCAGCGATGTATGTGAGCGCCGGAAGCAGTAGAGAAAATCATGCTTACTCATTTTTAAGCTGTAAATTAATTTTCTAAGCTGTGATGTTCTGAAACCTCTTTCGTAAAGCTAGATCATTTGTTTTATTAATCTAAACATCCAACCTTTCCCTAGAGCACAAAAGTTGATTTTTGTTTACATTAAGTCCTTCCCAAATTCGTCAGACAAGAAAATAGGCTGCTTCTTTAATTCTAGTTCTCCATAAATGGTAAGCCCAACAATAATTTTAGTAATAGTTTTCCAGGGGAACACGAAGAGAGAAAGAAATACAATCAAACTACACACATTGATTACTGTTTGAACGAAAGATTAGTGGCACGCAATGCATGCTTTTTGGAAGCTTGGGAGAGCCTGGATATTGTCTAGAAGGAGTCCAGTTGGAGGGAAATGCAACACCAGCATTGCCAGACTCTCTGGAATGGTGTTACACATTGATCGGAACAGAAGACATGCAGCTCCTACATGGCAGGTCATGTGATCTGCTGGCCAGTGGAAAGGAGGATATGGATTGGTCTATTAAAACAGAAACAAAGTACCTCTTGGTGCAATGAGAAACCTAGAAAAAGAAAGTCATGGAGTTGATTAGCACATCCTGGAGAAGGTTAATCTTCTTGGCTGAAGAAAGGTTGAAGAAAGAATAAAGAGATATTTTCTGCTTAATGTGAAATTGGCAGTCACCCTGGAAAGGAAATGAGAAAAAGCCCTAAAATTGGCTTTGGGCCTTAGGATCTTTTGAATGGCAGTTCACTTACAAGGGTGGGAGTTTTTTTTTTTTTTTTTTTTTCATTCTTCTGCTTGAAATAATAACTAATAGGAAAAGCATTTAAAAATTAGCTTCTGCAGAATATTCATTTGGTTGTACTCATATGCGGAAAGGGTTCAGCTGAATAAGGAACACACTGTTCAATGTAAACATACTTTTAAACCATAAATACAGACAAACAATCAGAATCTAAGGGTGGGGAGGCTTTTATCCTGTGAAGAATCCTATGAGGAAAAACGAATGAGGGCAGAAAGCAGTAACAAGCTGAAGAGACAGCTATAGTGGTTTGCAGATTAATCAATTGGTCCTGGTTTTAGAATATTTTCAAGCAGTAAAGATACATGTCTCCCCACACCCTCTTTTTTAACAACAAACCATAAATTTTATAAGGTAGTAATTATGTCTGCTTTTTAAGCTCTAAGAAAGACTTTCTCTTTGCTTAAGCTTATAGAACTGCCTTCTGGAGGATGAAGTAACAAAGTAAGAAGTATAATCTTCAAAAGAGGGAAGAGGGACAGGGCCTACATAAATATGATAGAGGATTTGCCATGAAACTACAGCTTGGCATGAAGTTAAAGTGAAATACAAGTTGACCAAGTTTTTCCCTTGAGAAAAAGTTTGTTGTTCTAGGCCTTCCAGTGTGATGATGGGTTGACTTTTAAGCGAGTTTGTCCTGGTAAGGTGAAAAGAAGTGACAGGAGAATCCATGTGGCTCAAGTGACATGTGTAATAGGTTAACTATAACTAGCCATCAATACTACCCCACCTGAATAACCTAATTTATGGTCATGAAAATGGGGGTTTGGGAACTCAAAGAGGTGCTGGCAGAGCATGCGTTTCATGCTTTTGGGACCTTCAGCTGTGGGCACACAAGCCACAAGCATCAGACATGCTCCTTTATCCTCATTGTCCAGAGGCCAAGGACACTCAGAGAACACTGTTATCTTCTGACCCTTGCCAAGAGGGAGAGAGGACATTTTACAAAGGCATCCTAGTCCCTTCCAAACATTTTAGTGGGTTCCAAATTCCACCCTAATTTAACTGTTGTGGATGAAAAAATAATTCCTATGTTATACAGGGGTATAAAACAAAGATTTTTATACATAAAATATGAAGTCCTTTGTATTTTTATGTAACTTTGAATAAACTAAGTAGTAAGTTAAATATTTAATAAAAAGTTCCAATATGTTACTTTAGCTTCTCATTGACCAATTTTAGTCACCTTTGGAAATCATCTCAATGCAATCCAAAGTAACTCAACATGAGGCTAAATCCTGTGGAAACATCAGATTTCAATTTGAAATAAGCAACACAGAACGTGATAGAGAAATAATTATAAAAATATTTCTATTTCTGTCTTCATGTCTTTACACATTAAAATACCATTATTGATTTAAAAAATAAGGCATGTAACTTGATGAGACACTAGAAGGTATCATGAAGTAAAGACAATTAAATGTAATCCAAGTACATCTTTGAGCCAGTTTTGCTTAAGTACATCTGTACTTTTCTAATGCACATTTTTACTGCTCTTTATTTAAACTTTCTAAGATACGTTTGTATGCTATAGTATGGGCTGAATCTTTTCACTGTTAAGTTAAAATACACTGAAACAATTTCACATTTAAACAAACTTTTTCTCATACCTACAGAGGATAAAAAGGAAATTATTTAACTAAGCAGCGGATGAGAGATATAAAACATAAAACACGACCAGATAACACCATCCCGTGGTCATGCCCTGTAGCTCACGCTCAGGATGGTTTGGAAAATTGTGTGCTTTCGTCTCTGATGATAAAACTCTGCTGTGTTTCTGCATTTAAGGGAAGAAAATGACTGAAAGCCAGCAAGGAAAAGGGCTTGTTTATCTGCTTGCTTGTTTGTTTTGTTTCTCAGTAGTGCTTGTTTTTAAAACAAAGAAATTTTAGTGAACAGAATAATTTTAAAGAAACTAAGACACCAAAAATAAATTAACTTAGTTTATAATGCCTGATTAAGGTATCCCCATTACAAATAAACAATGCTTTGCTGATTATGCTAAGAATAAAATATATTCTTCCTTCTTTTTTTTTAACTCCTTCTTTCCTTACTCCTTTTCCTTCCGTTTATCGTTTATTTCTTCTCCTACACTCAATCTCATCTTTCTTTTCTTTCCTAAAATACAGGAATATTTCCTAAAATATAAGAATAATCCTTAATCTGTTGTAATAATTTAAAGTTAGCACACTCAGAAAGGACAGCAGCACAGTGTAAACTTAGATTTAAATTAAATAGGAAAGATTTGTTTGTTCATGAATAGTGGAAGGCAAAATTTTTTCTTTCCTGATTATTCAAAGATAATTTTAAGAATAAAGATAATTTTAAAAGTTCAAGAACATTTGAGATATTTAAGTTCATGGATCTGTCCATTTCAATACTGTGTTTTTGTGCACTCATTAAGAATCAGTGTTTTGAAATTGCATATTGTGATTCTTCTTAGTATCTTATTATTTTCGAAACTTGGAAAAATAATGGAATAATAATAAAATAAAAGTACTGATTAAGAAGTCATCAAGTACAGTGTGTTGTGAAAATTCTATCAACTAAAATAACATATTATAGCATTAAGTTCGCAATTTATGTTAGTCATTTCCAGCTGCTATAACAGAAATACTATAGACTTACTGGCTTAACCACACACGTTTATTTCTCACAGCTCTGGAGTCTGGGAAGTCTGAAATCAGAGTGCCATCGTTTGATTCAGGTGAAAGCCCTCTTACTGGTTTTCTCACCTTATGGAAAGAATGAGATTTGTCTCATCTATTTATGGTCATTAATCCCATGAGGACCCCACCCTCATGACATAATCTAACCCTAATTACCTCCCAAGGCCCCGCCTCCAAATACCATCACATTGGTGATTAGAGTTGCAGCATATGAATTTTAGAGGAACACAAACATTCAGTCCAAGCACAAATATTCCCAGAAAATTTATTAAAAATTGTAGTAAACTATTATTACTATTATTTTGATTCCATTCTTCCAGGAACAGTCTCTATTTTCTTTTGTATATTTTTCTCTACTAAGTCCCAGATCATAATTCTAGGTGAGGCTTTACCTTCAGCTTATCCTGTAGCTATTGGTAGAGTCTGGTGAGGCTACAGGGGTGGTCATGTGATACAGACCCAGGTCAGTCAACATATCTTATAGTCTTGGCTGCAGCCATAGACTCTGTGATGGGCATGTGCCTAATGGAGGATATGCAAGCACATATTCCTACTAGATTAGATTCCATATCTAATGAAAGGAGTGGGTCCTCCACGTGACAATGACATGACACCTAAAAGTAGGGCCTGTTCCAAAAAAGGAAACACAGATGGAGATAGAACAACTGAGCCTGATGATCTCACTGAGCTCCTGTCTTCTTGTCCAAAGCCAGACAGTTTATGAGTTAATACAAGTGCTTTTCCAGTAAAATGACCTAATAAATTCTCTTTTGGGTAGAGCCATTTTGAATTTGATTTTCAGTCATTTGTAACTGAATTCTAATGGATAGATTTGATTATTTCCTCAATCCAGATCCTCATTTTTTGGATTGACTCATCCTGTTCCGTAACAGTCAAGGATTGTTAGATATTGAAAATAGCATTTCAGACCTTTACAATGTTCCTTTCTTTGAAACACTGAAAAAGTATCCTTTTGAGAATGGCACATCGATAATATTTCAGTGCTATGGTTAGTACTTTGATTTTTAAACTTGTAAGAAGTTCAGGGGGAGATTGTTTTCCAAGACTTTAAAGAAAAAATGTTTTGAGTTTTTGATATGTTTTTGCCTCTTGAAATGTGGTGACTAGTAACTACTGCTGGGCTTTTCCTCTTGTGGCCCCTTCTATGAATGGACTTTCAATGAATATGATGAATCACATAGGCAGGAATGAATCATGCGTTGTCTAATATTCTTTTTTCCTTTGTACCCAGGCGTTTTAAAGATTATCAAAAATTAGCCATTCTTTCTCATCAAGGTCAACACAGGAAATTGAAATCAAAAACCGTATCAATAATTCTTTTATCTGTCCAAGTATCGTGCCAAATTACTGCATTTACTTTATTAATTGTTTCAGTAGGTTTTTCCTTTAAATGGAATTTAACTATTTGGCTGATAAGTTTTGCATTACCCATACATAGTCATAATTTCTCTATTCGATTTTCTTCTTTGATTTTTGGAAATGTTAGAATCAGATCCCTTCAACTTTGTTTTTTATCTCCTCTTAAGAAAAAGTGAGCTTGTGGGGTACCTCGTGGTTCAGTCAGTTAAGCATCTGACTCTTGGTTTTGGCTCAGGTCAGGATCTCACGGTTTGTGAGATGGAGCCCCACATTGGGCTCTGTGCTGACAGCGTGGAGAATGCTTGGGATTCTCTCTCTCTGCCCCTCTCTGCCCCCAAACTAAAGAAACTTAAAACAAAAGAAAGAAAGAAAGAGAGAGAGAGAGAGAGAGAGAGAAAGAAAGAAAGAAAGAAAGAAAAAGAAAACTTGAGCTTCAACCTAAAATAATTTATAAATGAAATTCAAATAGAGGAAACTATGCATTAAAGAAAAGTTTTTACACTAAAACAATATCCTGGTTTGACTGGAATTTCTTTTACTATTTAGTTGATAATCACATAATTGGTTATAATTTGTGACTGTATAGATATATTATGTTGCTCTAGCCTAGGTTTATTGAGTTAAGAGATTCAGAAAGGACTCCTCATTTATATTTTTATCACTGCACCTTTAAAAGTCATTTTTATCAACAACTTTATAACAAATCACTAGTCTTCAGAATTATCTCTTTTTTATACACTTCTCATCAAACTATATTTTTGAAATAGCTTTATTTTCATGGGCTTCTGATGGTTTTTGCTTTTAGTGAGGTCTGAGGAAACTATTTTTCTTCCTCTACAATTATTCTGCTTTACTAAAGCATACCAAATTTCAAAAGTTAAACATTAGTTTTCCATGTAGAAACTTTTAACATTGGCAAAAGATGTAATCGTAAATTGATAAGTAAAATAACAATTAGTAAAAGGTGGATATTAAATTAATATTAATTAAATTAAATATTAATTTAAAAGACAAGTGTGAGATAACTAGGATATAGTTTCATACATCCCCAAAATCTACATTACCAGGGAACAGGGGCCATGCATCTAGTTTCTCATGGAATGAGAGCAGCGGTTATAATCAAGTTGTCAGTTTACTAACCCTGAGATTTCAGTCAGAATTAGTTATTGGACTTCCTCTAGTTTACATATTAGGCTTTTGCCTGAGATTATGTTTGTATGAAAAGGCTCTGTGGAAAAGTAAATGAACAGATAAAATAAAAGTTCTTAACCTAGTGTGTTAGAAAACTTTTAAGGCCAGCAAACCTGATTCAAAAATGACTGATTCTAAGGCTTCTTGTTTCTTCTCAGCTAGTAACACAAAGCTGCAAATATCATAGGTGTTTGATAAAGATCAATAAATCCTCCAGAAGATAATAAGACACAGAAACCGGAATTAGAAAATTTATGCCCCCACAGCTCAAAAGTCAGCCCCTCCACCAACAGCAAGCCTCTTCCTATCTCTAGGAGAATTAGACAATGATTCTTTCTGCCTATAGCAAGTTGGAAATACTTCTAGTAGTTGTGTATATTGCTACATTGCACTCATTTAAGGGTGTTCTTCCCATTCAACTGTAAACATTTTGAGGCCAGCCACAATCAATATCTCACTATCTTGTTATGCCATGTCCCTAGACCAGATGCTCTATACATTTCAGTGGAATAAATGGATATACTCTACAACTCCATTTCCCTTATGTAGATGCATACATCAGTCCTACTCATGTTCCCTGACAAAGAAATCTTCCCCTTTTATTCCTCATCTGTATAACTCTTCCTGTCCATTCTCCAGACCATGACTCAAATGGGATCATCTCCCAATGAAGGATTGCCTCTGAAATCCTGTCACCCATATATTATTCTCTTTTGTGGAACTCTTGCTTTGTAGAATTATTAAAATTTGTAAAAATATATCTAGTAGTAGATTCACTTATTTTATACCTATCTCCTATTTATAAAGCATGCTCTTTACAGAACTGGAATACAGTGTGTGTGTGTGTGTGTGTGTGTGTGTTTGTGTATGTGTGTTCTCCCAGGACTTAGCCCAGCATAGAACTCATAGTTGCTCTTAATATTATTTCAAGTCTGAATTAAATTAATAAAACAAGTAATTTAGAAAGGTAAATGAGGATCTTTTGATTTAAGACATATGTGCTTTAATAGCAACTCCTTCAGCACCTCTCATGAAGAAAAACCCTTAAGCATAAAAAGGGGAAAGAAAGGCCTTTGTGCACATAGCTAATGCATCCTTTAGACCTTCGCAGAAATGAAAAATCAAGGTCAAAAATGGAAGAGAATGTCTGAATGCATTATTAAAGACGGTTTTGAGGACTCTTCATAACCTTTCTTTACAAGGAACCAGCTGCCTTAGTCATGAATGACAATACAAATTAAATAATAATAAAAAAAAATGATGCCTATTCTTTTAGTTACTGTCATGGAGCACTGTGGCTCAACATCAGTGATTTTTATAAATCCCCTTTTGTGTTTCATCCAAGACTGGGCTTGTAACAAAAACTAACATGTTGAAAGACAATTTGTCCCATTCCCATTTTATTGCCGTGAAAGGGTGTGCCCACAGGAAGCAAATAGGCAAAGGAGCAAGTGGATCCCGAGAGAGGGAACCAAGTGCAAAGATCTGAAGGAATGAAAGAATTTTAGAAAAACAGTTAAAATGAGGACCTTTAGAGATGATAGGTACTTTAGAGATGATAATTTTAGCAATGATTAAAGCCTATTTGCTTTGCTTCTCTTTAGAAATAGAAACTATTTTTTTTTCGGGGCTCACAAGACATTTTCTAACCTTCCTTGAAACTAGGTATGTAGTCATTTCTGTAAGTTCTGGCCATTGATATCTAAGTGGGAAGATGTGGGACTTATTCCAGGAAGAGGGTGTAAAGGTTTCAGATGCAGAGTCTCCTTTTGTCTCATTGACTTTACTTCATGCCTGCACAGCCCTGGACTGACAGCTTATTTCTAGACCTCTAGACTTTTTTATGTGAGAGATAAATCAAATTCTATCTTATTTATGCATCCAAATCTAAGACTAATTCATACAATGATGGTGGGGGAAAAAAGACAGGGCTTCTGATCTCCTGGAGCTTAAAAGGCTAGTCAGGAACTATTTCAGTCTTTAGAATGTAAGTGTCCTCAAATTTTATGAAAATCGGACCCAGTAATTTGATAAAGAGTTAAAATCCATTGAGTGAAACTGAACATAAATACTCTGCTTAGCATTCTTTTTTTTTAAATTTTTTTAACGTTTTATTTATTTTTGAGACAGGGAGAGACAGAGAATGAACAGGGGAGGGTCAGAGAGAGGGAGACACAGAATCTGAAACAGGCTCCAGGCTCTGAGCGGTCAGCACAGAGCCCAACATGGGGCTCGAACTCACGGACCGCGAGATCATGACCTGAGCCGAAATCGGCCACTTAACCGACTGAGCCACCCAGGCGCCCCACTCTGCTTAGCATTCTTAAGAAATGAATCAGTAACTCTATTTTTTCCTCTATAAACTTAAAATATTTATCAATTTACTTTTTCTTTGAAGGAACAGTTCTCATTCCCTTCCCCAACATCTCACAGATGCTCAATTTAAGCTGTACTTCAGGTCAGAGTTCGAGGAGTTATGACTGCATTAAGATTTGATATAAAGTAAATCATTCTATCATGTTAAATATTTTCCTCAAAATTCCTGACACATTTAATGATATTTATTGGCTCGATTCATAATATATCAGCTATTTCCTATTACTTTTACAAAGTATCTTCTAAACTATACACTACTTACACAAAAGAGCCAAGTATCATTTGATTTTGATGCTATGACAGAATTTATTATTTTTAGGTATTTAGTAACATTTACAAAATAAATTAATAAAAGTTCTATGCTGCAGAGGGAATGAATTTTCTTTTTGTTAATCAGAATATATGAATATGTTTCAATGATGTTTCCTTCTTTTGTTATTTTGAATATATTTTTAAACTTTGCCCTACATGTTTTCTCACTTCTAGATGGGTTATGACATACCCTGTAAACTTCAAGAGTTTCTGAGTAAATCAAATAAGAGAGCATATATAAAATTCAGGCTTATGTTGTGAAAAGTGTAAGGGATCTAGAATCATGTAGTTCTGAGTTTGTGTCCTGACCTAGCCACTTAATTCTAATGGTTGAATGACTTGGAAAATTAAGTATCTGAGCTTCAATTTCTTCTTCTATAAAATGGTTTTATTAGCACATGGCTAACAGAGTTGTTATAATATATATTTTTGTCTATTAGCTTTCTTTCTTCTCTACGGATCCAGTCTCAACATTCTTGTGCAATACAGTAGTGATGATCACTACATCTCCAGACTGTCAGCTAACATTTCTATGGAAAAGATAATTCCAGTTTTCTAACTGTTTCAAGAAAATTCAATAGCATGGTTCTCATTAGGCTGACTTAATTATGCATCTATCTCAGATCTCACCCCTCTGTTTAGGGTACAAAGAATTCTGATCGGCTAGGCCAGGTATAGAAATGGAGAAATGATTGGCATCAGCCCCCCCCAAAAAAATGGGAACTAATATTGGGGCAAATTCAGTTTCCCAAAGGAAGGTCTGGTACTGAAGGGCTGCAGAAAGTCTAGTATAGTACTTTCCTAAGAGGACTTCAAACAATTCATCATTTATTTTCAAAGTTAAAGTTGTTAAACAGAGCTCATGTCCTTTACTACCTTGCTTTAGCCTTTAACTTCTTTGAAATTTCTTTTCTGACAGATGTCAAGCAACTTTCCTTTTGATTGATTTTCTACATGCTTTATCTCTCATCCATCTAGTCCCCGTTTTCTCCTTTCAAAGTAAGTCCAAAATGTCAAGTTTATTTCCTGATAGCAAACATATATTTTTAATATGACCAGGATTTTGATTGTCCTGTAGCAGAAAACTCAATCTATTATTAAGATTTAATTGAACACACTGTGTAACAGATAAATGATTACTTCATTTATGCTGATTTGGCTTTATTAAGATCATTACTGCATTACTGCAATTTTAGCCTTTTTGATAGGAACTCTTCATGAAATGGTAAGACAGTAGACAATGTTTCCAAATCCTCTCTTTCATCTATTCTATTTTTCTAATAACTATAACTCTCACTACCTTCTCAGCACTAAATTGTAAGAATAACAAACTGTGTGATATGAAAGTGATTCAATGGCCATGGGAAATCATTTGCATTTTTTGAAATAGCTTCAATCTTACTTCTCTGAATGGGGTGTTCACATATCATCCGCATTAAATATTTCGACAATGGGCCCCTTTCTCTGTACTTTCAATTTCTAATTCTCTGGTCAAATAGATGTTTTACTGGCTCCTCTGTACTTGATTTTATGAAGTGTTTTACTTTGCTAATCATCATCTTCCTTATATAACTCTATCTTCCAGTGGTTTCTGTAGCAATTCCATTGGTACCTTTTTTTTTCTACTTTTGCCCTATGATATGCAAATGTTATTCTTTTCAAAAAAGAGATGGAATCTCTGCCTGAATTTGCACAACATATGTTATTGATACATTAGCACTCTAAACAGAGGTCCATATGCCTTTTCTCTTTTTAAAAAAGGCCATTTATTTATTTTGAGAGAGAGAGATAGAGTGTGCATACACACACACACACACACACACACACACACACACGTGTGAGTGGGGGAGGGGCAGAGAAAGAGGGAGAGAGAGAATCCCAAGCAATTTCCCCACTGTCAACGCAGAGCCCAAGAGTGGGGGGCCTAATCTCAGGAACCCAAACCTGTGATAACATGACCTGAGCCAAGATCAAGAGTCTGACATTTAACCAACTGAGCCACCAAGGCATCCCAACCATATGCCTTTTCTTAATCTCAAGATTATCTATTGACATATTCAGTAAACATTTGAGAAAAAACAGGGAGCTGATACAGATTTCTGTATACACCAAGCACATACTGGGACAAGTGAATACAAAACCAAAAGCTATCCACACTTTTACAAATAACAGGTTTGTTCACATTTTCTACTGAACTGAAAAGGCCTTTGGGAAGTCTACCCATAGTGGCAGCACTGGGTATTGAAACCTAAAAACTCAGGTTCTCCTACATAAAGAAGAAAAATGGATCAAAGCTTCAGACTTGTCAAGTACATTAGCATATGTTTGACTTGGGAGAAAACACACAAACACCATTTGTGAAACTACTGTGGAGACCTGAATAAAGCAAGTGCTTAAAAAATCAATATACAGTTGATCTTGAACAGCACAGGTTTGAACTGCACATGCCCACTTACATGCAGATTTTTTTCTGACAAATACAGTATAGGACTATAAATGTATTTTCTTTCTCTTATGACTTTCTTAGTAACATTTTCTTTTCTCTAGCTTACTTTATTGTAACAATACAGGCTATAATACATATAACATACAAAATATGTGTTAGTTGACTATGTTATTGGTAAGGCTTTCATTCACTAGCAGGCTATTAGTTAAGTTTTGGGCGAGACAAAGGTTATACATGGATTTTCTACTGTGCATTAGTTTAAATAAGAAATGAGTTCAATATGAGTTGAATATATCAAGAAAACCACCAAGGAAGTACGTAATTATGATTGGAATGAATAGAATTTTCAAAAAGGGAACTGGGAAGAAGAGGTAAAGAATGAAAGTGAATGGTATGAAAAGAGACACAAATCCATTAGGATATATTCTAGGAAACCACATAGTTAATAAGAACATTGGAGGAAAATTTTAAAATTTTGTATATTTTTTCATCTCCTACCTCCATTACAATGATCATTGCTATGGATTGTATTATTGTTAAAAATATTTTCTATCCCTACCTGGATGTAGATTATACTTCCCAATCCTGTTGGTATCCAGATTTGCCATGTGATGTATGGTATATCTCCATCCATCTGACTTCAGAATGGGTCATATTGGCCTTTTGTAGCAACATGGATGGAACTGGAGAGTGTGATGCTAAGTGAAATAAGCCATACAGAGAAAGACAGATACCATATGGTTTCACTCTTATGTGGATCCTGAGAAACATAACAGAAACCCATGGGGGAGGGGAAGGAAAAAAAAAAAAAAAAAAAGAGGTTAGAGTGGGAAAGAGCCAAAGCATTAGAGACTGTTAAAAGCTGAGAACAAACTGAGGGTTGATGGGGGGTGGGAGGGAGGGCAGGGTGGGTGATGGGTATTGAGGAGGGCACCTTTTGGGATGAGCACTGGGTGTTGTATGGAAACCAATTTGACAGTAAATTTCATATATTAAAAAATTAAAAAAAAATGAGAAAAAAAAAAAAAAAAAAAAAAAAAAAAAAGAATGGGTCATATTAACTGCATTGGTCAATGACATGGGAATAGCCGTACATGAATAGCTTTCAAGTTAAAGTTGAAGAGCTAGTTTGAATTTGCCATATTTCTCTTAAAACTCTTTTAAAAAAGACTAGCAGCATCTCAGATATAGGTGTAGCATGTCAGATATAGCATGTCACCTAGATGACAAAGAACAGAATTGTAGCTGACCAACAGTGGACATAAAATATGAAAAATAAGTCTTTGTAGTTGCAAGCCAGAGATTTTGGGGTTGTATGTTAACCTCAACTGATTGTTAGAAATTTATCAAGGGACTCTTCAAAAAAGAATTGGCTTGTGAGTGAGATCTTGAGTCACAGATAAGATTTCCTCAAATAGAAATTATAAGATAATGTTGATAGCATGATAGAATAGAAACAGCAAACAGATGTATTATTTTTTTTTAGTTTACTGAGTAACAGAGTTTGATAAAAACTTAGATATGTTTTCTCAAACTTCTAAAATTGCTTTCATCTATTCATAAGTAATGTTTTGAGTTAAAAATCCTACTTAAAGACAGTAATCAGTATTAATAATAACCTTGTTATTCAAAATTTTGATAACTTTAGAGTTTAATAACAAAGTAAAGAAACTAGTCATTATCAATAATTACTTACAAGTTCATTGTTCTAAAATTTGAAAAATATAATGCAAAAGAGTTTGCAAGTGGTTTACTAAGGATGAGCCATACACTTGAGAGCAACAAGATTTTTATCCAGATGACTAGAACAGAAGATAATTATTTTAGAATGGTTGTGAAGGTAATTAGTTACAGTGTGAATCAGTAGAAAGAATTACTCCAAGTGTTAAAAGAAAATACAGTCATAAGCTCAGTATTGTGAAGCTTATGGATCTTTCTGAAGAGATTTTCATATTCTTTCAATTATAAAAATAATATATTCCATGGTAAAAATTTAAAGAGGATGATAGGGTGTAGAGAAAAAAAAAATTGACCGAACTGCAGCACTCCTAGAGGCTGACATAGCCAAGACTGCCCTTCCCACAACATAAACACTGTTGTGTTGTGGCCTAGTCCTGAGTCAGGATGAGGCAAGCATAAGAAGAAATCAACTTTGGAGACAAAGCTGGCCCTCAGCCTTAGGCAGGGTCCTGTGTCTGAGAGGAGTCACAGAAATCATAGTTACCTGGGGCCCAGACCATGTTCGACATGAAGTTCCTTTAAGGACCTAAGTTATCAAGCAGACGGGCATTGCTGGGTGACTGCCAACAGACATATATATATATATATATATATATATATATATATATATATATATGTATATATATATATATATATATATATATATACACATATATACACACACACACACACACACACACACACATATATATATACATATACATATACAACAGACATATATACACACACACACACACGCACGCACACACACACACAGAATTTAAGATAGAATATACTATGTGGACCTTTATATGAGATCATTAAGTAACATAATTGCAAATGTTTTCAATTTTCTAGTTACACTAAACATTCATTAAAAGTAGTATACACATATTATATTATCCAGAAACATTACACTTTCAAGAACAGAATTATTTAGGATTAAAGTCAGGATGGAAAGTAAACCAAAAGTACCAGGGAAAATAATTGAAGGGTTAAGTTTAAAATGACCATGAAATCCTTCCTTCAGGAACTCCCCAAAGGAAGGCTCTCTCTCTTTTGAACTTTGTGAATGTTCTCCCTTTGGTTTTAAGGATATTCATAATTTCTACATAACATTCTATATTTTCTAATAGAGTGTTAGCATTTGGATTTCAAACACCATCTCTCATATTTGTCTTCCTCAGTATAATTAACACTGGGTTTTACCCACAGTAAATGTTCAATAAATGCTTTTATTAATAAACTTTGGGAAATAGAGGTTAAAACTAGATAGATGTTATTTGAATTACAA
This sequence comes from Panthera leo, assembly GCF_018350215.1. Classification (NCBI taxonomy): domain Eukaryota; kingdom Metazoa; phylum Chordata; class Mammalia; order Carnivora; family Felidae; genus Panthera; species Panthera leo. The sequence continues at coordinate 164,880,636 of NC_056679.1, read as the reverse complement.
AAGCAGTTAATTCATAAGGCAAGTAATATAAACAAGGGTTGGGGCTGGATTTGAGTGTATGGAAGATCAATGAAGACTTTGAATAAGAAAGTAATATAACTGATATTATTGCAGGAATATTTATTTGGAAAAGAGAAATAGTGGAGAGACTATTGGCAGCTAATACAATAATCTAGACTGGTAGCAATGAATGATGGAAAAGAAAAAAATGATATAGAAATCGAGTGAAAAGGCATATAGTTCTATTCAGTCTATAAATTCCAAGAATTTTTTATACCAAGACCTTAACATAGTTTTGCAACATGATAGCTTATGAATAAATATTTGTCAACTTCATGTATGAGTAATGTTTCTTATGGAAAGGGTACATTAGAAAGAATAGAAAGAGATGATTCAGGTTCCCTGTTCTCCAGTAACAAAAAAAACGAAGTTAGAGCAGTACTGATACAGACGTTAAAGAATCATAAGATTACCCATAAGTACCCTTGACACAATCCATTGGCAATAGTTAGCAGGGAGGAGAAAGGCTGGACCAGAGTTAAAGGTAAAAAGCAAATATTGGATGTATGGGTCTGAGACTTTACTCTCAAAATTAGGATTCAACAACCACTTGTGTAATGGGAGCAATTCATTCAACTTCTCTGGACCTTATTTTCTTCTCCCAATAAGGTAAAAGGTTTGAGTTTATGGAGACTTTATAAAAGTCCAGCCATACAAAGATAGTAATAAGATGTGACATTTAGGGGTCAGTAGAAGGGCATAAACATTTCATTTTGGTTGTGGGTTTTAGAGTATGATCACCTAATACTGAGTGCCTAACATGAAGTTAACCATTATTCAGTGGATTTCATCTTTAGAACTTTAGAGAATTTAGCAGAATGAGAATAACCAGGACTATATACAAAGAGAAAAATAATTCTTAAAGGTGACCCTGAGGTCCAAGTATTTCAGAATGTGGTGAAATTTTAGCTGTAAATTTCATGATTTCCCAAATTCCATAAATATCAACTTAGAATTAATCATTCTAGATTGAAAAGCTATAATATTCCTACTCTACTGTCAGGTAAGATCCTCTTCCTTCACCTATTAACTTTTGTTTCTCTTCTCTAAACTTTGCCTCATTTTCTAGGGTGCCTTTTCTCAGCTATGCAAATCCAGAATACTCTGGGTGCAAAATACATATTCCCTCAGCAGAAGATCATATTGTCTAGATTTTCTCAAATACCTATCTTGATGAGGTAGCACTCACTAGGCATTATTAACCACATGGCATGTGATCCTTTCCTGGTTTGTAATGGTTACCTCTCATCACATCATGTCAGAAGAACAGCATAAATGTTTTGCTTGGTACTTTGTTTTTACATGCATATTAAGTTTGATCTATTTTCTACTACTTAATAAAATAAACATTATAAACTTGTAGTTCAGTCTTTTACTATCCACAAAATATAAATGGTATCTAAAACTTAATATCTTACCATCTACCATTATATAAACAATCAGAGGACCATAATGTTTGTTTTTTAAATTGTCTTTTTTCAACACTTACTGTATGCTAGGTATTTAAACAATAGTATTGCATTCTGTACAGACCAGGATGCAACATTAACTTGAGGGTAGGGTGGGGGCGGGAAATGCATCCACTAAAACACAGGACACAAGTTAAATATATCCTTTGAAATGGCACAAATGAAAGGCAAAAATGGTATAAGCCATTTTCAGGAAAGCTTGACTTCATCTAACATCCTCACGGACAGCATTCCTTGACAGCCCCTAATTCCATTAATATTCTGAATAAAATGAAAGGATAAAATGTCTTCAAGACAAATGAAAGATATTAGACTGTAAGTCAAACCATGTCTTCAAGAAAGCCTCTGATAGCAGCTTTGAGTCAATCTGGTGACTTTCTAAACATCAAAATTAGGAAGGAGAGGACTATTTATCATGCCATGGCAGAAATATCATACTCAACCACACCATCCTGCATGTGCCTGCTTTGCACTGTAACTTTGTAGCCCCTCATAAAGAGGTAGAATCCATTCCATTCCTGGAATCCAGACTGGTTTGTGGATTGTTTCAGTCAATAATGAGGCAAAAGGGATACTGATCTAGTTCTGAGCAAAGGCTTCTTGATGTTCTTTCTCTTGAAATCCCATGACCTAATGTGAACAAGCCTGGGCTCCCCTCCTGTATCAGACACAAACCCCCTCAGCTGAGGCCAATCTACACCAGCTAGTCTCCAGCTGATGTGCCAGAAAACTGCTGACACCTAGGGAGCCTGATATAGATCAGAAAAATTGTTAAGCTAACACAGAGAGCAAATAGCCAACCTGTATTGTGAGTTAAATAAATGGTGTTGTTTTAGGTCATCAGATTTTGGAGTGGTTGTTACACAGTAGAAATGAACTGGTACATACAGCCATAATGCAAATATTTGGAGTTATTCTATAATTCCATTTCAATTCTCATATAATGTTTTAACACGGGTAAAACCATTGTCCTTGAATAATAGCTAAGTAGATAAATCATAATTTTAAACAAAGAACAGAATAAAACAATTATTTAAAAAAAAAAACCCTATAATTCTAAGTTGTACAGATGAACATTGTCTCTGCAATAAGGTATGACATTCTCTCTTTTTCTTTGGGCTAGGGAGACATAGCCACAGTCTGAAGTCATGTCAGTCAGTACATTCCTACCTTTCTCCTTTCACTTCCTTTCTCTTTGCAATATATTTTGGGTAATTCATGAGTTGTTACAATGTTTCTCTAGTGGTTCAGTTTATAATCTTGATTTACATGATCACTTCCCAAACAGATCAAAATTTTTTACTGGAACACATTTATTTCTGCAAAGTTCATTACACTCAGGTACTCCGCATTTATAAATGACATTTGAAAGACCTATGAATGACTTTTCAATAGACTTCCATGCAGGTAATTAAACATTATAACATAGTAAATAACATGGACTATTCCAGTGGTCAGATAATATTAAGTCACAATATTTAAATACCCCACATACTTCTCAGGATCCTTATCTACTTGGTCTGACTGGTCATTATCTGTTTGGTAAATCTTCCCAAACAACTCATTAATATTTAAAAAGCTATCCGAATTATAAACTTCAAACAGCAGAATCCAAATGTCATTTATGCATAATTCAAAAGAACTTTGCAGAAAACAATCTTTGGATCACAATTGCTCTCTAATCCACCTCTTGAATTACTACATAAGAATTCAATGCCAATGCAACTCAAATCAATTCATTCATGGTTGATGTTAAATTTTCCTCCATAAGGACAGTATTGCAGAAACAAAACTGTGAATTTAACACAGGGGGAAAATGTAGAAGGTGACAACTGTTTTCTGTAAGCAAGCTGTACAATTTTTACATTATTTGGTAGTCGCTGACATTATAGGTATATTTAAATTTTTAGTAAAGTCACACCTATGAATCTTCTTAAATAGTTTAAAATAAATTTTCTGATCAAACTGATGCAGTTCACTATCAAAATCTAATATGATTTTAATTAGACTTCACTTCTAAGATTAGTGAGATTTTTGACCTGTTATTGACCCCAAAATAACTGGAAAAGAGAAAATTACCTTAGGTCAGCATTGATATTTTTCTCTACTTCTCTAGTTCATATATTTAGTATTAGTTGTTGTACAAGTTTAAAGAATGTTGGTCACAGGATTGAGGTGAATGGTTTATTCATGTGTAGCTAGTGTATTGTCACAGTAACAAATTCAACATAAGAATAAAATTTGTCCTCGTGACATCACCAAAATGACTTTTTGTTTGACAATCATAGTTTCCATAAGGACAGATTATGAATATAGACAAGGTATATAGTTGAATTCTTCGGAATTATGAACTATACTCCATATGAATCCAAAATGGAGTCACTATGATTAATGCTACCTCAGTGAATACAAAATAAATGAATAATTACCTTCCACTTATTTTAAAGTATTACCTTCAGTATATAATACATATGAGTTACATTCAATTCACAGTAATGTGAAGAGCTTAGTTTAAACTGACAAAGAACAGGAAATTCAGAGTCAAAGCTGAAAGTATCTTGAAGTGTTAGTCTCATAGCACATATGGTAAAAACTATCTGTAGTATGAATTCACATATGGTAGGTCTTTGAATGGGTTTCATTTCCCTGAGGAAAGGGAGGTTTCCTCTGAGATAAAAGGAGGAAGCTCCTATATTATACTTATTTGAAAAATGGCTATGTGTGAAATTTAAATGCATAATGTGTACCATATATTTCTAAAGATTCCTGTTAACCAATGGCATGCAAGCACAAACAGAAGTTAACAATATTCTCTAACCTCAGCTGTCAGTTCAACAAAATGTGCTGTAAAAAGCAGAAAAGTAGGGATGACTCAGCATAATCTGAAAAACAATGGAGACACATAGAGAAAGCAAGTACATGTTAATACTTAAATGAGCTTGCAATATTTCCTAGCCTACAGATTCATTGTGGAGTATAAGCTTGTGAAGTTTTAAAGAAAGTTCAAAATACTGTTATACTTTAGGTAATTATATATAGTGTACACTTTAAAGATATAATACCAAACATTTTATCCATTATTTTCACTTATTTTTATATTTATTATTTTGATTTTGAATATGAAAGTTTTGGAGAAATGTGTAAAGTCATAATAACAAGAGCTGAGCATAATCTACACATAAACACATGCACAATATTTTAGAAAAAAGATATGTTAGTGGATAATGAACACAGTAGTTTGTAAAAAAGCATTATGCAATCAGAAGAATATTTATATTCATTATAAACATTAAACTAGTAGAGTTTAAGAAAATCTAGTTTAAATTCCAAAAAAAAGTGAACCATGGATCAAAATAGCCAAATGTAAGTGAGCTAGTATAATTTTCCATAATATAGTAGTCATACAATGGGGGTGGGGGTAGCTGATTTTTGAAATAAGAAACACCAATTATTAACTAGTCATAATGTGCATCTAGCCCTGCAAATTAGCATAAGCTTAAAGACCCATTACCTGTGATAAAAAAAAAAGGACTAGGTCTTAAAGGAATTGAGCTATAGGCAATTAAAAATGTTATTGACAATAAAACACAAAGCTCAGAACATGGGTAATTAATTTGTTAAGGTTATTAATGATATTTCTAATTAGATACAACAAAAATAATTGTCAAAGGGTATATATAAATTAAAAGACTAGTAAAATGTTGATGAATTCTACATTCTAATTTCAGGTTAAACAAAATTAGATAATAATAGGGAATTGGCAGTCTCTAACTACAGATGAGAGTTTGTAGGGACAAATATACTGTGAGGTTCTGGAAATTAGTAAACTATTGTTAGGAAAATTGATGTGATACCAAAATGAATTTCTCAGATAAGACCTAACAAATCATCAAATATTACATGTGAAAAGATCTTAGCTATCATCTGGCCTAATTTCTTCACGTATAGATGCAGAGAGTGTGCCCCAGGGGAGTTAACAAACATCCAAACCCATAAAATAGTGAGTGGCAGAGCTGTTTTCCACTGTACCAAGAATCAATTCCTAATAAACCTTACCATTATATTACCACAACTTTCCCAGTCACATTAGTTTTGAGTAAGTAAATTCATTATATCATTCAAGAAACATTTACTGTCCACTTTGTTCCAGGCACTAGTTCTAGGTGCAGGACAGAACAATGCCCAGACTAGCTTATATTTTTTAGTGCCTCTGGAAGAGAAAGAAGATGGATACTTTAGAATCTTGACGCAAAGAGACTACCCATGGGGTGCCTAGGTGGCTCAGCTGGTTAAGCATCTGACTTCAGCTCAGGTCATGATTTTGTAGTCCATGAGTTTAAGCCCCATGTCAGGGTCTATGCTAACAGCTCAGAGCCTGGTGCTTGCTTTAGATTCTCTGTCTCCCTGTCTCTCCCCACTCACACTCTGTCTCTCAAAAATGAGTAAATGAGTGTTAATTTTTTTTAAAGAGGCTATCGACATTAATTAAGGAATATGTGTGAAAGTAAGGGTGTGTGTGTTTGTGTGTGTCTATGTATACGCGTAAAGAGAAGATACCTCAAAACTACTGGAAGTTACCATATTTATCATGAGAATAATGTATTGCCTAAGATCACTGTAGCAAGGGATCATTGTCAGAAGTGCATTCAACTTACACCTCTATAAAGTGCCAACCCTTTGTCATTGTCCAGTTCTTCAGATGTAGCATTCCTTGTTTTTAGGAACAGATCTACCTAGTAAGATTTCAGTTGTTCCTTCAGAATTAACATAACACCATCTATGTTATGAACTATCTGACAAATTGTCTCTTTTTTCTCATTTCAAACAAAACAAAAACAAAAACAGCCTCACTTTCTTAAAAGAAAATACTATATAACAGAGGCTCTCAGATATCCATCTCAATAGGATATCAGTTTTAAAATTATTTTTATAAAAGCTAAGGCTGTTTTATATAATTTTTGGTATTGTTTTGGGCTGTTTATTTTGGTGAAATTAAACAAATGTTCAAACTCCACTTGAGTTGGTGTACATATCTCTGCAGGAAATATTTATATTCTCCTTTGTTACTAACTGTGGCCCATTAAAAGTATCTTTTGATCAAAAGGTAGAAAAGTTGAGTTTTAATCTACTTTCTTGTGGCCAGAATCATACGTGTATGTCACTAAATAACTGGCAGTTCTTCCCTTCAGAATCAGTATTTCTTGCGATAGCCAAATTTATTAAAGATTGTTATCAATGCCTATAATGACCAAAATTGACTGACCAATTGTACCTGTGACAGGTACATTTGGGAAGGTACATGTGGAGTAGAAAATGATTAGACCTAAACAAAATGTCTTGCATGTGATTAATGAAAACTAGTCTTAAATGGTCATTACACAATAGATTTATCACTCCCGTCAAGAAACTATGTCACATTTATACTTTGTAAAAAAAAAAAAAAAAGGTGAGACAAAACATCTTTACTAGTTTACATTTTTACATTGCTGTAAATAGTGGAGACATTTATTTGAATGTGCTATCAAAGAATGACATAAATCTACTCAGTGCATTTGTTTGATTGATTGCACATCATGCAATAAATAAACATGTACAACATGATCTCAGATTCAGACAAACACACTGCATTTACTTAAATGTCTTCACATTCATACTGGATTGAACATTCAATTGCATTTAAGTCTGTCTCAGAACTGACTCACTGATGTATTGTTAACAGGTGAACATGATGCTAAACTAATACTTGTCTGTTAGTCTTGCAACATGCAAATTTACCAAGGTGATTACAAATGCAGAGGACCATGTCTATAGTAGAAGTTTGGAAAGAACATATCCTGAGATATCTTAGTGGGACTATGTTTGAAATATGGTATAATGCAGAGCAAAATATCAGTTATTTTCAGAGATTAGAATCAATTTTAGTAAAATACCCTGAGAATGTGAACTAAATACTGTAATATAAGAGTTGGGTTTCATAAAAGCATATGCTTCCTCAAGACTTTTGTAACAAGCTGAGGTAACAGTATGTTGAAACTCTCCTTGACTTAAATCATGAGGCTCCTGACTAAACTAATACCTCCCACAGCAACTCTCACACACATATGAGAAGAGAGTATATGAGTGGACCACAAAATAAAAGACTAAAATGAAAGCTGTAATTACATATTTGATTTATTACCTTAGCTTTTAATACCTTTGCAAATTTCAAAAATGTTTTAATAACCAGATACTGTGGTAGATATTGAATTGCATACAAATTTTTAATTATATAAAATTTTTACTTGGCATCTTAATATATTGAGGGGAAAAGCTATGCACTCTTGTTATTCTAAAATGATCTCTATTAAAATACAACATTCAGGATGAACTTCTATCTTCTACGTATACTTCTTTCTGTCTTTAATTAATGTGGTTTAGATGCACATATCATTTTATTTTATTTTTCAATTTTTTTAATGTTTATTTTTGAGAGAGAGAGAATGAGAGCAAGAGAGAGAGAGAGCATGAGCTTGGGAGGGGCAGAGAGGGAAGGGGACAGAGGATCCAAAGCAGGTTCTGCAGTGACAGACAGCCTGATGTGGGGTTTGAACTTAAGAACCGTGAGATCATGACCCAGCCAAAGGTGTTTAACCGACTGAGTCACCCAGGCACCCCAGATGCACATTTTAAGACTCTGTCCACTTGAAGGGTATGGCTGAGTGGTTCTCTAAATATAGTAGCTTCCAGGGAGGAATCCTCTGCCTTCTTAGGAGGTGGTACCAAACCATAGTTTGACAAATGTAATTCTCATACACCTGTCCTCTTACTCCTCAGGAAAAGATAAGATGTTCCCTTTAGGTGCTAGAGATGTCAAACATCAGAATATATGTAAGTGGGATAAGGAAAGGTTCTAGGATTCCACAAGCCAACATTAGCAAGAAGCCCTATATGGGTACTTTTCTCAGGGTATACTTTTCCTCTCCAAAGTAGATTAGATATTTCAAGAGTCCCTTAGGTGATCACCAGGTACTGCTCTTGGAAGTTAATATTCTGGTACTGTGGCTTTCTCTGAAGCATTCCCATGGCCCAATGTGTACCCAGGCTAGTATGTTTATGATGATGGGTGACACCAGAGGAAGCCACCAACCCTATCCCCAGGTCAACAACAGGAGATTCTTCCTTAGTGCTCATTGATTGTTGCCACTCTTGCCCTCACACTCCACCTCAAGGGACACTTGTCACTGGTTTCCACTTTTTGGTTCATATATATCTAGTACCGTTGAAGAAAAAAAATCCTTCTTTAATCTAAGATAATATACTGCAATTCCCCTCTATGAACATGAATCAAAATAGCTGTTAACTTCCAAATCTTTTTCCTCTGGGACTTATGGATCCTGGGGAGAGGGAAAAAAAAAAGACTGAATCTCCCTTTAAGTGGGATTGCCAGATTTAGCAAATAATAATACAGATGCCCAGTTAAATGTGAATTTCAGATAAGAAAAGATATTTTTTAGTATATCTCATGTAATATTTTATAAATACTTAATACTAAAAAATCATTTGTTATTGATCTGAAATTCAAATACAAATATAACTTGCACCCTGGATTTTTATCTGGACATTCTGCTTTCAATGAAAAAGGAAAAGAAAATTACTTTTCTAATTATGTGTTGACAATTCGTCAGGAGGGTGAGAGAATAACTAACGTTTCAACCACTCATCTTGTTACAATGATGATAAAATTGTATAATTTGTCTCATTTTCCTCTTAGTTTTGGTGATTTCAGATGCAGTTTATTCTTCAAGTTACCAATGTGCTAAATCAAATATTTGCTCCCACTTTTGATTATCTTCCCTAAAATAAAAATGACTGCAAATGACAATAACAAAGCAATGTCTGTCTGTTTTGGTGAAGCCAATCAAAACAGAGCAAATCATGGGCTTGGAGAGTGTGGGAGATAATATAAACCACCGCAAAAAAACTTTCTCTTTGGCCATGACCAAAATCAGAGGAGAAACTCAGGTCTGTTGCTATCTGAGAAGTCATGAGAAAAAGTTTGTTGACACAAATACTTTGGTACTTCAAGATACTACTCTACCTTTCACTCCTTTTCAGCAGTAAGAAAGAAGAAAAAGTCAAGATTATTTATATTCCTGTGATTACAGCTGAATCATAAACAGAGTACTAGCCTGATAAGACAAGGCTTTACTTAGCTAAATCATTTTGTTATAAAAGATAGGCCCTTTCTGAATGATTCCAGGGAAGAGGAGAGAAGTTCTAGAAGATATTCCACTTCAAATTCAATTGTTAAAGTTTAATATCCCAGAAATATTACCATTAATTGTAAATTCTAAGTAAAAAGCATAGATTTTTCATTCAAGACAAGAATATGTGTAGTAAAGAAAATAGAGTCTTCATATTTATGCCGCAAATGAGCTCAATAAGTTTGTTATTTAATTGCTATTATGTTCATGTGTTCTCATTAGCCAGAAAATTTTTTAATCTTTAGGTTTCACAAACTTGGACAAACTGCTCAAAATAGAATGGATACTGGAATTCAGATTCAAATAGAGAGAGACTTTTATATTTTTACACATTGTTTTTTCATGAAATGACATTTGACAGCCCTTAGAATACTTTAAGTATATATTCATCTTTTTTTTGAAACTCACATACTTGTTTATGATAGAATTAATCATCTAAATAATTGACATCCATAGCAGACATTATCTGTTCCATCACCCAACATTTATTCCTAAACCCCTTCTTTGCCAACCAATATGGAGAGACTGGAAAGCTAACTGGTAAATTTCCAGAATTCCTTTGCAGCTAGATAAAGGGCTGTGACATATCTGGCAAAAATAAATAAACACACATATATAGAATATAACAACAACAAGAGCAACAATGACAACTGTGTGTGTGTGTGTGTGTGTGTGTGTGTCTGCAAGTGAGCTAGGAGACTCTGAAAAATCTGACAAGAAACCGAAATATGCTAATACTGCCACCACTTTGTTTTTTGCTCTGGATACAAATACCATTCTTGGAACTGCAAACAGGAGTCCATCCACTAACAGGCAGAGAGAGCAGATCTTTCTAAACCACTGAGTCAAATATTTGAAACCTCAAGGCAAAAGCATTCCTAATATATATCAACCATTTATTCCTTTTTATATTTCTAAACTATGATAATGTATTTTATAGTATCTTTGATTTTGTTCTCCCAGGTTTGCTTACTGCTGACATCCAAACAGATGGTATTCTGTATATCAAACCACAATTTTCCATTTTCCATTCTTAATCCAATACCACTTGTTCCTCAATACCGCTAAGACCATCTGATTCCCCCATTTCCTCTCAGAGTATCAATCCCTCATATCTCACTTCCTACCTAAGTCAGATCCCTTCACTTTTGCTTCCTTTATCCAACCATAATGCTCTAGTCTTATATTAATTATAAGGTACACCTTTCTTCATTCACAAGGAAACTTTAAAACCTTAAGCCATGTAGATTAGTGCTATATGTATTTTAGTGTTTTATCTCCAAAATTTGACTAATAACTAGTAGGAATCCTGAAGCAAGAGTCAAAGCTTTGAAAATTTATAGGTGTGCTGAGATTCTAATTGCTGAGGATGGTAGGAAGTCATTACTGTGGGATAATGACTGAGCACTTGAGAGCAATAGCCGCTCCCTAAATTAGGACTCTCCATCCCAAGACACCTGCACTTAAACTCTCATACCACATACATGAATTGGAAAAAAAATCACTATAAAGGATATGCAAGTCAGCACTAAAGGTATACCACTGGGGGAGGGGAGGAAGCAGAGAGAAGTTTGATTACAGAACTCCATATTGTTCAACTTTCATATACTTCTGATTCTCACGACTTTGGTCAATTCTCAGAAACTTATGTCAGGTTTTTAAATAGAGGAGGAGGGTCTAATCAAGCTAGACACATAAAAGAGTTTTATTACCAGAGAAACAACAGGAGATTAGAGCATGCATTTTTCTGTGGGCTGAACACAACTACTCAGAAGAAGATAGATGACGTTTTCCTCTTACTTCATAGTAACTATGAAAAGAATTGGGTATGGGGTGCACATAAAACTGACAGGGACATGAGAACAGGTAAGGATGTGGAAGAACATTTAGGAACCTTACAAGGGACATCAGTAGCACCTGTTTAGAGAACTGCCCAAAGACATTTTAAGTGTTGACCAAGGACTATCAGTTTTCAAACACTTCAGAAAAACCCCTGAACAAGAAAAAAAGTATTTGGAATTTGCAATTTTAATGACTGGTGCTGGTGGCAGAGCCACAGATGTCTTTCTATGATTATTACTTTGAACCAACTATTCTGGCATGGTCTGGGGAAGAGAAATGCAATATATCATACTTATCTTTACTGTGCCTCAATAAACAAGGTAATCATTCTTTAAACATTAGCTTGTGCAAAACTTACAATAGTCTGATGATAAAGGCTTCCATTTTATAAATATGGAAGCCAAACTCAAAATAATTTTGAATTTCCACATCACACAAATTAGTTCTTTCTGTCTCTTGCTCAAATCTATTTGATATACCCAAGGCATCTATTAAATCAATTTTGGGAGCTTGGGAAATATAAGTCATATACCCCACCTATCTCTTTTTTCAGATCTTGTGCTTTGCTTTGATTTTTTTTCCTTTCCCCCTGCCCCAATATTCCTCCACATTATTTTCTGAGAAGCAGGCATATAATGCTATCTTACTTTTGTTTTTAATCTCAAAAGAATTTACACTTATTATAACTACGATATGTTTGAGAAGCTGAAATATTCATTTAAGTCTGCCTACATTTACATATTCTTATTTGATGCATGGCTCAATTGTGGATATAAAAGAATGTTTCTATTGAACCCAGATCATTTAATGAGTTACTACTAAGTCCTTAAATCTGTTTACCATTTCCCCCGTTTTCACTGACATTTTTCTCTAAGACGCTTTTTAAAATCACTACAATTGTTCATCAAGATTTACAATTCAAACTTCAAATAGCTTGCACATTCTTTTTATGCAGAAAAACAGACTACTACCCAGACTCATCTAGAATATATAAAGCAAATGGAAATGAAATGTACGCACGATTGTATTAGTTACCTGGCAAAGCTGCTTATGCAATGGGATTTCAAAAATGACAACCAGTTGTTAAAACTCAGTTTCCTTCAAATTTAATGTGCTAAAAATCATGAAGTACTTTGATGTTATAAGCTGATTTTTTTTTCTGTTTCCAGCATGGACATAAATACATATAGAAGAGGATTAATGATACTTTTTTTAGTTATTATATGTGAAGATTCCAAACCCCAAAAGTGCTGAATTTCTGATAAGCACTGAATTACAATATCTTCTCCATTTGCTCTGACAAAGAAAATGTGGAAAACTGAATCAAAGTTACATGTAATCCAAACACTCTAAACATTTACAACTAAAACTAAAGTAACATGATTGTTTCCCATCAGTGTATTTGACATGAAATTAATCCAGTTATTTATGTTTGGAGTGTTTTGCTACAATACACATCTTACCATTTTATCTTATATTGTCTTCTCAACACCTCATTCCTATTTCCATATCAGAAATGACCACAATAATTTCCCTGTATGTCCAGAGCATAAATGATATCAGAGTAGGTTTCTCACATCAAGATGTATTTTCCAGTGTGTGCATGTGAATGTGTGTTCAGTCTGATTTTATTCTTCTTATATATTACCAAACTTAAAAGATATTCGTTCAGGATAGCTTTGGTCAAAGTGAAAATTAGTAACTAAAATGTAAAGTACCTATATGTTGAAATCTAAAATCAAAATATTTTAATGATGAGGATAAGGCTACTCTTAAAAAGAAAGGTAAGCTACAACATATAATGTAATTGTCTTTCCAATAACTATGGACAGAAAACTGAAAAAAAATCTTATCAAGCACTAACATTTATCAGAGACCAAAAGAGACCGAAATTTATTGCAATTTGACATCATTTAATTTGTTTCCTTGCATTTGTATGCTGAAACTTTCATTAATTTTGAAGCAAACAAAGTAGAAGATGATATTATGGAACCTTGTATACTCTGACAATTTATTGTCTGCATTTGTTCCATAGAAAGATTTCTTCCTTTCCCTGCTTCGCCCAAGGCCAAGATCTTTTTTTTTTTTTTTGAAGTTTCTTTCTTTTTGGGAGAGAGAGAGAGAGAGAGAGAGAGAGAGAGAATGAGCACGAGTGAAGGAGGGCCAGAGAGAGAAGAGAGAGAATCCCAAGGAGGCTCAATGCTGTCAGAGCAGAGTCTGATGCGAGGCTCAATCCCAGGAACCATGAGATCATAACCCGAGCCAAAATCAAGTGTTGGATGTTCAACTGACTGAGCCACAAGGAGCCCCAACATAAAGATTTTTTATAAACTCTGATAACTGTAAACATACTTCTCAATAGCCTCATATGTAAGAGTTCAGAGATTTCAACAATGCTGAAAGCATTGCTGCTTAAACTGGGGAGCTAAGACACCTACCTGGACAATAAATTTGGGGATATTCTAAAATACACAATTTTGTATTGCCTTGCCTGTATAATTCACAAAAAGGATTATTTAATAGTAAATGTTGATGAAAAATTGACTCATAATTATCCAAGTGAAAGTTTGTGCAGTAAAACTTAGATTCAGAAATTAAAGAGTAGATTCTACTTACAGTATTAATGTGTTTTGGGATAAGAAGTTCTCTATAATACTGTGACCACAAAAGTTTAAAATAAGATTATTTAGGGGCACCTGGGTGGCTCAATCAGTTGAGCGTCCAACTTCGGCTCAACTCATAATCTCATGGTTCATGAGTTTGAGCGCTGCATTGGGCTTGCTGCTGTCAGTGTAGAGCCTGTTTTGGATCCACTGTCCTCCTCTCTCTCTTCCCCTTTCCAGCTCATTCTCTCTCTTTCAAAAATAAATAAACAGTAAAATTTTTTAAAATAATATTATTTATAAAATATCTTTAGATCAGATCAAATGTAACGTGGCTTCTGTATCTGCTCTTCTTAGTTTGTGCAAATAAATGTGTCTTGCTTTAATTTCCAGGAATATGCAATGTATATCTACTTTTAATTGTAAGAATATGTGGTGCATGTTCTGCCAGGGGAAGAAACTGTCTTGAAAACATTTTGTATAAGAGCAGTTGAGGACATAGCTTAGCAACTCTGAAGATATTCCAAATGACATGATGCCTTGTAATAGTAGCTTCCATGGTGCTTTCTCTTTGCATGTATTGATTTGTTTGATCCTCAAACAAGCCTATGAGGAACTCTTATTATTATTTTATCAGTGAGGAAACAGAAACCCTGAAAAGGTAAACTTGCTCAAGCTCACATAGCTAGTAAGCAGCAAAGTTGGGATTTGAACCTAATTTATAATAGTTCAGAGATTTCAATGATGCTAAAAACATTGCTGCTTACACTGGAAAGCCACCTGCCTGAACAATAAATTTGAATGGATTTGGGAAAACATAATTTGGGATTATGTAAATCTTGGATTATGTAAACCAGTAAATCTAGCTCTAAACTCTTTGCTATTAACTACTAAGCCATAAAACAGGCCAAAACAATGAATTCTAGCAATCTTCAAAAGATCGAGGGATAGATGTTTCTAGAATTTGCTGTATTTCTACGAGTACTAATGAATTACTCTGATCTCAAGATGTGCCAGTTTTATGGTATATAAATAATCAGGAAAGCTACTTCATCATTCAATTTCTCTTAAAGTTGTTTCTCAGATGTGTTCCTTAAAATGATCAACATCACACAATTGCTACCATTGTTAATTATACACAACAGTTGTTTCTTGGAGAAAATGTTAGATTGTATCATGAGAGGGTGATATATAAGCCTCTTCAGAAGAAATTGATCACTATTTCTAAGTATCATTTTGAAGGAATGTCTTCTATAACAAGAAGTTTTCGAGACTTTATGAACATGATCATTTAAAAGGAAAACTAGTATAGCTATGTTTGGATCAAAACCTGACAACAATAAGCATGAAAAAAAAAGAGTAAGAATTTACCTTTTGTTCTGAAAAGATACTATCTAAAGAAATCACCTAGGCTTCTACAGAAATAGTGTGCCCACTCACATCTGATGGCAATATTAATTTTGCCACTAATAAAGATTAATGATATAAAAATCTCTGCAGAAATGTAAATATACCAATACTAATAATATGAACTTTAATGAAACTAGTATGTGTTGTGCATTTATTATGTGTTAGGCACTGTGCAGAGCACCTGTTAGAATATCTCATTTAATCTTCACTGAAATCATTTGTTGTAAGTAGTGTTACTATTCTAACTTATAATGAGAAAACTGAGATACATGGAGCACAGTATGTTGTCCAAGATTAAATTGAAAGATGTAGCAAAGATAGTATTGAAATTCAGGTTCAACTAATTCTAGAGAGAGTTTTCCTCTTAATTGTCTAGAAGTGACTGATGACTAAAACACTTAAATAAAAATATCCCAATAAAATCATTTTTTTTATTCTTCTTGGGTGACTTTCTTGAAAATATAACCATTTGTTATCATCAGTAATGTATCACTAATTATGCTACATCAGATACAATGATCACCAGTCAATGAAGACCCATATAATGCTAAGATTTTCAACTAATAATCCTTGTCCTGGGAATATAACAGAAGATCTAATAGAGTCAGAAAATGTATCATAATTTAATAAAACTCTAATAATAGTCTAAACATAGAAAAACCTATGGAAAATTTTCAGGAAGTGGCATATAGCCTCAGTCTATCAGCTTCCTATGAAGCCAGTAAGAACCAGGAAATAAAACCTCTAATTTTGCTTTCTCAAAGTTCCTGGTATTCAATCCAACAGACTACAACGTGTAAGTCACCTGCCCTCAAAATACAGCAAGAGGTTGAAGGCTTTCTGTTCCACTGGATTCTACTAGTGTTTCTTTTTTTCTTTTTTCTTTTTTTCTTTTGAAAAATTAGCCTTTTCTTAAACAAATTTAAGTCATGTTAAAAAAAAAAAATGGCAGTCCTCTGGGGGGTTGGAGGATGAACTTTATTGGACCAAGAAGTTACTGATAGTGATTTCTCAAAATGGCTAAAAGTGCTCCAACCTCCTTTTCACAGTCATCCCTGACCATCATATTTTATGCTACTTATTTGTAGAATACAGATTGCCAGATCCTATCATTCTGACAGTGGTCTTGCATTTACTTTAGTTGAGCTTGAGGAATTTGTAGACAGTAACCTTATCAAGGTTGTCATGACTATACTTTGTCACTCTAAAGCAAACTAAACACACACACACACACACACACACACACACACACACACACAAAATAAAAACAGTGCACAGTAATAAGTATGCCCTAAAGCATATTTTTATCAAAGATTAGCCAAAGAGCTTTGCCAAGATTTTCATCTTAAATTCTTGGAGTCAGTACTATACTGTGAAAACTGCTGATGGATTGATGTCTCATTATTTGCCCTAGTTGTATTCATTTAGATTTTTTTGAAGTTTTTTTTTTAGATTTTTAAGGGTTTCTACAGGATGAATGAGAAAGTGCCACTGCAGCCTTAATTAGCTGTGCAGGTGTCCATCCTAGAGTTATATAACAAGAGTAGAAGCAATGAAAGCAACTGCCAACACTAATATCAATCTTGACCTCCTCCTGTTCCTCTTCTTTCTCCTCTTTCTCCTTTTCCTTCTTCTTCTGTTTTTATTATCATTATTATAATCATTATCTTTGCTATATTATACTCCCCGAGGAAATGAGAACTAAGCATAAAAACAGCAATAATCTTCTCAGGCCCTTGTATCTGCTAAAGAGGCATCGCTTGCTATCTTTTCACTCATCAGTATAATACAGAAAGAACAGTGAAAACTGTACCTTTCACACATCTCCAAACCATGGGGCAGGGTTCTCAAAAGCTTATCAGTCAGTAGAGTGCGTGTTTCAAACCATGACAAAAGCTCAAACACTGCAACAGATACCAGTCTTCCTAAAGGAGTGGTTTTCACAGAGCACTGCAGGGGAGAAAAACCTTTCTTGCCTTCCAAGTTCTTTGGATGGTGTAACAATTAAATTGATATAGGACAGATTAATATGTAAAAAAAATTTAACTCTTTATGTATAATAACCCCAAAGATATGAAGGTCCCCAAAAGTCAGGCAATTGAGGTTTCCATGCCATTCTGAGCCATCCTGAGAAGGGAATAGCAGTCTGGAACTTCACAGGGGGCAGGGGTGGGGGGGTAGGGGGGAAGACAATTCACAGGAAGATGGGAAAAGCAAATGTTTGGTAAACAAATGTTTGCCACACTAGGCAGATGTAAAATGTTATCTCTGGTAATAGTTCATTCCTGGTATAGGCCTCCTATCTAAATTCTCTTAGAAGGTTAAAAGTAAAAAACAAAACAAAACAAAACAAAAAAACAACAACAAAAACAATCTTCTTGAGTCTGTGGGGCCTTCATTGTCTTCAGCTCAAAATAATCCACATGCCAAAGGGGGCACATTCTGGGGCAGCCTTCCCTGAGCCCCATCAGCATGTAGAAATTTTTATAGCAGTATGACATTTCTGTGACATCTAAGTATGCGAACATTTTTCTAGTAATTCATTTTTATTACATCTTATAAAAATACTGGTTTTCTGAGATGAGAAAAAAAAAGTGTTCCTTCACTACAGATGGTTTGAGAAGTGCTAAGCTAGAGCCTCAAAAGCCAAGAACTAACTCATAAAGATGGGTCCTTCACAGTTACTAACCTCAGCACATCCTGTGGGAAAGTGAGGGTAGTCAGAAAGGGGATGCTTTTAATAAAACACTGAGGTTAAAATTCTTTCTTAGGTAGTTTGTGTAGTTTTCATATGAATGCACAGTGCAGGACAGTATAGACTGCTTTCTTTTCTTTTTTTTTTAATGTTTATTCATTTATTTTTGATAGAGAGTGAGCACTAGCAGGGAAATGACAGAGAGAGAGAGAGAGAGAGAGAGAGAGAGAGAGAGAGAGAGAGGATCTGAAGCAGGCTCTGCGCTGTCAGCACAAGCCGGATGAGGGGCTTGAACTCGCAAACACAAACTGTGAGATCGTGATCTGAGCCAAAATTGGATGCTTAACTGACTGAGCCACCCAGGAGACCCAGAATAGACATGTTTTCTGAAAGCAGAGGGCCAAATTTTCTTAGTTTCATGACTTAAGGTGAACTAGCATGATGGGGATAGGTAACAGATAAGGGAAGATGGGTGATATTAACATATAAAGGAAGAGGCAATGCAAGTTTGCAGTAGTTCTTGAAATTTAAAATGTTCAACTGTTTCAAAAATAATAAATAAAAAAATAAAATGTTCAACTGTTTGCCAATATTATTAGTGAAAATATCTTTCAGAATTAGTGAAGTATCCAGTGTGAAAGGAAGAAAGGCAATACAAAAGGAATGGACAGAATGTAAACATTCTTAATCTGATTTCCATAACTTTTTGCGCAAAGCTTATTGCAAGATTTATGGAGAAAATAGGTATCACACAATTACTAATCAACACTAGGGTAACTCAAAGTATACATATAAACACTATGTCAAAGTTAAGCTTAGAAAAGAATCATCATAATATGCAATACTTGTCATTTGGAACCATATATGTCACATACCTTCAGCTAGATTTTAGTAGAAATCAGTATAAAATAAGAACAGCAACGAAACATTTATATGTTAGAGATATGTATTCATTCTCAAACATATACATATATACGGTACATCATACTATATATAAATGGTAGCCTCTAGCTAAGAATTTGACTTTTGACACCTGGAAGGACCACATTAAAATTTGGTCAATCAAAAGACAATTGCTGTAATGTGTGCCAAAAACTTTGTTTCAGTACTTTTTTCCCCCACAATAGAGAGGATAAGTTTTTCTTAGAAGCCTTTTTCTAAAGAAAAGAATTAAAATCGATAGGTGTTTAATTTCTCATGGGAAATGCTTTTAATACTACAGGGTCAGCTCAGAGGATTAGGTCAGTCAAATACAAAAGAATATAAACTCCTGGAATCAAAGTTGAAAAAGCCCTATCAATAAAATTGTTCATTAGGTTCCCTGAGTCTAAATTATAAAGTGGAACAGGATCCTCAGAACTGAGAATAGAAGTAAGTTCTTAAAAGCAAAACTCTGGTGCTTAAGAAAGGATGATTTTAACAGAACATTCAGTTCTCTAATTCTTGACAAGTGTGGCTCATTTTTACTTGCTTTAGATGGATGCCTTAGAGGTTACAAATGATTTTACTCTGCAGAGAATTTTCAGAATACATGTGGACCCCATTATACTATGATCCTCCTCCCCATTCCATTAAAATAAAAGAAGAAAAGAATAACTAAAACCTTAACAGTGATACACAGAAAGGTATGCTTAATTTTGAATCATTTTTGTTAAAGCCTATCACAACTACCTGGTCAGCCCCACATGGCAGGTAGCTTGTTCAACTGTTTGTTTTTCCTCAGCAAGGCAACTTTATATGAATGTCATTAATATTCTAGAACAGGCACATTAGTAAGCAATCCTAAATCTCAATTTGCAAATCTTAGTCTGTATTAGATTTCCAAAGGACACAGTGCAATTTACAAGAACTGTTTAGTGCTGGATCACTAACTCTTTAAAATAAATGTAGATATTTGGGGCACCTGGGTGGCTCAGTTGGTTAGGTATCTGACTCTTGATTTCAGCTCCAGTCATGAACTCACAGTGATGTGATCCAGCCCAGCAAGCGGCTCCACGCTCGGCGTGGGGCCTGCTTAAGATTCACTCTCTTCCTCTCCCTCTTCCCATGTTCTGCTCTCTCGCTCTCAAAAAAAGAAAATAGAGAGATATCTATAGATATCTATCTATATATATTCCCATATATAGTAATGTAAATATATATGTACATATAAAATCAATTTTCAAAGAAAATTTTAAAAGTCACATCTTTTGAATGTGAATTTAACTTAAAAATCATTCCGTTATTTTAAAAGCTCTGTCTGAAAATTATTCCATATTAATAAGTTATCTTATGCCAGAAATGGATTTTCTAATCTTGCTTTGAACCTTACTTCTGTTAAGCTTTACACCTTCATAATCCCTTCTTTTCAATTCTACTTGTTTTGGCAGGACTTTAGGAGCTTATGACATCAAAATAAAATAGCCCACAGAATTGAATGAAACTGAAAAAAAATTTTTCAGCCTTTTAAAGGTAGATAATACTACAGCACAGGAAGATCATTCAATACAATTATCCTAAAGAGGAATAGTTTACCACCTTTGGAAATTAGTGTGAGATGCAATACTTTAAAAAATCTAATCTAAATAAAAATCTTCCATTTTTTTAAACAAAAGATTTTAAAACACTGTACACAAATCTTCTGTATACAAATGTAGTGTATACTAATCATTTCAAGAGCTTGGCAAACATACCCCTAAGGGCGTCCTAGCCTTTCTGTGGTTTTACGGCTCCAGCCTCCTTTTGTCTCATAACATGGTGCTGCACAGGCTCCCTTGATTATCCTGCAGGCCCACTTCACTACTGTTGAAGGGAGTCATCCGTTAGAAAATGACAGCACTCAGTAGGTGAAGTGCAGCTTGACATAGGCTAGGTGGGAATAAATATTAAGGTCTTGCTCTCCAGCAATTTAGGAAAGGTCCAGAGTAGGGTCAAGGAATAGATGAGTCTCCCTAGAATCCAACTTGATGATGGGATGGGTATTCTATGGTGTTGAGGATGAGAAGGTTCATAGAGTAAAGAGAAAAGAAACAAAGTACCAGTGAAGGGAGAGACAATTATGCAAGTTTAGATTCAGAGCATAATTCATCCAATTAATGTAAAAGAAGTAGTTAAAACAGAATTTCTAAGGTCTTGATTTGCTGTCGATTTGTTGTCAAGGTTTTTACATGATTCAAACATTTTGGACCATTCTAGATGGAAAATGTTAGTTTTTGTTAAACCTGCTGTGATGTGTTTTAGTGGGTAGACACAGTTTTCTGCATGCTCATGTTAAAGATCTACCTTGTTTAAAACAGAAAAAAAAAAAATGAACAAGAGAGGGGTAAAAAAAATCAATCTGATCAACGCTGAACAAAAAGTATAACAGTAACAAAAATTCCTACCAGATCATTTTTTTTCCCTCTCAGAAAGGAGTTATTTATTTGCATTACCTTTTAAACTAGAATAGCTATCATGATTCTCAGCCAAATATGTTGCTCTTTTTTTTTTTTTAACCTCTTCTCACTGCTATTGTCAAAACTGGCTGTAATCTCATGCAGATGAGATATTGATCTGTTGCCGATGTTCACTGAGCAGCCAAAGGGGAATCACATTACCAGCTACAAACTCCATCAATCATAGTCTCCTTAATAACCGCACTTAAACGATCTCTCTTGGCATTAAGTTATATTGCATCCATGGCTGGCATCCAGGCTTCAAAAAGATAAAGGTTCATTTTGAAGGGTAGGTTTAAGGCCACTATAGATGATTTAAATAAAAGGTCTTGGGTTTTGGTCAGAACAATAGGGCTTATTAAATTAATTGACTTAATTTAATCCAATTAATTTAGATCAAGTCTATGGAAATAGAGCAAATTGTTCTTGTATTTGTTTATGAATACAGGATTACATCCTTAGCACACAAATTAAATGCACAGAAGTGAAGCTTGAAAGTACACAATGATACATGAAGGCATGCATTTGGATTGAGTCTTGTTTATTAAATGTATCTTCTTTTATCTTCCTTTCTCCCTCCCCTACATGTACATATTTGAAAAGTTACTATAATGTGAAAACAGAGGAGAAAAAAAAGTTGGCAGAAAAAGAAGGGAGTAATAAAGTAATAATGATAACTAAAAATAAACTATCATTATTACTGTTGGGGGAATTAATGAACTGTTGTTTCAAGTCCATGCTTCTGTTATAGTGTCAACTCAGCTGTTCTACTTTACTATTGGCAGTCATGCGAGAAAATCAGATGGAGGCTGTAGCAAGCATAAAAAAGAACACCTCCTTCTCCTGCACATTTTCTCTGGCTCTCTCATGGTCTAAAATGCCATCAATTTGGAAACAAGCCCAGGAGGAACAACTATTCTTTCTGCCCCATCCCACCCATGCACCCAGCTAGCTTTTTTACTGCATTTGTTTCCTCCCAGAATATTTAGATTCAGTGCAAGTCCCTATTCTCAAACTTCAGTGGATGTAAGACTTCTTTGGATAGTTGATTAAAATATAGAGTCTTAGGTTTCCCTCCGCTCTGATTCAGAAGGTGTTAGTGAGAATAGGGCATTTGTAGCAAGTTCCAAAAACAATGTGAGCAGTTTGGGTCAAGAATAGGATTTGAGATGTTAGTGTGATTTGATTTAAATCCAGAAACTGTTAAGTCTTGATTACTTTAGCAGCCATCGGGAAGGAAAAGTTATTTGATTTTCTCCATGTAAAATTTTATGTGATAATAATTGTAACAATAAAAACTAACACTGGAAACAATAAAAACTATGAATCAATGAATAAAAATGGAAGAAATTGCTGATTCCAAGCTAAACAATAACACTTTTTATGTATAGGTGTCAGTGGTGGGTGCTGGTGGTGTATGTATCTAGCCAAGTCAAATGATGAACAAAGCAGAATTTTGTTTATCAAACAAATCACCCTTCTTACAAAACACACATACACAAATATTTATATATTTTTGAAACAAGCACAACAGATAATCGAATACAAATTAAAACTGGGTGTCCCAAATTGCATTCCACAGAACACCAATCCACAAAAACTCTAATGATTAAAGTTCTTGTGTTCGAATTAGTGTGGGAAACTTTGCCTTCTATCCCCCTATGCATGTTAGCATATTGGAGGCCAATAAATATTTATTTAATACAGATTTCCTAACCTTATTTATCTTATATTAAATGTCACAAGAAAGTATTGCTCTGGGAAAAAGTTAAGACCTGTTTTTCTAACTTATACTGCTGGTTACTCATTTTGAAACTTTGGTTTAAAAATTGCATCTTTAGGAGAAAAAACAGACATGTTTCCACGTGTACAACAGTGTTACACTTAAATTTAAGAATTAGTAGAGCATGTACTATTAAATTATATAAATGGGTATATCAAATATCATTTATATGATAGAAAAAACATTTCTAGGATTGTTATTCATTGTCACATTAATATACAAAAAGGCTAATATTAAGTGTTCAAAATATTAGATAAAACCATAAAGAAGGGTAAAGGGTATGTGTTTTCCCTCTTACATTTGCTAGCTACACAATTCATTACAGAAAATCAGAAGAGAAAAATATAAGAAGGATTTATAAATATTTGCTCTATCCAGGCTTTTTATGCAACCACCTCCAACATTGCTATAATGTGTTCTAGCATATTTGGTCACACTTGTCCCTCCATATAGATGACAAAGGGCAACTTAATGTGCTTTTTCTGTAGTTGGCTCTATTACAGCTTATATGCAGTGTGTATGTATACATAAATCTGTGTGTGTTTGTGTGTACATGTTTACTCTCCTATATCTAACCTTAAAAGCACATGATGTGTAAAATCCAAATCTCTGAAAGTTGAATTCTACTTGCTGGCACCATTTTCCACATCAAAAACCCCTCCTGCATCTCTGAATCCTACTAATCCTTCAAAGACATTATCAATTCTATTCCATTTTGTGAAGCTTTCCTCAAGAATTCTACATTGATCCCTGGCCTCCATCCAATTTTGCTAGCCACATTGGGCCTTGATTACATTGAGTGTAATTTACATTGAGTGTAATTTTTGTTTAAATGTGGACTTACAATAAGAATATTCATTTTTAAGGGCATAATACTGGATCTTTTCCTTAAGGTACTTCATATTTACTTTGTTACATAAAGTGGATTTACTATATGGCCATCGTAGAATTCAGCACTATGCATTTAGTATGTGCAAATCAAATTGAAATATGTGAAGTGTAATAAACTTCACAGCCTAGTATTTACTATAGCCTGGTGTTTAAGAGCATACATTCTGAAATCAGACTTTGCATGTCGAGACCACATTTTGTAGTTGCATGATCTCAGGTCAGTTACTTAAATTTTCTGTGCTTTTATTTCTCATCTCGAAAATCAGATATTAATTGTATAGAGAATATATAAACTAATACAAGCAAAACACTTAGAAAAATTACTACCATATGTTATGGACCTAATAAATGTTAGTTCTTGTTGTAGGTTAGACTTATGGGGAAATAGATTCTACAGGAGAGACTCAGTGATGATGCACTTTCAACCATGGCCTCAACTAAGGAACTCTGTAGGGAGCTCTGAAGCTGGGATGGTCTTCAAATTTTTTAAATATTTTATTTGAGAGAGAGAGAGAGAAAGCGGAGGAGAGCATCGGGTGGGGGGGTGGGAGGGAGAGAATCTTAAGCTGGTTCCATGCTCAGCAAGGAGCCTGAAACAGGGCTCAAACCCACAAACCGAGAGATCAGACCCTAGCGTAAGTCAAGAGTGGGACTTTAGTGACTGAGCCATCTAGGTACCCTGCTGGGCTGGCCTTCAGAGATATTCTGCAATGCAGCTAGGGGACTGTGCCTTTATACTCCTGCATCAACTAGTTAAAGTCAGGCTGCCCCGAGAGTGTCCTTGGATTAGGCAACTCTTTCTTGCCTAGGATGGAGCGTGGCAGGGTGGCCACCCAATGAATTCGCAAGAGCTGGATAAGTAAGTCCTTCAGCCCTGAAGAGGATTCTGGCTGGGGCCTGGTGGTATATCGCAAAGCATTCACTTCACCTCCTATTGTTACTGTTGTTGCTGTTTAGAGAAAAATAAATCATGTGGTAACCAGCTTTCTAAATGTAAATTCTACAAACAGTTTAGAGGCAACTATAAATAGTGAGAACGCAAAGGAGTTCCGAATTCTCCTTCCCCATTTTTATACTCCTTCCCTTGAGTACTGATTTGCTTCCTATGCTCCTTTACAAATGTCATGGGTGTATAAGAAATCAGATACATTTTACTCTTGACTATAGTTTCAGCATGTTTATTCAGCAGGGAGCTTATGTTTTAGGTATCATTCAGAATCATTTTCCAGTGATCATAAAAATTACATTTTTGGGAACCATATCTGAGGAATCTGTATTTTTTTTTTCACATGAAGACATGGCCATAATTTCTATAATGAAGATAACACTGTCACTGCAAATGAGTTTAGGTTTTGTAAAGTCCAAATATATTCAGGAGGCTTATTAGTAAAAATTTACTAATTAATTCTAAAAGTGAAATAATTGAAAATGCTCAATCACTCCCTAGCTTGTGATCTTGAGAAAGTTATTTCTATTTATGCATTTGTTTCTTCATCTGTAAAATGGGGACAACATCCAGTTTACCATTCTCACAGGGTTTAAAAGAGGCTTATGATGTCTGTAAAGAACTTGGCACATTTTATCCTATAGACATTGTAAATGGCAAAGGATAGCTGGCTTGGTATTTTACATGTTGACACAGAACTTTAATAAAATTTTAACCCATGGAGCTTTGTGTACTCTTTCTGTTAGAAATGATACTGACAATCAATTATGTTGTGTAAACATTTTTCATTCTTAGAATCTGCCTACAAGAATAGGGGATGTAAGGATAAAAGTTTTGTGTGATAGGAATTGAGCTCTGATTTTATACTTATCTTTCTCATTTAAATATTATATAGGGTTGAAATACTGAGGTATAGCCAATGAAGTCCACTATATTATAAATACAAATAAATATAAGTGTCTGTTGCATAGTCAAAGGCATTACTATCAGATGCATAATTATATGCAATCTAATAAAATAAGTATATAAATAAGTTATATAAGCAAATTATATAAGGAAATTAAAACAAGTCTATTGTCACATTTTGAAATAGATGAATGATATATAATTATGTTGTTTAAATACAAATGTATTTTGTGGCAAAGGGAATTCTATAGAATAATAGACCATTTAATCCAGCCTTCTCCCGAAGTGAACTCCAAGTTTCATCTCTCATGAAACCAGCAAATCAAAAAACCTCTTATTCTATAAACTCAAAACCATTTTGAACTCTATAAAATTGAATAACTCATTCTACTTTTTTTCTCTTTTAATTTGCATACCTACACAATAGTCCCTTTCTTATTCAATGCATTGATTTGGTATAATGAAGTTGCCCAGTCATCATTATTTACATTTTGTATTTCAAATATCTTCATGTCATATAACAGAAATAGCCAGGTATTGTTTGAATTCGCTTTTCCCCATTTCCTTTGCTGGTGAACATTTTAAGTAACATTTTCTACAACCGTTGTGCAGCAGGAAGCTTAATAGAGATGCTGTTTCCATAACAACAAATAGGATTTGAGCAAAAACACAATGCTCAGTGGTTACTGTTCCTCACAGCAGGTAAAAGCAGTTATTCAAAATTACAAGCAGCATGACATTGAAAAAAATAAATTAAAGCAAGAGGTGCTAAGAGTTCTCTTCCATATTTAGTAAATGTTTAACTCATAAATGCTTGAGGGGGCAGCTATAGGATCCCACTCTATGCAGTATTTCTTCTCATACCATGACCTAAAATGAAGAGTAGGCATGTACATATATTTTTCAGATATTAAGAGTTCTGTGAGTCAAGGAGACACCAACAATGACAAGTTAAATATTTTCTAAATTGACTAACTTCTTATATTAAGTAACTACTTATGTATAATTTCTAATTCTTATAGTTAAAAAAATATTTACCCATTTCCAAAATTGTCCTTTATTTATAAAATGTTGTTATTCTAGTTTAATGCATTTAACACTAAATATGTATTTAATAAATGGAAAAAAATCCTGAAGTTCCAAGATGTTGTAGAGTAAGATAGGCAACATAATCTGACCTAAAAGACTACAGGTGTTTTCATAGATTACTTCAAAAGTCTCTTCTCAACCCATGATTCCGTATCTTAATTCCTATGGTTGTTCATTTTTTTTTTGAAGCAAGTGATATTAATTGGTTGTTCATTTTTTTAAATGAAAACTATTTTGAACATTTATAGATGCATTTACCTAGATAGGAAAAAAAAAAAAGTCTTGGTCTTTTAAATTTAGAGGAGTATTAGAATAAAATTAAAATACAATTTAAGGTGCAGTAGAGTAGAAATAATTAGAATAGAATTTTTTTCACAGTATCCACAAAATGTATGGGGAAGAACTTTAGGTGTAGCAAACTGAAATACAATTTCAATAAAAAACCTCTCTGTTTATCATTCCTGAAGAGCAGGGATTCAGCCCTATGACTAATTTCCAGAAATCAAATTTATTATTCATCAGTGTGTCATTCCATTTACAGACAGCCCTAATTGGCAGTTCTTTCTCACTCTAAATAAAGTAGCTAACAAAGAAACTATAATCTTCCTCCTCATATTATCTATTCACTAGTTAAAAATGGATAGCCCATGCTTTATCTCCTGTTCTGTTTAGTTATGGGAGCTTCAAGGTAGCAACTATCCATATGCAAGTGGCTGTGTAATTCATGAAGTGATCCACACATACTGTTCAGTATCGCCTCCTTCCTCCTGATGTCTACAATATTTATTTTTGAGCCTCGAGTATGATTTGTATTAAAATTTGAAGGGTCATATTTGTTATTTCTCCTCTTCACTAGCTAATTTCCTTTAAAGTATGGATTGGGATCTTTTCATCTTCGTATTTCTAGAGCACCCCTCACATCTTGCTTATAGAAAGCATTCAATGCAGTTGAAAGCAATGAGCAAAAGATGATGACGAGTAATGATCAGAAATTAAGGTGAACAGACAAATGGCTGAACTCTAATTCCACTGTGGTAGGCAGAATTCTAATATGGTCCCTGTGATTTCTATCTTCTGGCATCCACACTTTTGCATAATCTCCTTTCTTCTAATACAGGCAGAATCTGTGCCTTACTTCTAACCAATAGAAAATGGCAAAGGTGAAGGGATTTTGTAGATAATTAAATTTGAGCTAATCAAAAGGGAGATTATCCTGGATCAGCTTAGTCTAATCAGTAGAGTTCCTTAAAAGAGGATCCAGGCATTCTCTGAAGGAAGAGACAAACAGCAGCAGAGATGCTCTCCTGCTGGCCTTGAAGAAGCAAACAGCTATGATGTGAACTAACTGTGGAGAAAGCCCCATTGAAGAACACTGCAGGGAGCCTCTGGAGCTGGGGGCTTCAGTCCTATAGCCACAAGGAACTGAATTTTCCAAAAAAATGTGTGAGCTTGAGTGAGGACTCTGCACTTCAGAAAGGACAAAATCTTGATTGTAGCCTTGTGGGACCCTGGGCAAAGGCCCAACTAAGTCAAACCCAGAATGCTGACGATGGAAACAGTGAGTCAAAAACGTGTGTTGTTTCAACTGCTGAGTTTGTGGTAACTTATTATGCAGCAAGAGAAAATTAATATAGGCACTGAGGAAGTCCTCATCATGCTGTAGGATTGATCTAGTTATACAGTCAGAAATTTTATGCCAGCAACTAGGTAGAGGCACATAAGCCTGACTCTAACATAGCTTTCTATCTAATTCTATTTCTAGAAAATACCTTTCTACCCTCCTTTTTCTACTTGCTATCATACATTTAAATCAAAATGTATTTGTTAAATAGAAACCATATGTGTCAAAATGTGCTGGATTTGTGGATAGTCAAAATGTGTTTAAAGGAGAAACAACTCCTCTTTAGCACTTAAGTTAATGAAATATTATTCACTATTGTAAGGGGGTATAATTATCCAAAGAATGGCATCCAACCTGAGAATTCCCCCATAATTAAGAAGACTCAGACCAATTGAATCATTGTAGCAGGTATGGTATCCAAGACTTCATTCCAGTCAATTATACTTTTTTGGAGAAATGAGAACTTTATTTTCATATCTCTAATCAGAAGACACCTTTTATGTAGCCTGTAGCTGTGTGACCCTGAGAAATGATGCTATCAACAATACTTTTTGATAAGCTAGAGTTTTGTAGCAATCAGCTTAGTAGAATTTGAAAATGAGGCTTAAATGAAAGTTAGATACAAATTAAAGGGAAAAATCAATCATTGTCCATTTGAATACATACTGCTAAAAATCTGCTTTTTAAAGAATGTATTTGAAGTGTCTAATTTTACTCTTTTTTCAAGTGTGGACAAGGTTATTCACCAATTTATTCACAGATGGATTATTCATAAAGTGTTGAGAGAAAAAGTTGGGGCACATTGCCACAGCTGATGTAAGTTCACAGAATCAAAATAAAGAGGAAAATTCTCAAATTAGAAGCTAATCAATGACAACAATTTTGATTGATCATTTCTACCATTTACTCATGGCAATGATACACATACTTTTCCCCAATACTAGAACAATGTGGGATCCAATGGCTTTCATCACAGATAAATCTCTGTGCCTTGTTTAAGAAGCAGACTACTGTACATTCAAACAATATAACAGTGTGCATAGCCCTGAAAACAAGCTCAGTATGGAGGTTTCATAATTGCACCCGAGCAGATAATTAGGCAATTAGAGCTATTAAAAGTTGACAAAGCACTAAGCCTGCATGAATTATACTCCTGATTTCTAGAAGAAGCAAGGGAAAATAAGAAGACCTCCAGTGAATCTGTTCCATAGTCCCCTGAGGAAGAAAAGTAGTGTCCATAGGGCAAAAGGTGGGAGATTTAACTTCTCTATCTCATCCCCAGGATTCAAGAAGGATCAGGAGAGAATCTGCTGGAGTCCTGGAAATCTCGTATCATTTGCACAGAATATATTGAACACATTAATAAGGTGAAATTAACTTTGCAAAATATGTAATTAGGTAAAAACATGAGATGAAAATAAAACAATAGGACTAATGATTTAATTTCTGAAAAGCAGCTGATACCTTGGCTCACATCAAACATGCATCTGAAGCAAGCTAAGAGGCATAGCAAGGAAAACAAGTTATTAAGAAGATTTCATTTTAAATGTGTGGGAAACACAACCGATTAAATTGAATTTTGCATGTGAATAATACAAAGTAGGAAGAGGGGCAAACCTAGTAGCCCTTGGCTCCTTGATTTACTTGTTAAATTCACAATGATTATATATGACTTAAAATTATTGCAGTTTCCCATATTGACAAATGTAATTGCTGAGACTGATGAAAGAGAATATTGGGACGCTGCTTTGGATTCTGTTGGAAAGTACTTAGGAGTTGACAGATGGTGCATACGTTCGGAGGTTGAGAAGGGTAAGAAGGTAATGAGACTAGGGACCAAAAACAATTACAGTGTCTTAAGCCTCAAATGCAGCATAATTGCATCTGTAGAGTAGGCAAAACAATTGGGTTTAATGTATTCATAATGTTTGTCAGAAGTGCAAGAAACAAAACCTGGAGGTGTAGATAGAGTCTGAAAGCGTAAGTGAAACAACTACAGAACACTCTCCTCATTCAGTCACTAGAAAATTGAGGCAACAAATATTTAATGATGTGAAATGAATGAAAGTGTGTCACTGATGACTTTGTAGACTTGACATTAACAAACATGAACACATATTGAGCAAATGGAAGTAGAAATCACTAACTATTGAACTCTATTGGAACATGACTATAGAAGATAATGAAATTGAAATAATAATACTAAAGGTTTGGCTGACGTGATTAAGAATAAATTTGACATGGATGTGGATGAAGGTCACTTTTAAAGGACTATAAAGGAAGCATGAGATTTGTTGATTGATACTGAAAAACTATCGAAAGGATATAGTAAGCTCTAAAAACAATATTTGGGGACAATATTAACAGTGAGGAAATTATAATTGGAGGATAGTGACATAATCTGATTTTGACCTATCACATTTCTTCTGTTGGGAAGTAATTTATAGTAAAACAATCATTTATCTCTAAGCTCGTTGAGAATGGAGAAAACATCTACTCCACCTTTGCATCACCACAAGTACTCATTAAACGGCACAGCAGGGGCAACTAGGTGACTCAGTTGAGTGTCCAAATCCTGAATTAGGTTCAGGTCATGATTCCAGGGCTGTGGGATCGAGCCCTGTGTCAGGCTCTGCACTGAGCGTGGAGCCTGATTAAGATTCTCTCTCTCTCTCTCTCTCTCTCTCTCTCTCTCTCTCACTCTCTCACCATGTTCCTTTCCCTGGCTCACACTTGTTCCTTCTAAAATAAACAAACAAATAAATAAATAAATAAATAAATAAATAAATAAATAAATATAAATAAATAAATGGCATGACATATATCATTCAATACATGTAGAACAAAATTAATTTTTAAAATTAAATAAATTTCATATGAAAAAATAAGTTAAATTAATATAAAACTCAGATTATATGAAGGAATTTTTACAAAGTGAAAATATTCTTTAATTTAATTTTGCCAGAGCAAAACTACTTTGATAATTTCATATACAGGTTTTTTGTTTTTTTTTTCTCTAGGATCATGTTAATAGCCTTCTTTATAATTTATCTTATTTCATTAACATTAAGTCACAACATCCTTGAATATCAACATATAAAGTTTTCAACTTATTTTTATTGACTGGCTTGTATTCAATTGCATGTCACCTGTCACCCCTTTCTGATCTACATTTTCTCAACCCAGCAGTCAGCTCCAGTAATCCCATAAAAAAGGGCAGGTCACATTTGTCTTCTGAACAAAACTCTCCATTTGTTCTTCATTTAACCCAGAGTAAAAGCCAAGATACAGTGTCACAAAAGGTCCAGTGTAATCTTGGTGAAGCACACTCCCTCAGATCTGTTGCCTGGAACACTTTGCCCTGTGGTATTTACATGATTAATTTCATTTCCTTCAGGTCTTTTCTCAAATTCCTCCGTATTTAAAAGGTCTATCTGACCAGCAAGATTGTTCTTACCCAGTTCTACTTATTTTCATGTGTTACTTCTTTGCATGGTATAGTTTTATTATTTTTTTTTCTTGTCCATCCTTCACAAGAATATAAGCTCTTCAAGGGCAGATAATGTCTCTTTTGCTTACTGCCATGTCTTTGCACATGAAGTGCAAGTGAAAGAATCAACAAATGAATGGGACAGTAAGTTGGGAGCAGCTCATCCAGTTCATTGGGTACCTTGTAAAGAATTTGTACAGCTAGTTACTTGCACATATTGGAGAGGTTTATATATATATATATATATATATATATATATATATATATATATATATATTTTTTTTTTTTTTTTTTTTTTTAAATAGATAATAACATGGCCATTCATTCATTCATCCAACAAATATTTATTGAGTGCTAATCATGTGCCAAACCACTTGTTTGGCACCAGGCACGTCAAAAGGAAAAGGACTGGCATGGTCCTTGCTAAGACTAAAAACTTTCACTTTCATGAAGGAGAATTCAACTGTCGTTTTAGAAAGAGCACATGTGGCATTGGAGCACATCTTGGGAATCTAGGGGACTTTTTATTTTTTTTTCTTAATGTTTATTTTTGAGAGAAAGGGTGGGGGGAGAGAGAGGGAGGGAGAGAAAGACAGAATGTGAGCAGGGGAGGGGCAGAAAGAGAGGGAGACACAGAATCCAAAGCAGGCTCCAGGCTCTGAACTGTCAGCACAGAGCCCAACATGGGGCTCAAACTCACAAACCTTAAGATCATGACCTGAGCCGAAGTTGGATGCTTAACCGACTAAGCCACTGAAGCACCCCTGGGGACTTGTGGGACAACAACTCCAGAACATTTTGTAAGGAGAGTCTGGGTTAGGACAATAGCAACAAGTAAGACGGAAAAGGAGAATCAGAAGAGTCTTTCTTCAACTTAACACCAGTTACTAACTAAAGGTACTTACTGTGAGTAAATGAGCTCATTATCTTGAATATGCCATAATGAAGAGTGTAGGGAATAATACTGATTCAGGCCTCTGACACTTTAATTCAAGAGTAGTTAATAAAATTTTCAGTAGCTTGTAGATTCCCTAAACTCTAGTTGTAAATATATTAAACAGACTCATACTCTACTAGTCTTATATGTCATTGTCTAAGGAAAAAGGCAGATCACGCTTCTGAGCAGCTCTGGGAAGACGGTGGAATGGTGATGCTTATTAGCAGGATGTCTTGCCTAAAGCCTGTGTTGACCTAATTGTGGAACACGATAACGAAACTTTGGACTATTCATCCCAAAGGTCAGCCTCTCATGCATGTATGGGTTCTTAATCTCCCCATCTGCATTTCCCCCTGTACCCTTATGTTTCTGTAATATGTAATTTACAATCATCATACACAACCCTTTATATCCCCATTCTTCTGGTTCTAATAAAGTGAGATTCTAGCCTAAATAATCTTATCCTGTTGCCTATTTACTTATTCCTCCACATTATGGAGTACTTGAATAGGGGTTGAATTTAATTTCTGAATTGAATATGTTTAATATATATATTATAAGACAGTAAGTGTGGGAGACTCAGGCCCTCACTTCCCTCTCTCCACACTGGACAACTGATGTTTACACCAATGGTGGGTAAGTATGTGCTAATACTCAACTTAAATCCTCAGGTTGGCTGTGTTAAGGCCTAGATCCAGGAGCTAGAAAGAACCAGTTAGAACAGTTGGTTCTCCTCCTAATCTATTCTTCAATATTGACTTTATCAGTAAAGACAAGGTGAATTAAAAAAAAAAATCTGCCTAATTTCTATGTTTTACAAATGGAAAAGAATTCATGACCAATGCCCTCCCCCTAGTCAATAACTTATTTACTGAAGGTTTCAAACTTTAACACTAGCCGTCCTAATAAACAGGATGCCCTAGCCCTTCTGAACTAGGGTAGAAGTTATGTACAGGCTGTAGTAAAGGAGGTGATGGACGTCTCCCACCTTTCATAGACATTTTATTCATGCCAGCTCGCATTCTTTCTCCTACCACATAAAGGGCTTCCTGCACTCTCCCTGCCTCACTCTTCCAATACATACTCCACACGACATGGGTGGTCAGTTTTATAACAATACTGTACTGGATTAGAATTTAAGTGTCTACAACTAGGTAGTGGCAGAACTTGTAAGGAGGCCGATGAGCCCACATTGGTTTTATAAATGGATATTTTAGACAAATTTATCAAAGTTCCAAGGGGAATAGAAATCCTAATGGTACTGAAGTTACATAATTATTTTTGAGATGATTGAATGAATAAAAGAAATGAGACTTCCCTTTTGGCCTCAGTGGGGAATATAAGAGAAGGGAGGAAAAAATATTAATGGGGTCCTCATCTCTGTAAGGCACTGTATTTAGCATTTCATATAATTTTGAAAATGTAATCTATACTATGTATGTCATGAGAATTTAGTCCATTAATTTATTTAATCTTAACCTCATTCCAAATGAGATGGCTTTTTAGTAATGAAGTGACTTTTTACTAATGCATGCTATAAGACAGGAAAAAAAAAATACATTAAGATAAAAGAGAAGATAAAATAAATGATTTAGGGGCGCCTGAGTGGCTCAGTTGGTTGAGCATGTGACCTCGTCTCAGGTCATGATCTCGCGGTTTGAGTTCAATTCTCGCGTCAGGCTCTGTGCTGACAGCTTGTAGCCTGGAGCCTGCTTTAGATTCTGTGTCTCCTTCTCTCTCCGCCCCTCCCCCACTTGTGCTCTATGTCTCTATGTCTCTCAAATATAAATAAATATAATCTTTTTTAATAAATGATTTAAATAGGGAAATATTTTGGGCATGGTTAGTGCTAAATAATGTATAAGACTATGCAGACTATTGTAAGGTTGGGTTGAAAATTTGGCTACGAGCTGCTGAACCATCACACCAAAGTATGGTATAGGTTTAATTATATTACTTGGTTTCCATTTAAAAAGGAAAAAAAAAAGTTGAAAAGAAACATCACAGCTTTTCCTGGCACTGAGAAAAGAAAAAAAAAATCCCCGTGGATCCTATTAAGATGAGGAGGCATTTTTTGTTTTATTCCTAGTATATAGTAGAAGAAACTGCAAGTCACATATTATAATGAATTTGTGAAGGTAACTGAAAGTTTGATATTATGCTTTTATCCACTTTGATTTGAAACTATACAATTTCCTACTACATCATGTATTTGGTTGAATTCACTGATCAGGCAGGAAGTAAAACTAACTAAACAACTGTATTTCACAGCTAAGTGTACTCTTCAAGCCACTGCTGAAACCAACAGTATCAACAAATGATTCCATGCTGCTCACATTTCTATTGAACACTAGTCTCATTCATCTAGTATACCTTAAAATAAAAAATACATATATCAACTAACAAAAGAAAGCCAAATGTATTAAAAATATAAGCAACCAAGAGGCACACATCTTGCCAGAAACTGAGAAATCAAAAAAAAAAAAAAAAAGGAAAGAAAAAGAAAGTGCTATCATTAAAAATAATAAAAGATGTCTTTCTTCAAATTTAGAGGGAAGCAAAATTATTTTTATTGAAGAAAAAATATTTTTCATAAATATATTATGACAAAATTAACTGTAGAGATATATGTATGTTCAGCTTCAATCCTAGTATTACCAGGTAATCAAAGGAGTCTGGCTCCAAAACGGGGATGATGAATACATTGGAAAACCTGCTGAGGAGTGTAAAAGATAGATGTATGTAAAGCCCAGCAGTTTAGCAATGACTAAGTTTAGCAATGATGGATCTCTGGAAGTATTACAAGGTAGTAATAAACAAAAAGGGGAAGGAATGATTTCTCAAATCTAATGACACACTAGAGGAACTTATGTATTGAATGACAAAAAATAAATAAATAAATTTCACTTTAACTTATTTTTAAAACACCCTTTTGAGGTAGATTTTGAATGACCAACTAGTAGAAACTTATAAGGAAGCAAAGAATTATTTTTAAAAAATACCAAGTTTTTGAATTGATATTCAGAATTTGTTAATCATTGTGAAAACATGAAGGAAAATGTATGTTATTGTGATTACTGTTCAGAATGGTAAATTTTAACTTTGGCAGGTAAAGATTTTAAACCAAAGAAACAGAAGGTATGTTTCTAGGAAAATGGAGAAAAAATATGTATTCTTTCAGGAGAAAAAAAATTATAGACAGCAAAATTTTAAAGTGTGTCAACATCAATTCATTTAATATGAGAATGACTTGGTTACAATACGGCTAAAGCATGTTCTCTTTTCTGTAATCATTAGTTTTGAGACCACTGAGATTGTTCATCATGTGCCTTCCGTTAAACTATAGTTCTTTTATAGTTCATTAGTCACCCCATGAAAGGGAAGAAGAAAGAAGAGTATGATCTTGCAGAAGTAACACCCTAGTTTCAGTATTTTCTTAAAAATAATCTGCTTCAATTATTATTTCCTTGGACAGAGGAAAAGATCCAGGCAAAGTGAGGCAATATAAAGTAGTTGTATGCAGTCAAAGTGAAAAGATGAACAAAACGGTGACAGGAAGACAAATTCCAATTGCTGCAGAAGAACAAAATGCTTGACTTTCTGGAAAGGCAGAAAAGGAAACCCTCAATTAAATTAAAAACCCTCACCTTTATAATCGTGAGAGCTTTATCCTTTTATTAAACAAACACAAGCAAGGTATTTTACCTCCTTTCCCAGTAATGGTTCTGGTTTCCTGATTTTCAGGGCTTTAAGTGTCAGGTTGTGGTTTTGTGATGCAAAATTACTGTAATTCCAGTTCCTTTTATTATCTAACACTGTGAATTATAAAGTTTCTATTAAATAATTATTAACTAGAGCATTTAAAATAGATAGGCTAAGAATAAGAGGGGAAATATCCATTTTCTTTATTTCCTTATGGTTTATAAAATGGGGTCCTGATGACTTTTATTTTTAGTAATACCAATATAAATAATTTATATGCTATTGACATCTTACAGTTACAGTTTAGTTATTTTTTATTTTCTTGGTATATAAGCTTTAGTCCAGAAGACGGTTTATGTGACACGCAATTCATGCACAATACAATTGAAGTTGAAGCGATCATCTAACGGTAATTGATGAGCTTATGGCAAACACTTCAAAAAATATTAAAAGTGTCAGTTTTTTTTCAGATATTCTAAATAATTGCTAATAAACATATTTAAGGTTCTTGTTTACTCCCTTGGATTAACTTTTATTTTAAATGTAATCTGTATGGACTGCCTCAGTTACCCTCATTCCATAAGTACAA
Source organism: Panthera leo (assembly GCF_018350215.1). Lineage (NCBI taxonomy): Eukaryota > Metazoa > Chordata > Mammalia > Carnivora > Felidae > Panthera > Panthera leo. Next base: position 164,842,947 of record NC_056679.1, on the reverse strand, counting down.
CAGCAACAGGGCATCAGCTCTTATTAGCAGAGTGGTACAACTGCTGTCTGCAAAGTCACACATTACTTCTGAATCACCAACTCCAGTGGTCTCATCATCCTTTAGTGTACTTATTCATGTATTTTTACACCAAATATTGCAAGGTATTTAAAATATGCCAGGCACACTGTAACTAAATTTTTAATTTAACTTTAAATAGCCATATGTGGACAGTGACTAATGTACCAGAGATCACAGGTCTATATGATCTCCTCACCACAACTGTACCCTCTTCCAGTCCCTGGTGGAAATAAATACCAACCTCTGAAAAACATTTGACCATCTTTCTTTGCTAATAAATGCCACATGCAAAAAAATATTGCTAAATGCAAAAAAATTTTTTTTCACTTTTTCAAGAATATTTAACTTGTAAAGATCTATGCTACAGGGGCGCCTGGGTGGCTCAGTCGGTTGGGTGTCAAACTTCGGCTCAGGTCATGATTCACGTTCCATGGGTTCGAGGCCCATGTCAGGCTCTGTGCTGACAGCTCGGAGCCTGGAGCCTGTATCGGATTCTGTGTCTCCCTCTCTCTCTGCCCCTCCCCTGCTCGTGCTCTGTCTCTCTTGCTCTTAAAAACAAATAAACATAGAAATAAAAATAAAAATCTATGCTACAAAAATCGTCAGAAATATCTGATGAGAATTTGAGCATTTGTATGTTGTCTGCAATGTACCTTTTAATATAAAAATGTGTTAAAAATTAAATGTCTTACTATATGTCTGGTCCATCCCTATTCAAGCTGATTTAAGCAGATTTTAAACTTGGTAATTCTGAAAATAACAGGAATATACTGTTAGTCAATTTTATATCCTGCTTTATGTACACATATATTCAAAAGACCAAGTGAAAACATTAAAGGCAATCATTTCTTCTTACTTTACTATATTCCACTTTCTATTAATTTTTATAATCAGGAAAAGGGTAAATTATATTTCATATACTCTTCTCCATATATCTGTGATACAGATTTTGGGAGTTTGAAAATTCTCAATGAATGGCAGCTATATCTATGCTCAAGAAAAAAAGGCATCAAGAAATCAATATATTGCCTTTATTAATGATAAAGGTTAACCTGGAGGGTATGTCATAATGTGCGATCTAAATGGATCTCTTAGTTTCCACAGGAACAATCCACCGAAGGAAAATTTTAGTCTGCCATGCAGAAAATCTTATGACTTTATACATGATAAGTCTGAAAAGGAAAAAGACTAAAATTCCCAACTAAGGTTCCAATCATGGCACAGAGACCAAAAGGTATTGCCCTCCAGGTAACTCTATTTCCACAGAAAGGACCATGTTATTGGAAATGTTAGAAAAAAATGACCACTATGCAACATGTAGATATAACTCCATCCTAACATATTCTACCTCTTTCATCTATGTCATTAATTTTAATGATTAAACCTATTTGCTCTCTGAATGCTACATATTGCCTAGTTAGGGTCAAATGTGTAAAAATTGTAGTATGAATCGCAGTAACCCAGAAGTTAGCAACAACCCTGAATAAGCATACTCCCCGGGCATCTCTGAGGCAGCTGCCTCTAAACAACATGGAGCAAAGTTCTAAAACATGTGCTTCCTGCGGATATCCCATCACGAGACAAGAGAAGAGGAGACTGATCCATATGTACCCTTTATCTCCTTTATGTTTAGCTATCAGGTAATTTATTTATACTGCATGGGGATGAGTAAATAAACTCCAGCTTTACTGAAATCTGAGGAATTATTTCTTTCAACAATATATAACATTTTGTTTTTATTTTTGTTTTTGTTTTGTTTTTGTTTTTGTTTTTAAAGCAAACTCTACAACCAATGTGGGGCTTGAACTCACAACCCTGAGATCAAGAATTGCATGCTGTACTGACTGAGCCATCCAGGTACCCCATCATAGACTTATTTTTAAAATGAGATAATTCATATTTGACAATCTTCTAGGGGAAAATTGAGATAAAGTAGAAGAAAAGGTGAAAACAGAATCACAAGACCTGGTTTGGTCCAGGTCCAACACCAAGATGTTGGGCATTGTGCTAGTGATTTTGGCTCTCAGAACCACAGTTTCTTAGTCAGTAAAATAAAAGATTTAAATTCCAGGGAACTTCTGAGTATCTTTATAACCTTTACGTCTCTACTTATATTCCCAAACATAGGATGAACTTCTCAACGATAAGAAGAATATTGCAGAATATTCTGTTTGCAACTTCAGATACTAGAATAATTTCCTTTACACATTTGAAGTTCAATGTTTATTATTTTTTCTTGATATTAAATAAGAATAAATTTGGCAAAATCTAAAAAACCAAAAATAACTAGGCAAACTCTCATCAACTCCTCATTTCCTGATTCTGTGATATGCAACTGAAAATAGGAGTTGTATTCTTTGCACATAGAAAGGGAAATAAAACATTCATTTGTCTCATCCTGGACTTATTACTTGGCTTGACCTCAGATGTCTTCTCTACTGACTTTTCTTTAATGATAGGAATGTGGACTGAAATACATTTTGCTTAAATGAATTTAATTTTCATCAAAAGATAAAGATACATAACATTATCTCTCTCCTGAACAACAACAATACACCTTCCAATACCCTACTGCCAAACTGATTTTCCTAATAACAGCAAATATTTATATTATTTAGTGCTTACTCTGTGTCAGAGTTCTAAGCTCATTAAAATATATTATCTCATTTTTCATTTCAAAATTCTTTAGTGGCTCTCTTCAACCTTAAGGAGAAAAAATAATGAAGTTATTTTCTCATGGTATATTTTGCCTTCACATTAAATATGAGTGATATATGTCTGTAAAAGTGAAAATGAGTCCATACTTATTTTTTCAAATCTATTCTATTGTTATACGGATTTTTTTTTTTTGCTTTCTCCTGTTGATTTATCTGCAAAAGAAGGAACCCTGGTTTTCACTACTTCCATCTATGTATTTAATTATAAAATCATAGCATAACAGTATAGTAGTTTCAGCCTTTTTAACATTATATCCATTAGAAGCAACTATCAACTAGAATCCAATACTTATGCATAGTTACTTTTACCATCAGTCATATAGACTCTACTCATCTCCCCCATTACTTAGGTTAGTGCCCTTTCCCAGTGTCTTTTGGTGAGGCTGTTCACTACATTTATAATACAGTTACACTGCTTGGTCACATTCTGCATTCCATGCCAGATCCTCTAGATTCCTAACTGATTTATTTTTAATTTGCATATAATAATTTTGTGAATTTAGCATTCACTCTTTCTGCTCTAAAAAAAATGGGTTTTGAAAATTCATAGTTTCATATATTCCACATTACATTATCATACAGAGTAGTTTTATCAGCCCATAAAATCCTGTACTCGACCTATACAAACCCCCTACCCTGAATTCCTGGCAACCATTGATCCATTTATCATCTGTATATCTATCTCTGCCTTTTACAAAATGTCATATAAATGACCTCATACATACTTTTTCTTCAACTTAACAATATACACTTAAGATTCACCAAAGTCCTTCCATGGCTTAACAGCTCATTTCTTGTTAATGTTGGTAAGTATTCTATGTTACGGTTATAACAGAGTTGTTTATCCATCCACCTGTTGAAGTACATCTTGATTACTTCCAGTTTAAGGGGATTATGAATAAAGCTGCTATAAACAGTTGCACTCAGGTTTACATTTGGACATAAATTTTCAAATCAATACTTAGGAGTACAATTGTGGAATGATACGGTTAAGAAATATGTTTAGTTTTGAGAGGCACCTGGGTGGCTCAGTCGGTTGAGCATCTATCTGACTTCGGCTCAGGTCATGACCTAACAGTGCGTAATTCGAGCCCTGCGTCCGGCTCTGTGCTGATGGCTCAGGGCCTGGAGCCTGCTTCGGATTCTGTGTCTCCCTCTCTCTCTGCCCCTCCCCTGCTCATGCCCTGTCTCTCTCTGTCTCAAAAATAAATAAAAACATTAAAAAAAATCTTTAGGAAATATGTTTAGTTTTGTATGAAAGTACCAAGTTCCTTCCAAATGGCTCTTCTATTTTTGCATTTTCCCATAACAATAAGTGAAAGTCCCTGTTGCTCTGCATCATAACCCAAAGCTGGTATTGTTACCATTTTAGACTTTAACCACACTCATTTATGTGTACTTTTAACTCATTGTTTTAATTGGCATTTTTCCAATAAAAATGCTATCGAGCATCTTTTTTTTACCCTTATTTGCCATCTCTTTATCTTGGGTGAGTTGTCTCTTCAAATATTTGGCCCATTTTAAAATTGGGTTGTTACTTTCTTATTGTTGAATCTTAATATTTCTTCATACATATTGGAAAAAAGTACTTTATCAGATATATGCTTTGCAAATATTTTTCTCTAGTACATGGCTTGTCTTTTATACTCTTAATGCTATCTCTTGTAGACTAATAGTTTTAAATTTTAATAAAAACCAATTTATCAATTGTTCTTTATTACAAAACTGTGTCAAAAACTTATTGCTAAATCCAAGGTCACACAGATTTACTTCAAAAAGCTATATAGTTTTTCATCTTACATTTAAGTCTATGAACCATTTTATGTTAATTTTTTTGCATATGAATGTCCATTTACTTCAGGACTAATTCTTGAAATGCTTTACAGATCATCTGCATGCTACTGAGTTAAAATTGAATTACTGCTATTTTGTAAGTACCAATTATTTATTATTAAAATAGAATTTAGGAAATACTGTAACTTGTTAACACTAAATATGAGCTGGGCGCCTGGGTGGCTCAGTTGGTTAAGTGTCCAAATCTTAGTTTTGGCTCAGGTTATAAACTCGTGGCTTTGTGGGTTTGAACCCCGCATCAGGCTCCACACTGGCAGGGCAGGGCCTGCTTGGGATTCTTTCTCCCCTCTCTCTTTCTCCCTTTCTCTGGCCTCCTGCCACTCACACTATCTGTCTCTCTCAAAATAAGTAAAAAAAATAAATAAACTCTAAAAGAAAATCTGAGCTTCTTTATATCCTATAGGATTATGTTGCAATTAAAAAAAAATGTCTAAGTATTCTCTCTCAATAACAGGTACTAGTTACCTTTCGTTTATAAATATGTTTCTTGTGTAACTCAAAAGTATCACTGACCATTTATTCTTTAATGTACTTTATTATACAGGTTAATTTCAGTATCGAAGCATTCAGGAAGTCATTTTATCATTGCTCACTATGAAATTTTATCAACATTCTTCACTAATCCAAACAATTTTTCTTTGAAATACAACTGAGATCTAATTCCTAACCTTCATGAATCTTTGTTCCCTGCCATTCCCAAATTAGCACTGAATTCCAGCAGTTGACTAGAATTGTGATCAATTGAAGCCATTTATTTTTAATGTAAAATTAATTGTTTGTGGAGTTAATATTAATTGGACTCATTGGTCTCTCATTTAAAAAAAATTAAATAGAGAAAATAAAGCAGCTTGCAAATGATCACACTGAATTGCAGCATAAAGAGCACCACCATTTCTTAATTGACTGAATATTAGTAAAATAACCTGAGAAAATTAGATTAGTTAAGCAGTCCCAGATGTCGTTCCTGGACACTACTCTGTTTTTGACAGATATTGAGATTTTAAAATGTTTGAAAATAAGAAACAAATGAAAAAGAGATTAATTTTTTTTTTCATGAGATACTTTATAACATAATCGGGAGTGACTGGAATCAGTCTTTAGACTTGATAGAGAGTGCCTGTGAATATTTATTTCCAGGATTGATGAATATTTCTGATGCATCTTTTGGAAGAGTCAAAGGTCAAAGTGGGTGTTGAATAACACCCTCTTTGACCAACTTTGACCAAAGCCTCTAGTAAGAGATATCACATGGAAACAATTTCCTACAATGTTACAAGGAGAAAAGAAATCTTTCCCACTAAAGAATTATCTGGAGTTGAGTAAAAATTATGTTACTAGACTGACTGATGAAAGTAAACATGTTAAGTGCTAAGGAAAGACAATATAGAGTTAAAGGGGATGCTTTGCAAGGTTCTTGCAGATTTTCAATAGTTTACTAACACCTTAAGAATTCAATAAATTATACAACTTTGCCTAAAAATAAAATGAAGTGAGTCTTTTGGTTTGTATTGCTTTATTTAAAAACATTTTTAACATTTATTCATTTTTGAGACACAGAGACAGAGCGTGAGTTGGGGAGGGGCAGAGACAGAGAAAGAGACACAGAATCTTCCTGGTTGGCACAGTACCAGACGCCAGGCTTGAACTCAACAAACCGTGAAATCATGACCTGAGCTGAAGTTGGATGCTCAACAAACTGAGCCACCCAGGCACCCCTGATTTTTAAACAAATATATTTTATATTTATAAATTTATTTATAAATAAATTATATATATTTATTTATTTATTATTTTATTTATTTATAATATATTATTTATATATATTTATATATATAATATATATAATATATTATATATAATATAATATTTATTATATATATATATTTATATATATTATTATATATTATATATTATATATATATATATAATATATAAATATAATATATTATTTTATTTATTTATTATATTATTTATTTATTTATAAATAAATTATATATAAACAAATTTATATTTTTAAACAAATATAAATATTTCTATATATAGTGCTTAGCATTACTGATTTATACATGTATATAAAATATATTCATTGGCAGTGTTGCTTTTTGTATAAAACATTATCTCATTTTAGGATTAGAGACACTCATGTTCATTTATTAATTTGCCAACTTTTTTCTAAAAATACTGACTACTTTTTCTTTACTATACTTTGTACTCCAGCCTTGAGTACATAATAGTTGGGGGAAGAAAGGAGATACTTTTTTGTCCCAGTTATTTTGACTATATTGAGGTATAATTGACATATACCATTCTGCAAGTTTAAGGTGTACAACATAATGATTTGATATATATCAAATGATATATATTATAGGGATACACCAACGTAATGATTTCATACACACACACACACACACACACACACACACATCTATTACCTCACATAGTTACAATTTTTTTACGGTGAGGACTTTTTAAATCTACTCTCTTAGCTACTGTCAAATACATAACACAATATTGTTAGCTAAGTATTTGCTTTTATGGTGCTCATAGTCTACACAAGTCTGGTGAGAAAAGAAAAAAAAACAAAACAAAACACTGGTCAATTGTTGGGTAAGCACCTTGTCATTAAATTACAACTTTGGCTTAAAGAATTGTGTATCTTGAACACTCTATGAAAACAGATTTACAAATAATACTACAGCTAGTCATTTGAATCTTATTAAAGCTTGTAAGATGAGAAACAAATTTGCAGAATATTACTAGAGAAATTAGGTGGTAAATGTGTATGGTCCTATGGATGGACAAGAAACATGATGAAAGTGCTTACATTCCAAGTAGAGGGAGGTAGGTACAGAGTGAGGAGTGGTCAGGAATAGATAACTCCTAGCATAATTCATTCAATAATTCTCCATTATCTGTTTTGTTTAGAGCTGTCCCTGCTACCTATGATACAAATATTCAAATCTAAATGTTTTTCTCTACAAAATGATAAGTATGAATTGCATATTACTTTTAACTATTGAAATAAGTTAATTTCTCTTGCCTCCTAATGTTAAAAAAATTATAATTTAGGTTATTAATATAATGAAGTATCCCAAACTGCTAAGTTTCAAGCTCTTAAAATCTTAATCATATACCTTTCATCATTTGACTCATGTGAAGTTCAACATCACATCACAGGGCCCTTAAAAGGATTTGGGTTAGATTCCCATGGCGAATACTTAATAAATGCAGACTAGGGGCAAGTTGGAATTCACAGGGAGGATTAGTAGTAACACACATGTTGGGGGGAGGAGGGCAGGAAGATAGGGGGGTTCAGAGAGGTTGAGTGGTGGGGGAAGAGTAAATATAGTGGTCCTAAGGAACATTTTCTATACTCTGAAGAATATGGAAACAGCATAGGTCATGGAGGGAAGAAAGTAGAAAGACTTTCATGTAATATAATTCCCATAAAGTTAAGATGAAAGGGGCTTGTAATAAGTCTCTTTTTTAAAACATGTGTCTGACTGATATCAGAATGAAACCATCAGTCTTTATACCTAAGAGTATGTGAAATTAAGAGCACTGTGAAAAACAGATGGGCAGCATGAGGACTGTGGTGCTGAGACATACTGAGCTCCAGGGAAGGACTGTACAGTCTTTTCCTGAGTGGACACCTGTGTGATTTTCACATCTGCTTGTTATAAGAATTTAGTGAATGAACACTAAAATTCAGTGAGTAGAGTGTATGAGATATAGAAAAGTAAAATACAAATGTAGGGCATAGAAGGGATACACCAGATGACACCATGGACTTATACTTACAAAATAATAGAATGTTCTACTAGTCACAATATTCATGCAACTAAAGTTTGAAATATGTGAGTGGCTGGGGTGAACCAACTTGGGGCACAGAGACAGATTATAGGAGATCATTGGATGTGCAACCTAATCCAGGCAGGTTTTGGAAGCTGGAGTTCCTCATCTCCCTATGGCATATGTTTGTTCTTGATCTGTGATGAAACAACAAGGATCAGACTTTAAGAACTACAGTTTCCTTGAGGTTGGGAAGTCCAGAGGTGGATGGAACTGTAACATTATGGAATCCTGGGGTTCAAAACGCTCTGTAAATTACTTCCTCCCTCCGCTCTTATTGTGATTCTCTCTCACTATAACACTAACATACATAATATATGCAGCATAATTTCAAATATAATGGGACAATCAAGCAAATTAGTATTTGTCTCCACATAAATAAAGGGAAAAAATGCCTCAGCTTTTATCTACAGCAAGAGAAAATGCTTTCATTTGTTGAATATCTAACACCAATGTATATAATTTAGACCAAGATTTTTTTCAGCTTCTCTTGGTCACTATCTTAGTTGATACTAAATTGGGAAGCCAAATGAATGGCATAATTATTACCACAAAATCACTTTAATGTATCATTTATCTATAAGATATACACTGATGCATTACCAGTGTAAAGACTGTGTTGGTTATATTGAATGAGTTCCTAATTTTATCTATAGTTTTCCTAAAGTAACTATTACATTTATTTATTTCCACTAAAGACAGAAAGAAAATATTTTGAACAAGTAAAATGGTTTTGAAGATACCTGAACATATCTTTGAAAACTAAAATATTTTTAGTTTTATCATTCCTTTAAAATAATTCTTCTTTATTATTATTATTGTTATTATTATTATTATTATTATTATGCTTTATTATGGATGGCTCTGATTCTCTGAACAAAACTTTTCTGTAAAATAAATGATTTGATAAGGTTTCTTCAATTATCATTTTCAGGTTTACTTTTTAAAGTAGTTGAACTACATTCTTCACTTAGTAATTGACTTACGAACTGATTTAACTTTTATGAGTGCTAAGTAAAATTTTGTTTTCAACCTGACTATAACCAAAGTGTACACGTCTTTTGAGTTTTATGAAATTTGAACATTTTCCATTTTCCCCTTTAATTAAAATCTTATTTCACTGCTCTATTTTCCCTATTTTTCTCTGAGTAGTTGAAACAAGTGTAAATGGGAAATTTCAAAAGAATGGGAACACTTGGCTGTATTTCTGGCTGATCAAGAAGCAGAAAATGCAGGAAATCTAATGAGAAAGCTTATTATTATGATTTGCACAGCTCAGCTTTTGCATAATCAAGCATGTCAATGCACTCACACATTTGCGAATGCTGCTTAGAACCACACATCTGAATCTTTTTAATGTTTCTCCATTACCATTGCTTTTGCTGCCCCACTCAGGAAGCCATCATCCATGACCCCAATTTTCAAAATGGGCCAGCTAAAAACAAAGACTGGATGTGTTTCCTAATCTCATCAAACCTTATTTTTTTTTAAGCAGAATGAAAACAGGTGGTGTTCTCAATTTTTAAAGGGGACGAATTATGAATTGTAATCTGAATATGGCTGTGATTATCCAGGTACAACTGCTCACATGAAAGTTGGTAAAATTGTAGAAGAAGCTATGTAATATTCAGGTGATCTTTGTTAGCATCTGTGGTGATTTTGAATCTTTAATATCATGCAGCACTCCAGTTAATGTTATAGGAACATATGTTGCTATTTTGTCAATATGACAGTGTAATACATATGCATGAAGGAGGGTGTCATGCCAAGGCAACAGCATCTACATCCTCCCAAAAGAACTGATATAAGTAGTAAGTACCTTTCACTCCCTTTCGCACCTTTCCCTCATCCTTATACTTAAGATTCACATTAAAACATGATGAAATGATGAGGCACTGTAAGGGTTGGCTGTTATGGTTTGGCAATATTTTAAAATTCTGGTTGGTGAATAAGGATAACTAGTATATGACTATCCATTTCATGACTATTTATTATTACTATTATTACAGTTATTTTATTTTATTTATTGTATTTATGATTAGTAAATAGATGATTACATCAGTGATTCTGAATAAGAGAGAAAAGAATTTCAAAAACATATTTTTCATGTTGTTATTTATAATAAGATGAAATAAAATTTAAGTGCCAATAATTAGTGTTTCCTAAGACTTTATGAATAAGAAAGAAAACATAGATGACGGTAAAATTCAGCGTGTTTGTAGTTGACTGAAGAATCCTTACAAAAGGTGCTATTTCATGGACTCCTGAAGACCTGAAAGGGCTGCAGGTGGGGAGGTGACATGGAAGCAGGGATCTAAAACTAATATTCAGAAGGAGGACATTGAGGTCTTTTTCATCAACTATATACATGGCACCTAAGCTATGAGAGCTAACAAATATTATAAAGAACAGAGAATACAAAATGATGTCAATAAAATGAAAAGACAAGCAAAAAATAATGAGATGAAATTTTAAAACATTAAATGGAAACGACTGATCTTAGGCTGGAAAAACATTTTTCTTTTTCACAAATATAACATAGCATGGTAAAGATGAGGCATGACAAAAACACGTGTTAGAGATTTTAACTGGTGAAAAGATTAATATGAAACAATGGCAGGATGAGTAAAAGCCCTCAGAATATTTAGGATGTATCACTCTTTGGAAAGAACTGTATGTGTTCCAATACAGATTTCAATGTCTTTCCATAACCTTACATTTCTAGTCCTAATTTTGAAACTGAATTAGTATATTAGAATTTAAAATCCTTTCAGTATCCTGACAGAAAGAAAAATCAAAGCTTGTTGACCATCTCCCTCCTAAGATATGATCAAGATTCTGCTCAATATGTTAGGTATGATCTACTCAAGGTAGACCTCAGACATTCTCGACACTAAATTCATGCATATAATTAATTAAATATATTTACTGAGACTCAGTTATGGGCCAATAACTATACAAAGCACAAATACTAGTCTTTCTCTGAAGGAAATAACTACAAATTTTAGAAAAGTTATCTTCACAAATATACTTCTCACTATTATTTATTTTAGGGAAGGCAAAAAAAAATTTCACAGGACAAAAATTGAAGAAAAGATAGGTAAATGTTCTATAACATGGCAGGATATTGTTAATAATAGTATTTCTCAGGGCTTTATGATAATATAAATTTGCTCATGCCAACATATTATTGAAATAGCAGAACATGAAGATATTTATAGTATGATCACAATTAGGTAAAAGGTTTAAAAAAGCATACAAAAATGTCCTATAGCATATCTAAGTGAACACAATACTGAACTAGAAATATAAGGCTGCTGACAAATACAGGAAATAACATGAAACAACAATTCACAAACCCAGAAAGTTACCTGGTAAACAAATATACAAGTATCCTAACTTGTTCAAGTGAATCACAGTAAACCTAATTGAAAATGCTAATGTAAGTTTATTTCTCTTAGTAAGTAAAAAATTATACAATAATATGTGAGATCAAAATTACAACCACAAAAAGGATATGCATTCACAACTTTTATGGAATATTTTGTTAGAATATTTATCAAAAGCTATAAACTCACACATTTTGACCCTATCCATCCTAAATTTCTATTCAATTATGAGACATTTTCCTATGCAAAAATAAAAGCAGGATAGAAGTTCTAACTATGCAAATGCTCCCTGAAATGTTACATGAAACTTCTGAGGGCAATGTACTCAGTGATAAAGGAATGGTCAATTAGATTATAGTTGTTATCTTAGTGGTAATAATTTATGAAGGTTTTTAAACAGCATGTAGATATAGGGTCAAATGAAAGTCAGGTCACAATTATAAATACATTATTATTTAAAGCTACATAAAGTGGTTTCTGGCTGGCTCAGTCGGTAGAGCATGCGACTCCTATCTTAGGGTCATAAGTTCAAGCCCTACATTTGGCATGGAGCCTATTTAAAATTTTATATGCATACACACACACACACACACACACACACACACACACACACACACACACATTTATTTATTTATTTATTTATTTATTTATTTATTTATTTATTTATTTTAAGTGGAACTTTTTTTTTATTGAAACGTTTTATTTTTTTCAATATATGAAATTTATTGTCAAATTGGTTTCCATACAACACCCAGTGCTCATCCCAAGAGGTGCCCTCCTCAATACCCATCACCCACCCTCCCCTCCCTCCCACCCCCCATCAACCCTCAGTTTGTTCTCATTTTTTAAGAGTCTCTTATGCTTTGGCTCTCTCCCACTCTAACCTCTTTTTTTTTTTTTCCTTCCCCTCCCCCATGGGTTTCTGTTAAGTTTCTCAGGATCCACATAAGAGTGAAACCATATGGTATCTGTCTTTCTCTGTATGGCTTATTTCACTTAGCATCACACTCTCCAGTTAAGTGGAACTTTTAAACAGTGACAATAATTTTGTTAGGGTGGCTGAATGATGGGAAGATTTCCCTGGATATTCTAATATTCTATTCTATTTTCTATTCTGTTCTATTTATTATTATTGTTTTTTAAGTAGGCTCCAACTCAATGTGGGGCTTGAACTCATGACCCTGAGATCAAGACCTGAGCTGAAATCAAGAGTCTAATGCTTAACCAACTGAGCCACCCAGGTATCCCCACATTAGATTATTTTAAATATAGTTAAAAATATAATCATACTTAGAGCCAAGAATTAAGTCTGGGACATATGTGTATTACTTATAACACTGAAACAATTTATACATGAGTTAGTAGAGAAGTAAAGAAACTTGAGAAAATAGGTGAATTAAATCTCTGAAAATTATTGATGTTTAAGAAATAGGCAAAGGATGAAGACTCACATTAACCTGATTAGAATGAAAAATCAGGCTGAAAAATACTGACTCCATTATTAGGCTGAAAAAGATTGACTCGGCTACTATATCTCCAACAAAGAAAAAAAAAATCAGTTTTTCGTGAGGGCCGGTACTGTACTTGCTAAAGTAGCTTCCTTTCCTCCCTAATTATCCTCAAATACAAACAACAGACCATCACTAATATGAAGTAACCAGTGTATGTTTCTCCACCTCCAGAACCTGTAATAACTGATGTGCTTGTTTGCAATTTAGCAGTAGCAAACCCAAGTCAAAGCTGACAGTTTTTGGATTGGCTTCAAGGAGGCTGTGGACAGGATAAAAAGCTCTTTATAGAAGCTGTCTGTTCTGATACCCTCTCTAAAAACCAGGAGAGCTACTCCAACAGATGGTGAAATAGGCTGCGTGAAGCTACATGGTCGAAAGTAGTGTGCAGTCATACTCGACCCAGGCAAAAGCAGGAATGCGGTGTCTCCCTTTCTTTTCCTGAGTCTGAATGTGTATGTCTAACTGCACTGTAGTTTCCCTGATGTTCCCCCACACCATCTTCTCTAGGTAATAGGCTAATGCCAATCTCCAGACCATCATCATCACCTCTCAGCTCAAAAATCTCACTTTCTTAGTCAAAACTAAGGACATGACAAACCCAGGTCCTCTTGTTGCATGCATGTCTGAGAGGATAGCAGAAGTATCTAACTGAAGGTTGGGAATGGGTGATGGCATGAGTTCTCACTTGACCACTGACCCTGATGACTTTGCCAGAAAATCTTCAGAAAAGTACTTCACCATACTGATCCAAGTTCTAGGCCAAGCAGGGAGTCTAGAATGTTACTATAATGTCCACCCACATATTCAATAATATATTACTGAACACCTATCAATCTGGCACAGGAAACATTGAAATGAATATGATTTTCTTAAAGGTGTCTAACATTTAAGAAATTAAGAAAAACATGTGAAAACATGTACAATATCTTGGTATGTGTTAATAATGCTAGAGGTATAAAATTATATCACAAATAAGAGGGAGTCCATGCTTTGAGTAAGGGGTAAAACGGACGCTAAAGGATAAGGGAAGCATTCTTTGTAGAGTCAAGAAATGCTGGCAGAAATTCCACTGGAGAATTTTAATATCATTCCAGGCAGAAGGAAAACCATGAATGAGGCACAGACTCATGAGAAGATCAATCATTTTAGAGAAGGTTCCAGTGGTTCTTTGTGACTAGAGCAAAGGGTATTTGGTAAAGAGTGCTAGGGAGTAAGCTAACCAGGAAGCTATTTTGGAGTATGTATTTTAAAAAGGGAAGAGTGGAGTTAGGATCATATTTCTGGAGGCTGTAAAAATATATGTGAGAGACATTGAGACACTACAAGGGGCACGGGAATGAGAGGAGGACTGAAAGTAGATATATTTTAGAATATGAGAGATTTTTAGAACTGGGATTCACAGAACTTTCACTGATAAGGTGTAGCTCCCCTAAACAAAAATGTTCCTTTAGATGATGATTTAGAAATGTCCTCATTAAAATTTATGCATTGAACTATAGCTAACATAGTATTTCATCCTGGTTTCCTCCATAAGCAGACCTTTTCATAGGTACAAGCAGTTAACTAGGTAGGTCTTTTCAAGAATAACTAATAACAAAGCAGAAGCATGAGACAGAGAAGGAAAGGAAGTTAATACAGGTACATACGTGAGAAAATTACCTTTGTACGTTACTGAAGCTCGATTCCAATAGGAAATGCTTCCAAGTTATTCCACCCAAAGTGTGATTCCCATTCAACTCCATCCATCAACTAGTTGTAGACTACTCAAGGGGGCATTAAATTGTTTGCACTTTGCTTTGACCCTTGACCACAGACTGAGAATATTTTTATAGCCAGAGAATGCCTCCAGACATGGAGTCACAGGTGTTTGTAGTAAGAAGCTGTCAGGACTGTGAGTGTCAAGAAGATTTGGGTGGGGCTATAAGGCATCTGTTACACACATCAAACCCATATTTCTCAACTGAGAATTTCTACAATAAGTTGTAATGTAAATTATCATTTTACTTAATGTAGCTTAAGCATATTATGAATCTGGATAGTGAGTTTAAATTTGTTTGCTATCTGATGGTTTCAGTGATTAAGTGATGAATCACGTTAAGAGGTATAAGTTTTAAAAAGTAAATAAGAAAAAACAGTCATGGCATATTACATGAATGGAGGCTTCAGAGAAGTTCAAATAGAGAAAAGTAGAAAATTTTATTCACATGGTTAATGTCCAAACTAATAGAGACATGCTGTTATGAGTTGAATTGTGCCCCCACCCCTATTCATATGTTGAAGTACTAACACCAGTAAGTCTAATCTTATGTGGAAATAGAGTCATTGGGGATATAATTAATTAAGATAAAGCCATTAGGGTGGTTTCTAGTTCACCAAGACCAGTATCCTTAAGAAAAGGGGAAATTTCACATTTCACAATGTGAAAATAAAGGCAGAGATCTACAAACGAAGTAATGCCAAAGAATGTCAGCAAATCAACAGAAGCTAGGGGAGAAGCATGGGTCAGATTCTTCTTTACAGTTCTCAGTAGGCACCAACCCTGTCAACACCTTGATCTTAGGCTTCTGGCCTCCAGAAATATGAGATAATAAATTTCGGTTGTTTAAACCATGTAGTTTGTGGCTCTTTGTTATAGCAGTCCTAGCAAACTAAGACATATGCTAAAGTAAAATAAAACCCATGTCTTAGCAGGCGATACCAAATACCATGATCAAAGTGTGGCCAGAATAATTAATCATTATTCATCCTCTTAGGTTAATTTTAGTTTTACTTTTTAAAAATTGGTTTTCTAGTTTTATTTGCATTTATTCTTATATTTTTATTATTATGGTATGTAATAGTTACAAGCATAAGGAATTTATAATTGTAATTCATAACTTAAAGTTAATATTTTAATAAAAATAAATTAATGGTTATTAACTGAGAATATTTTATTTTAAAAGGGCTCCATTAAAAAATCTTGGAGAAATCCTGCCTTAAACTATTGGCATCTTTTTCTTATTAGCATGTATTGATTGATGTGATGGTTAATTTAGTGTGTCAACTTGACTGGGCTAAGGGATGCCCAGAGAGCTGGTAAAGCATTTTTGGGTGTGTCTGTGAGAATGTCTCCAAAAGAGATTAGCATTTGAATCGATGACTGAGTAAAGAATACTGTCCTCACCAATGCAAGTGGGCATCATCCAATTCCTTGAGGGCCGAACAGAAAAAATAGGTGGAAGAAGGAAAAATTCCCTTTCTCTGAACTGAGACATGAAAACCACCTTCTCCTGCCTTAGGAACTCCTGGTTCTTATATTCAATTATCTTCCAGTTTCTCATCATTACTTTTCGAGGGGCTATCTTTTTGTGTCTCTGAATACCTTTATCTATACAACTAAAAAATGTGGCAGTTGGAAACTTTCAGATTAATATCTCAGATGGCTTGCGTGATTTCCATGACAAGAGTACTGACTAATCCAGCTTCATGAAAGTACCTGTGGCAATTAATTTTATGTATTAACTTGGCTGGGCTACAATGCCTAGATATTTGGTCAAATATTATTCTGGATGTTTCCAGAAGAGTGTTTTTGGCATGAGATTAACATTTAAATTGGTGGACTTTGATGAAAGGGTATTGTCCTCCCTAACATGGGTGGGCCTTATCCAACAGAACAAACACTGACCTATCTGGAAAAAGAAGAATTTCTATTGGCAGATGGCTTTTGGACTTGAACTGGAAGCTTGGTTCTGCCCTCCATTTCTTATCTACCAGCCTACTGTGAAGATTTTGAACATGTCAGGCTTCATACTGCGTGAACTAATTCCTTAAAATAATATCTTTATCTATCCATCATCCATCCATCCATCCATCCATCCATCCTATTGGTTCTGTTTCTCTGAGAATCCTATATACCGTCCTTCAATAAACTACCCGGACTAAAGTGAGGTAGAAATTATTGGTCTACCTTGAGTCAAGTAGCCATCTTTGGGCCAATTAATGGTGGGAGAATATTGGTATATGCAAAATATAGTAGTTCCCATATGATCATTTGATCATGTGGTTAAAGCAAGAAAAAAATTACCGAAGAACAAAGTTTGGAGAGCTATATGAAGAACATCTTACATGTTTGCTGAATTAGTTAAGAAAAAAGAGCATAGTTTCAGATAAAAGACATGTGTGACTAAGGTTTGGGTGTGGCATAAAAAATAGAAAAGAGTTTAATTTGTTCCATTTGGCAAAACTTGACACATGTTTAAATTAAATTAAACTGACAAATTTCAAAGCACACCACTGAATAGCTTCATACATCTGCTATTTTTCTTAAAATGTCATTTGTAGAGTATCTTAAAAGTGCTTTGGACCTAATTTATTTTCATTATTTAATATAATCTGTATTTTACACGTTTTACAGTTTATATAATACATTATGTAAAATATACAATTCATTTGATTTCTTAATTAGATTGAATTTTATCTAAATAAAATATGTATTGAAATCTTCTTAAAATCAAATAAATATTGAATATACTAAACTCTTTGGTGCTATAACATTTTATGGCTGCATAATTATAATTTATAATGTGTAGTAGATATTTACAGGCTGATGATAGGTTCCAAAGAATGCCTACATATGAGAGGAAGACTCAAATATTTTCACTATGATTCTACTTCAATCCATATGATTTGTCACACAGCGGTTGGGTGTATGAGTTTGTGGTTAATTCCAGACAACAGATATATTACATCAGAAAGCAGAGAACTGTTAATTTCTATTTTATAGTCTTTCTTCCTTGTAGCACTCAACAGGAGAGTGGAAGTCTTTTTCATTTCTGGTGCTTTACTTGATAAGAGGTTCTTCTTTCTTTCATTTAGCCTCTAATATATGGCGCTACTACTACTCTGACAGAGATTTACCAACTTACTCATTTTATGAGAAATACAATAGTTGCTCAGTAATTGAATTCATATTCACAGAGATTGGAAGGGAGCTACCTGGCTTTGAGAGCCAGACAATACATATTCTGTTGCTAAATCTGTCACTCATTAATTGTTACTAAGAAAACATGTGAAATCTCTACACATTATTTGTCTCAGTTGGATATTGCGGGAAAAAGAAGTTCCTATCCTTCAATTAAATTAAATACCTATTGATATTACTACAAATCACTAATTTTCCAATAATAACGATAATTAGGGCACTAGATGTTTCAATTGTTCACAGAACAACTACTTCCACTTTCTCAAGCACATCTTATGTCTTTTTGTTCTGTCAACAAGACTTTCTTTGGGAATTGAAACTGAGTCCTAATACAGCCGTTTCAAAAATCTGCAGATACTCTGGAATTTCTGTGCATAATGGGGTATTTTTCAGAAAAAAAAAAAAACAACCTTAGCTTTATCAAATATCAAACTTGCAGATTGAATATTTTAATGTTATATTTTTGGTCACTGAATCAAAATCTTTCTCAACTGAATACATAATCACTACAACATATCCAAGGCACTTGTTTCAAATTTGTCTTTAAGTTACTTTCAAAATAGTAGAATTATTTTTAAAACTAGCAGTGAATATTCCTCATTCCATAAAAGGCAACCCTCCACCAACATTCAGGTTTGTACTATGCTCTCTCAGACTACTTTCATTTATAATTGTTTCCATCCTTTTTGATTTCCATCTTTTGAGTATCTAGTTTACTTAACTAATTATTATCAGTTGAGCTGCAAAGTACTACAGGATACATTGCCTTAATATTGTTTTTGCACTCCAGTTGTTATTCCTGATGCTCACAATAAATGATCCTTCAAGTACCACTGCAGAATAAGAGTGGTAGGTACAAATCCACTTTTTCCAGGAACATTCAATCTCCATATTGATTGAGACACAAGGGACATAGTATAATTGTTATGACAAGACAACATGAGTGGGCTTATTTGTTGGTTGGTTGATTCGTTTTAAATGTATTTGTTCATTGGTTCATTTATTCATTTGCCTTGATGTTGTAAGTTTTTGCTTTTAATTTTATTTTTGGAGGAGAGTAAGTGGGAGAGAGAAGCAGTTCTTATTTTCACTAAAATGATTTCTTAAAGCAGCCATTGTGGAATGTAGGCACTCTCACTAAAACTATGTGATGTTGTATGTTGTTCAATATAGGACCAGTGTTACTTTGGTTGTAACACTGCAATATAACTATTACACTGACTTCTTTATCCTTTTTAAAATTTCCTTTATCAGCCTGGCTACTTTTTTGTTGTTATTGTTGTTACTTACTAGATTGGTTTGTTTTATTTACTTATACAATTATTTTTTGTCAATTAAATCATAATAAGTATTATATTCAGACCTAGTAAGAACTCCTGCCAAAAACAATTGAGGATAACTTAAAGGCCTTTATGAGGCTTGGAATGAAAAAAAAAAAAAAAGCAAAGAAAAAAAAGAAATTTAAACCTGTTTAGCTTTGAAGAAAATATAATGGATTGTCAGGCATACATAGTGAGTTTGGTGCTCTGCAAACAAACAATGAAATGGAGTTTGGGTTATAAGATGCTTATTTGAATCAACATCTATGGATTTTTTGGGAAGATGGCGGCGTAGGAGGACGCGGGGCTCACAGCGCGTCCTGCCGATCACTTAGATTCCACCTACACCTGCCTAAAGAACCCAGAAAACCGCCAGAGGATTAGCAGAAGGGAGTCTCCGGAGTCAAGCGCAGACCAGAGGCCCACGGAAGAGGGTAGGAAGGGCGGCGAGGCGGTGCGCGCTCCACGGACTGGCGGGAGGGAGCCGGGGCGGAGGGGCGGCTCGCCGGCCAAGCAGAGCCCCCGAGTCTGGCTGGCAAAAGCGGAGGGGCCGGACGGACTGTGTTCCGACAGCAAGCGCGACTTAGCGTCTGGGAGGTCAGAAGTTAACAGCTCTGCTCGGAAAGCGGGAAGGCTGGAGGACAAAGGGAGGGAGAGCTGCTGAGCCCCCGGACGGCAAAGCTCAGCTTGGCGGGGAACAAAGGCGCTCACCAGCGCCATCTCCCCCGCCCATCCCCCAGCCAAAATCCCAAAGGGAACCAGTTCCTGCCAGGGAACTTGCTCGCTCCGTGCAAACACCCAACTCTGTGCTTCTGCGGAGCCAAACCTCCGGCAGCGGATCTGACTCCCTCCCGCTGCCACAGGGCTCCTCCTGAAGTGGATCACCTAAGGAGAAGCAAGCTAAGCCTGCCCCTCCAGCCCCCGTGCACCTTGCCTACCCACCCCAGCTAATACGCCAGATCCCCAGCAACACAAGCCTGGCAGTGTGCAAGTAGCCCAGACGGGACACGCCACCCCACAGTGAATCCCGCCCCTAGGAGAGGGGAAGAGAAGGCACACACCAGTCTGACTGTGGCCCCAGCAGTGGGCTGGGGGCAGACATCGGGTCGGACTGCGGCCCCGCCCACTAACTCCAGTTATACACCACAGCACAGGGGAAGTGCACTGCAGGTCCTCACCACGCCAGGGACTCTCCAAAATGACCAAACGGAAGAATTCCCCTCAGAAGAATCTCCAGGAAATAACAACAGCTAATGAACTGATCAAAAAGGATTTAAATAATATAACAGAAAGTGAATTTAGAATAATAGTCATAAAATTAATCGCTGGGCTTGAAAACAGTATACAGGACAGCAGAGAATCTCTTGCCACAAAGATCGAGGGACTAAGGAACAGTCACGAGGAGTTGAAAAACGCTTTAAACGAATTGCAAAACAAAATGGAATCCACGATGGCTCGGCTTGAAGAGGCAGAGGAGAGAATAGGTGAACTAGAAGATAAAGTTATGGAGAAAGAGGAAGCTGAAAGAAAGAGAGATAGAAAAATCCAGGAGTATGAGGGGAAAATTAGAGAACTAAGTGATACACTAAAAAAAAATAATATACGCATAATTGGTATCCCAGAGGAGGAAGAGAGAGGGAAGGGTGCTGAAGGGGTACTTGAACAAATTATAGCTGAGAACTTCCCTGAACTGGGGAAGGAAAAAGGCATTGAAATCCAAGAGGCACAGAGAACTCCCTTCAGACGTAACTTGAATCGATCTTCTGCACGACATATCATAGTGAAACTGGCAAAATACAAGGATAAAGAGAAAATTCTGAAAGCAGCAAGGGATAAACGTGCCCTCACATATAAAGGGAGACCTATAAGACTCGTGACTGATCTCTCCTTTGAAACTTGGCAGGCCAGAAAGGCTTGGCACGATATCTACAGTGTGCTAAACAGAAAAAATATGCAGCCGAGAATCCTTTATCCAGCAAGTCTGTCATTTAGAATAGAAGGAGAGATAAAGGTCTTCCCAAACAAACAAAAACTGAAGGAATTTGTCACCACGAAACCAGCCCTACAAGAGATCCTAAGGGGGATCCTGTGAGACAAAGTACCAGAGACATCACTACAAGCATAAAACATACAGACATCACAATGACTCTAAACCCATATCTTTCTATAATAACACTGAATGTAAATGGATTAAATGCGCCAACTAAAAGACATAGGGTATCAGAATGGATAAAAAAACAAGACCCATCTATTTGCTGTCTACAAGAGACTCATTTTAGATCTGAGGACACCTTCAGATTGAGAGTGAGGGGATGGAGAACTATTTATCATGCTCCTGGAAGCCAAAAGAAAGCTGGAGTAGCCATACTTATATCAGACAAACTAGACTTTAAATTAAAGGCTGTAACAAGAGATGAAGAAGGGCATTATATAATAATCACAGGGTCTATCCACCAGGAAGAGCTAACTATTATAAATGTCTATGCGCCAAATACCCGAGCCCCCAGATATATAAAACAATTACTCATAAACATAAGCAACCTTATTGATAAGAATGTGGTCATTGCAGGGGACTTTAACGCCCCACTTACAGAAATGGATAGATCATCTAGACACACAGTCAATAAAGAAACAAGGGCCCTGAATGATACATTGGATCAGATGGACTTGACAGATATATTTAGAACTCTGCATCCCAAAGCAACAGAATATACTTTCTTCTCGAGTGCACATGGAACATTCTCCAAGATAGATCATATACTGGGGCACAAAACAGCCCTTCATAAGTTTACAAGAATTGAAATTATACCATGCATACTTTCAGACCACAATGCTATGAAGCTTGAAATCAACCACAGGAAAAAGTCTGGAAAACCTCCAAAAGCATGGAGGTTAAAGAACACCCTACTAACGAATGAGTGGGTCAACCAGGCAATTAGAGAAGAAATTAAAACATATATGGAAACAAACGAAAATGAAAATACAACAATCCAAACGCTTTGGGATGCAGCGAAGGCAGTCCTGAGAGGAAAATACATTGCAATCCAGGCCTATCTCAAGAAACAAGAAAAATCCCAAATACAAAATCTAACAGCACACCTAAAGGAAATAGAAGCAGAACAGCAAAGGCAGCCTAAACCCAGCAGAAGAAGAGAAATAATAAAGATCAGAGCAGAAATAAACAATATAGAATCTAAAAAAACTGTAGAGCAGATCAACGAAACCAAGAGTTGGTTTTTTGAAAAAATAAACAAAATTGACAAACCTCTAGCCAGGCTTCTCAAAAAGAAAAGGGAGATGACCCAAATAGATAAAATCATGAATGAAAATGGAATGATTACAACCAATCCCTCAGAGATACAAACAATTATCAGGGAATACTATGAAAAATTATATGCCAGCAAATTGGACAACCTGGAAGAAATGGACAAATTTCTAAACACCCACACTCTTCCAAAACTCAATCAGGAGGAAATAGAAAGCTTGAACAGACCCATAACCAGCGAAGAAATTGAATCGGTTATCAAAAATCTCCCAACAAATAAGAGTCCAGGACCAGATGGCTTCCCAGGGGAGTTCTACCAGACATTTAAAGCAGAGATAATACCTATCCTTCTCAAGCTATTCCAAGAAATAGAAAGGGAAGGAAAACTTCCAGACTCATTCTATGAAGCCAGTATTACTTTGATTCCTAAACCAGACAGAGACCCAGTAAAAAAAGAGAACTACAGGCCAATATCCCTGATGAATATGGATGCAAAAATTCTTAATAAGATACTAGCAAATCGAATTCAACAGCATATAAAAAGAATTATTCACCATGATCAAGTGGGATTCATTCCTGGGATGCAGGGCTGGTTCAACATTCGCAAATCGATCAACGTGATACATCACATTAACAAAAAAAAAGAGAAGAACCATATGATCCTGTCAATCGATGCAGAAAAGGCCTTTGACAAAATCCAGCACCCTTTCTTAATAAAAACCCTTGAGAAAGTCGGGATAGAAGGAACATACTTAAAGATCATAAAGGCCATTTATGAAAAGCCCACAGCTAACATCATCCTCAACGGGGAAAAACTGAGAGCTTTTTCCCTGAGATCAGGAACACGACAGGGATGCCCACTGTCACCGCTGCTGTTTAATATAGTGCTGGAAGTTCTAGCATCAGCAATCAGACAACAAAAGGAAATCAAAGGCATCAAAATTGGCAAAGATGAAGTCAAGCTTTCGCTTTTTGCAGATGACATGATATTATACATGGAAAATCCGATAGACTCCACCAAAAGTCTGCTAGAACTGATACATGAATTCAGCAAAGTTGCAGGATACAAAATCAATGTGCAGAAATCAGTTGCATTCTTATACACTAACAATGAAGCAACAGAAAGACAAATGAAGAAACTGATCCCATTCACAATTGCACCAAGAAGCATAAAATACCTAGGAATAAATCTAACCAAAGATGTAAAAGATCTGTATGCTGAAAACTATAGAAAGCTTATGCAGGTAATTGAAGAAGATATAAAGAAATGGAAAGACATTCCCTGCTCATGGATTGGAAGAATAAATATTGTCAAAATGTCAATACTACCCAAAGCTATCTACACATTCAATGCAATCCCAATCAAAATTGCACCAGCATTCTTCTCGAAACTAGAACAAGCAATCCTAAAATTCATATGGAACCACAAAAGGCCCCGAATAGCCAAAGTAATTTTGAAGAAGAAGACCAAAGCAGGAGGCATCACAATCCCAGACGTTAGCCTCTACTACAAAGCTGTCATCATCAAGACAGCATGGTATTGGCATAAAAACAGACACATAGACCAATGGAATAGAATAGAAACCCCAGAACTAGACCCACAAACATATGGCCAACTCATCTTTGACAAAGCAGGAAAGAACATCCAATGGAAAAAAGACAGTCTCTTTAACAAATGGTGCTGGGAGAACTGGACAGCAACATGCAGAAGGTTGAAACTAGACCACTTTCTCACACCATTCACAAAAATAAACTCAAAATGGATAAAGGACCTGAATGTGAGACAGGAAACCATCAAAACCTTAGAGGAGAAAGCAGGAAAAGACCTCTCTGACCTCAGCCGTAGCAATCTCTTACTCGGCACATCCCCAAAGGCAAGGGAATTAAAAGCAAAAGTGAATTACTGGGACCTTATGAAGATAAAAAGCTTCTGCACAGCAAAGGAAACAACCAACAAAACTAAAAGGCAACCAACGGAATGGGAAAAGATATTTGCAAATGACACATCGGACAAAGGGCTAGTATCCAAAATGTATAAAGAGCTCATCAAACTCCACACCCGAAAAACAAATAACCCAGTGAAGAAATGGGCAGAAAACATGAATAGACACTTCTCTAAAGAAGACATCCGGATGGCCAACAGGCACATGAAAAGATGTTCAACGTCGCTCCTTATCAGGGAAATACAAATCAAAACCACACTCAGATACCACCTCACGCCAGTCAGAGTGGCCAAAATGAAGAAATCAGGAGACTATAGATGCTGGAGAGGATTTGGAGAAACAGAAACCCTCTTGCACTGTTGGTGGGAATGCAAATTGGTGCAGCCGCTCTGGAAAGCAGTGTGGAGGTTCCTCAGAAAATTAAAAATAGACCTACCCTATGACCCAGCAATAGCACTGCTAGGAATTTATCCAAGGGATACAGGAGTACTGATGCATAGGGGCACCTGTACCCCAATGTTTATAGCGGCACTCTCAACAATAGCCAAATTATGGAAAGAGCCTAAATGTCCATCAACTGATGAATGGATAAAGAAATTGTGGTTTATATACACAATGGAATACTACGTGGCAATGAGAAAAAATGAAATATGGCCTTTTGTAGCAACATGGATGGAACTGGAGAGTGTGATGCTAAGTGAAATAAGCCATACAGAGAAAGACAGATACCATATGGTTTCACTCTTATGTGGATCCTGAGAAACATAACAGAAACCCATGGGGGAGGGGAAGGAAAAAAAAAAAAAAAGAGGTTAGAGTGGGAGAGAGCCAAAGCATAAG
Organism: Panthera leo; assembly: GCF_018350215.1. Taxonomy (NCBI): domain Eukaryota; kingdom Metazoa; phylum Chordata; class Mammalia; order Carnivora; family Felidae; genus Panthera; species Panthera leo. The sequence continues at coordinate 164,817,237 of NC_056679.1, read as the reverse complement.
AGACTGTTAAAAACTGAGAACAAACTGAGGGTTGACGGGGGGTGGGAGGGAGGGCAGGGTGGGTGATGGGTATTGAGGAGGGCACCTTTTGGGATGAGCACTGGGTGTTGTATGGAAACCAATTTGACAGTAAATTTCATATATTAAAAAATAAAAAAAAAATAAAATAAAATTATCTCAAAATAAAATAAAAAAAAAAAAAAAAAAAAAGAATCAACATCTATGGAAAAATAAGGTGGGATCAGAGGTAAGTTGAATTATCCAATTATGGTATCGGTCCAACAACACCTCACCCAAAATGATGGAAAGCTCTGAAGTCAATATTGCCCTTCAGCATTTTGCATCTGGCTGATGTGCCCAGATCTTAATACTCCACCTCACTCATCAGCCAGATCTGGGCTACTCTAAGGAGGGCATGACCTTGGGTAGGGCAGCTCTCTGAAGCTGAGGCAACTCCTAAAGGAGCTGAAACCTAGAGGCTTTCTGGTGACAGCACTCCCACAGATGGAAATAAATCCTTCCTTAAACAAGGACCTGGGTGGAGTCTCACTGTGTCTACAATATCAGAGTGGAATAATTTGGAATATATCATATACAGATGTTATAGTGATACACTCTCTGGCTCAGTCTCAGCAAATTGTTCCAAGTTTCTTGATGAAGGAAGCTGTGAAACAAGGTGAAAATTAATTCTGAGGACCTAAAATAAACTGCAATGTCTACAAGGTCAGAATATCTCAGCAGACTCAAGTACTTCTAGAAAAAATGAAACTTTAGTTCAGTAGAAACAGAACATTAACAATTGTAACTACATTGGTGGGAAAAATCTTACTCATTTACAAGAATTTAGTGGTAGAAGCATAGTAAGTTTCGATCTCACATGGTAACTGTACCTGAATTAGCTAGCAATAGTTTACTGCTGTATTAATAAAAATTTCAGAAGCTTTCATCATGAAAGCTATTTTTTATCCAAACTAGGATAGGGGGGCATGCCATCTTTTTAAATTCATTCAGGAACCCACATTTCTTCCTCTGTATTGTGTGCATTCATTACAGTAAGCCAATAGCTAGGGGAAGGGAAAGAATGATGAGTGAGGTATTTCTAAACACCAGATCTAGAAGTTGTCCAAATCATTTTATTCATATTCATTGATCATAACTCAGTCATAGATCCATACTAAACTGCAACAGAGACTGTGAAATAAAGTCTGGCAGTACTCCAAGAAAAAATAGAACGAGTTGGGTACTGGTGAGAATTCATAACCTTTGCAACAGCTCCGAGGATGACTCAGAACATAGGGAAGAAGTGAGCAGAACTGCTGGTAAGGCAATTATATTGGCATAGAGTTCAAAGCAAGTATAATTGTGATTGTCATTCATACCACCTGAGGAAGTTTGTGGAAGGAAAAAACTACAAAATAAGAATAATGGGCTGCACTTTTGCTCTATTAAGTGATTATCCTAGAATAATTTGAAAGTCAAATAAGAGAAAATCTCAACAAGTCTACATTTTTTTTTTCATTTGAAGTATATAATGTACAAAGATCATTGTTAAGAACCTGGAATATTGCTACTTACTAACTTATAAACTTCTTTTACTCAGAGACAATTAATGTGCATATGAGACAATCTTCTATGCAGATCAACAATTATTGAAGTGTGTGATGATGGATTATAATCATTATTTGAAGCTAAAGTAATTACTTTCAAACTATTGTTAAAGGTCAAGAAAAGTAATAAAATGTGTTGATAGGATGTTGTAGTTCAGTGGCATTTACATTTTTAATGAGGTCAGAAGGGGGAAGGAGAAAAACATCCAAATTATCTGTACAATTTTAGTATGTAACCATTTGAGAAAATTTGAACTTAAGAATAAAATAGAGGAAGAAAATGGTAGGTCAGCAGAAATTAGCCTCCCCAGATTTTGTCCCTAAAAGGTAAAAATGACCTCACTGATATGAAAATGCTATGGAGAACCATACTATTAGTATTGCTTGAAGACAGAGTATGCAAAACACGGAAAAAATAGCTGTGACTAAAAAAAAAAAAATTCCAGTCTAGGTTCTACATGCTTCCACCACACCCCTACTGTAAAACAATGCTTTGTAGTGAACAAAGCCACACCAGGAAAAATATAAATTGAAAACAAAGAGTTGATACCAGTAGAAGGGACTAAGGGAAAATTGTGGAAACATCAGGAAGATTAAACCAATCACAAATCTGGAAATACAAAATAAGTAACTGAGTAGACAGGAGAATGGACTAAGGGAAGGGGTTTAAAATTAAGAATAATTTAATGGGCCAGTCCCCATATAAAGGGCCAGGCAGGCTGTTCAAAGGTATAGGCTTGATTTACATGGGCAAGCCTGATTTACATAGACCCACTTCCAAAGACATAGATTTTAATGGACACAAAGGCAAAACAGAAGAAAAAAGCAAATTTTGGCAACTAGGTGGTAAAGAAGAAAAGGAGAAAAAGTGGAAATTTTAGGATCCTGAAAGACAAATTCATAACTCACAAGACTCACAACTACTCTGCTATCAGTAAAACATAGATGCAGAAACCCACATTATATGCTTGGACTTTGATAGGCCAGTAGAAAAGGACGCCATTAAACTAGAAGTCTGGAAAATGTTCTACTATCATAAAAAGTAAACAAAGGATAAAGGATTAAGTTTGTAGACAACTACTGTAGTAAAACAGGAAACACATTTTCACAAAACTCAACTAGGGAAAATTTCCCACTGAAAAAAATAAGAATGAAGCAGAAGTAAAATAGAATTAAATGTACTCAACCAAGCATTTGAGGATATGTTAAATATTCAGTGAATTGAAAAACTATGAACAAAAATGTGAGAGAAATGTGGGAGAAATTAAAACAGTTGATTGAACTCTAAAATATAATGGGAGAAGACAAAATTACTTCAGAAATAAAAGGAAAATTATAAGATGCACAGGGTAGAATAGACACAAATCGAAATTTACTAAGGAACTTTGAAGAAAGGCAAGAAATCGACCAAGAAAATGTCAATGGCATAAAGAAAAAAATAAATATTAAAAAGGAGAAAATAGTGGAAATGGAAGACAGACAAAATGGAACAATATCTGTATTATTAGACTCCCTGAAGTAGAATATGGAAGGGAATATCTAAAACTATAATCCAAAAAAATACTCCAGAAATAGAAAAGATTCTCAATCTACACACATTAGAAGAGCTTAGTGGATATCTAAGAAAATTTACCCAGAATGATGGACAACAAAATATATCTTATAAAAAATAGATTTCAAAGATAAAAATAAAATCAAGGACACCAAACAAAAATTCAAATAACTTACAAACACAAAAAAAATTTCTAGCATCTGATATTTCAAAATAAATCTAAAAGACAAACAACAATCAAGCAGCATTAAAAACAAAAAGTAATGAAAAAACTGTGGAAAACAGATTTCATGTCTAGCTAAGGCAGTCTTTAAAATATAAGGACAATAGAAAAAGAGCTTAACTAGAAGTTAAGAAATTATGTACTCATCACCACTTCTTGAGGAATACAGTAAAGGATGAGCTTCATCCAACTAAATAATGACTACCAAAAACACAGCAAATGGACTGATGGCAAAATATTCTTTAACTTTGGTGTACAGAAAGGCTTTTTAACTGACTCAAAATCTAAAGCAAAAAAAGAAAATACTGCTGAATTTGGTTACTTAAAAGATTCCATGGATGTGGTGCCTGGGTGGCTCAGACAAACATCCGGCTCTTGATTTCGGCTCAAGTCATGATCTCACGGTTCATGGGTTTCAGCCCTGCATTGGGCTCTGTGCTGTGAGCGTGGAGCCTACTTGGGATTCTCTCTCTCTCTCTCTCTCTCTCTCTCTGCTCTCCCTCGAGCTCAAAATAAATAAATAATCTTTGAAAAAATTCCATGGCAAAACTCAATATAAAAAAAAATGAATACTGTAAAACTGACAGAAAACTTTCGCAACATATAGCACATATAAAAGAATTATATCCCTAAAATAAATACTCTTCTTAAAAATTAAGAGGCAAAGAACCCAAAACCTGATGCAAAAATGGAAAAATACATACATAGACAATTCAAAAATAAAAGTCAAAAATGGTCCTTAAATATATAATAAAATGTTTATACTCACTCCTAATTAAAATATGAAATTATAACACCAAGATAATACTTTTTACCTATCAGACTGGGAATTATCTATCTATCTATCTATCTATCTATCTATCTATCTATCTATCACCTACCTGTCTATCTTTCATCAGTACATTTTGGAGGCATCTATTGGGAAGTAATCACTCTCATACAATGCTGGTGATAATGCAAAGTATCACAACACTTTTGTGCATATATTTGATTATACTTAATAAAAGTGCTTATATACTTCCTTAGTTACTTTTATGCAATTACAGGTCGGAAACTCTCTTGAAGATGTAGCTCCAGTTATTTGAAAATATATATTCATAAGATTATTTAATATAGTGTTGCTTGTAATTCTAAAAAATTATAAACAACCCAAGTACTTATACAAGGAGAGTGGTTGAAAAAAACCATGGTGCATCTATACAATGGAACACTATGCAGCTGTAAAAAATAATGAGGAAGCCATTTACTAGCTGACAATGGAATGGTTTATAGAACATATTGTTAAGTAAAAAAAAAAAAAAAAAGCAAAACTCCAAAACAGTATCCATTTATATTACCCTTAATATGAAGAAGAGGGTCATGAGAATATAGAAATGTATAAGTTCACTGGTTACCTGTAGGGAACATAGCCAAGGGATGATAAGAACAGGAGAATGGGGAAAGAAGCAGTGGAAATGAAGAGGAAGTAAACCTTCTGTGAGTATAACTATTTTATAACTCGGACTTTTAGAAACATACTAATGTTTTACATACCCTTCACTACTCCCAGAAATAAACATTGAAATCAAGTGTGGAGCAAAGCCAAAGTGGATTTCATGCACTAACAAATGAATTAAACAGTATTAAACATAACAACACAATTGCTCTAAATAAAACATGAGACAAATCCAAATTAAAGGAGGGGTGCCTGGGTGGCTCAGTCAGTTAAGCGTCCCACTTCAGCTCAGGTCGTGATCTTGTGGTTGGTGGTTCCAGCCCCCCATCTGGCTCTGTGTTGACAGCTCAGAGCCTGGAGACTGCTTTGGATTCTGTGTCTCCCTTTCTCTCTGCCTCTCCCCTGCTCACATTCTCTCTCTCTCTCTCTTTCTCTCTCTCTCAAAAATAAATAAACATAAAAGAAATTAAAGGAGATTAAACATAAAAGAAATTAAAGGAGCATTAAAGGTAAATGCTCAGATTAAGTAATTTTCAAAGGTGTCAAGAGTTTTCTTTTTTAAGTTTATTTATTTGAGAGAGAGAGAGAGAGAGAGAGAGAGAGAGAGCACTCACATGAGTGAGGGGCACAGAGACAGAATCCTAAACAGGCTCTGCACTGCGAACATGGCACCCCATGCAGGCCTCAAACCCACGAACCATGAGGTTATAATCTGAGCCAAAGTTGGACGGTTAACTGACTTGAGCCATTCAGTTCCTCAAAAGTGTCAAGATTCTGAAAGACAGGAGAAGATTTAGGAACTATCACAGACTGGAGGAGTCCAAGTAGAAATAACAATGAAATGAAATATGGGTTCCTGGATTGAATCCTAGAACAAACAAAGGACTTTAGTGGGGGAAAAGCTGCTGAAATTTGAACAAGGTCTGTGACTACTGAACCAATGCTAATTCCCTGGTTTCAATAATTATGGTATGGTTACATAGAGGATAATATCAGAGGAAGCTAAGTGAAGGGCATATGGGAATCTCAGTAAATTTTTTTGCAATTTTTGGTAAATTTAAATTATGTTTAAAATAAACTGCTAAAACAAAAAAGAGATGGATTTGTCTGAGATGTAGAAATTGAATTTAATTTTCTCAGTAACATAGAATAAAGTACAGGTTTTGAATGACTGTAATTAAGTAGATTTTTCTAATTTTATAAACAAATGATTAGTAATTTTTATGTTGTATAAAGGAGAATATCATTAACAAAGGGCCAGGTAGACAGAGTTGGTAAATGCTCAGTAATGCAAAAATTTCCTATTAACCATTCAATTTTTGGTACACCGCCAATCAAATAAGAGTAAAATGATATTGAATGGATAGTATGATTCCTTGTGAATAATTATTCACTGCCTATTTTAATACATGCCTCATCAGGGAAAAAATCTTGTCAATAACTGATAAAACATTGGTTTAAAAATCAGTCCTGATTTATACAGTAAGAACAAAAGAAACAAATACAATCAGAGAAATCTATTTGAATGGTCACATCGTGTTAGTACCAAAAAAAATCCAATAATTCTTTTTTTTAAAGTTTTTATTTAAATTCTAGTTAGTCAACATACAGTGTAGTATTAGTTTTGGTGTACAATATAATGATTCAACACCTCCATACAAGGCTTGGTGCTTATCACAATAAAATCACTCTTTAATCCCCATCACCTATGTAACCCATCCCCCCACCCAGTAACCATCAATTTGTTCTCTATAGTTAAGTCTAGTTTTTTGGTTTGCCTCTTTTTTTTCCCTTTGTTCATTTGCTTTCTTAAATTCCACATCTGAGTGAAAACATATGGTATATGTCTTTCTCTGACTTATTTTGCTTAGTATAATATTCTCTAGAGCATCCACATCATTGCAAATGGCAAGATTTCATTCTTTTATATGGCTGAGGAATATTTCGTCGTATATATACACCACTCTTCTTTATCCATTCATTAGTCTATGGACTCTAAGTTTGTTTCCATAATCTGGCTATGATTGATACAAACATCAGGGTGAAGGTATTTTGTATTTTTTATTAGTATTTTTGTATTCTTTTGGTAAATATCTAGTAGTGTAATTGCTAGATAGCAGGTTAGTTCTATTTTTAACTTTTTGAGTAAACTCCATACTGTTTTCTAGAGTGGCTGCATTAGATTGCATTTCCACCAACAGTGCAAAAACGTTCCCCTTTCTCCACATCCTTACGTGTAACACCTATTGTTTCTTGTATTATTGATTTCAGCCATTTTGACAGATGTGAGGAGATCTCTCGCTGTAGTTTTGATTTGTATTTCTCTGATTACCAGTGATGTCGAGCATCTTTTTATATGTCTATTAGCCATCTGGATGTATTAATTGGAAATGTGTCTGTTTATGTCTCCTGTCCATTTTTAATTGGATTATTTGTTTTTTGAGTGTTGAGTTTTGTAAGTTCTTTATATGTTTTGTATACTCTTTATCACATATGTAATTTGCAAATATCTTCTCCCATTCCATAGGTTGCCTTTCAGTTTCGTTGATTGTTTCCTTAGGTGTGCAGAAGCTTTTTATTTTGATGAAATCCTAATAGTTTACCTTTGTTTTTATTTCCTTTGCCTCAGGACACATATCTAGAAATAAATTGGTATGGTCAAGGTCAAAGAAGTTACCACTTGTGTTCTCTTCTAGTATTTTTATGGATTCAGGTCTTAGATTTAACTTTTTTAATGTTTACTTATTTTTCAGAAAGAGAGAGAGAGAGAGAGGGAGGGACAGAGAGAGAGAGGGAGAGACAGATTCTGAAGCAGGCTCTAGGCTCTGAGCTGTCAGCACAGGGCCCGACGCAGGGCTTGAACCCATGAACTGTGAGATCATGACCTGAGCTGAAGCTGGAAGCCCAACCAACTGAGCCACCCAGGTGCCTCAGCAGGTCTCAGATTTCGATCTTAAATTTATTTTGAATGTATTGTTGTGTATGGTGTAAGAAAGTGGCCTAGTTTCTTTCTTTTGCATGCTGTATCCAGCTTTCCTGACACCATTTGTTGAAGAAGACTGACTCTTTCCCATTGGATATTCTTTCCTGCTTTGTTGAAGATTAGTTGACCATATAGCTGTGGGTTCATTTCTGTGTTTTCTATTTTTTTCATAATTTATGTGTCTATTTTTGTGCCAGTACTATACTGTCTTGATCACTATAGCTTTGTAATTTAAACTGAAGTCCAGAATTGTGATGCTTCCAGCTTTGCTTTTCTTTTTCAAGGTTGCTTTGGCTATTCGGCATCTCTTGTGACTCCATACAAAGTTTGAGATTGTTTGTTCTAGTTCTGTGAAAAATGTTGGTATTTTAATAGGGATTGCATTAAATGTGTAGACTGCTGTGGGTAGTTTAGATATTTTAATAATACTTGTCGTTTTATTCCATGAGCATGGAATGTCTTTACATTTCCATGTGTCGCCTTCAGTATTTTCCTCAGTGTTTTGTAGTTTTCAGAATACGTATCTTCCACCTCTTTGGTAAGGTTTATTCCTAGGTTTCTTATTGTTTTTGGTGCAATTGTAATGTGTGATGAATTCCTTAATTTCCCTTTCTGCTGCTTCATTATTGGTGTATAGAAATGCAACAGATTTCTATATATTGATTTTGTATCCTGGGTCTTTACGGAATTTGTGTATCTGTTCTAGCAATTTTTTGGTGCACTCTTTTGGGTTTTCTGTATACGGTATTATGTCATCTGCAAATAGTAAAAGTCTGGCTTCTTCCTTGCCAATTTGGATACCTTTTATTTCTTTTTGTTTCCTGATTGCTGTGGCTAGGATTTCCAGTACTTGTTAAATAACAGTAGTGAGAGAAAAATACAATAATCTTAATTTTAATAGTGTAAAGGATCAGGTCTAGTCAAAATAAGGTAACTTTATAAGGGAACTGTGTTATGTAAATAAGTTAAGTGTTCTAAACACAAGATTGTTTTGACTAATTTACTTCAAAACTTTCATTTTCCCTTCCTTGGACACAGATTCCTAGGGACTGTGTCAGTGTGAATTAAGGATTAGCCAAATTATTCAGTATTGCAATGGACTGGATTTCTGTGTTCTCTCAAACACACAACTTATGTATATAAATTCCAAAATCAAGTATTTATAGGGAGAAAACAAAAGTGTTTTTTTTAACCTTATTTATTTTGAGAGAGAGAGAGCAGGGGAGGGGCAGAGACAGAGACTACCAAGCAGGCTTCACTCTGTCTTCTCAGAGCCTGATGTGGGGCTCAGGCTTGATTTGCAAACTGTGAAGTCATGACCCAAGCTGCAATCAAGAATTGGTGACTTAATCAACTGAGCCACCCAGGTTCTCCTAAAAGTGAGTTTTTGATTGTAGCCTTGAATAAATACATGTTAGCAAAATGAAAACAATATTTTATTTTCTTTCATGCATGTCCAAAAGCTAATAATAAACTGTGGTAATATGTAGTAACAGAAAATAAGACCACATGCTATTAATTCAAAAATATAATCATTCGAGGGAAAAGGAAGTTAGTTCTATACCTTATGCATGTTCATCTTGAGGATAAGGCCAGGGCCAAAATTTTTGAAAGACAATGACTTCATTCAAATCCTCAAGTAGATTACTTAGCATCACCATTTTACCATTATTATAACTTCATCATTTTAATTAGTCTGTGATTTGATGACAACAGCACATCTCATCCATGAGCTGCTTTTCATTTTGCTTTATGTAGTCTGGAAGGTTCCACTTCCTAAAAATCAAATACCTTTCTTTCTGCATGAAACTTTAATTTCTGTAGCTAAATATTTCCCCCCAAATGTGTCACTGAGGTGACTGCATCTCTTAGAAATCTTTCCTTTAATCTGTGTACGTAACGTCTTTTTTTCGCCAGCACATGCCCTTGCTTCTGCTTAACTTCCTTCATCAAGTGCTCTTCACTTCTGTAAAGAATACTCTGTAGAGTCCAAGGCAGCTGTGTAGAGGGAAAGGTTGCTCGGTGCTCTAAGAACATCATCTCTCCCTCCTTTTGGAAACTGACGTTATCTTAAACATACAGAGTTTTAGCATCATATTCACACAACCTAAAACTTACTCATGCAACCCAGCACGATGCACTTAATATGTTACTTCTATAAAAGACTAAGTTTTTTTTTTTTTATTATGGATTCACCTTAAATTTTAGGTTCTTTATATTTCTTACCCTTTAAGTAATCTGAGGTGGAAGCTGGGATGACTATTGAAATGCTAAAATTTCAAACACTTAAAACTAAAAGTAACATTGGTTTCTATTGTTTTTCATAATGTTGGGCTACATGTTACCTTAACTCATTTGCAAACCACAATGCTGTAGAGTAAAATAACTTAAAAATACATGAAAGAACATTGTATTTCCTTAGTGTCGTAGGCCACCTGAAAATCTGTAGCAAGTCAGATAGATTTACTGTGATCCTCTAATTAGAATAAGATGTTAAATATCCAGTTGTTTAAATAGGACTCTTGAATTACATTTTTTATCTGAAAGACATCATTGTTGGTTGTAAAGATAACAGTCATTTGTCCTTCCACACAAAACTGAAGGCCAAATTTAAGATGAAAAGGATTAAATAAAAGAGACCAAAACACCCATGAACTGAAATACCTCTCCATGAACTGAAATACATTTACTGGATTAAATATTGAGCTTCTTTGCTTTAAGTAATCTATTTCATATTTGTTAATCCTCCAGCCTAATTCTCAATAAGTAAATTTGTCAGGCAATTATATAAAGTTGGTTTAATTTTCTGCTTACCAAAGAATTTATCACTGTTCTCCCACACCCAAATTTCTAGAACTCTTTTCTCAAGTTATTTTTTGATAATATGGTTTTTGATAAAATGGTTTATGATTGCCTATAAATAATTATTTCCAAATATTTAACAAACATATACCTCTAATGTTCTAAATAAAATAATTTACCTTTATTTTATTTTATTTAGTTCAATAAACTTAAGAAAAAATTATGACTATAAAGGCTAATATCAATATTATTCATTCAAAAATAGTCTTGGAGTTAAAAACTTAACTCAAAGCATTCATTATTCTAATTCAAAACACTCAATAAATCCCACCCTCTACACTTGCTCTGTCCATAAGTCTGCATAATGATGTACATAATTTCACATGAAGAATGTGGGTAAAATGGCACAGAGCTGACTATAGAGGTCTCCAAGTTTGTTTCCTGTCTTTGGTTTGTTTCTCCTTCTGCTCTTCCTGACATGTCATGATTGATGTGCTTTTCATTCTCATTTACAAAATGAACTCTTTGCTTGGCTGGACAGGTATGTTTTCAGGTGATTGAATCAGAACTCATTTTTGGTACAATTATTGTCCCGTTACACATAACAATGTAAGTATTTTGGAAGGTAGAATAAATTGTTAAAGTTAACATATTTTGGTTGAAGCAAAACTCTAGTATTCAAAGAGCACCAAAGAGGAGTGCCATAAGTTTCCATGTATCTACTTTAGGGTCAGCTTAGAAAATATTTCTATGAAATACAAATTGCCTTTGGTAATTCATGATAATTGCTAATTAGAACCAAAGACTAAAACACAAATTATATTTTCCTTCTAAAGAAAAAAGAAAGAAAAAGCAGCAATTTTTCCAATAACTTGCTGCTTATTTAAAAGGGAAGGAGATGCTGCCATAATTACTTTTTATTAAAAATTAACATTCTGTCAATTGATAGTAAAGAGATTAAGGAATAGAAAAGGAAAATGGAAAATGCCTTGCCAGAAAGACTTTAAAAAGTTATGATCCTGTGTTTCTAAAACTCTTTCAATGATTTTGTCCTTTGAAAAAAGAAATAAAATGGGAATAATATGATCTGAAAATGCAACTAGAAAAAGTAGTTTAAATAATCCATGGCAGACAAATAATGAAATATTATTCAGACATTAAAACCATGCTGTAGGAAATTACTTAATATAGACAAAATTGATAATATAAATAATGTGAAAAAAGACCAAAAATATCTATAGTATGATCACAGTGATTTTAAAAGGACCATGTGTATATAAAAATATTACCAATGTACATTATAAAACATATTAATATAGTTTTCTCACTGACAGAATTATGAGCAATTTTTATGATATTTTCTTATTTTCATCTTCCTAATTTTTAAAATAATCCACGTTGGAGTGATACTATTTTGGAATCAGAAAAATACAATTAAACAAGAATAATAAAGATATTATTTTGAGACTTTTTTTTTCTATATTGTCTATGGAAAACATTCCATGTATCACTCAGGTCCACACAAGTTATACAAAGTCCCCAAAAGTTGCTCCCCTCAAAGTAAGAATGTATCCCTTTCAATTACATAAGAAATCTAAAAATGAGACTTCTAATCTGACATTCTAGACAGCTGGACAGCATAATCTGTGTCTTTAGAATAGAAAAAAATAATCTAAAAGGAAAAGAAGTGATCACATATTTTCTCTCACTTGAGCAATGGCTGTAATTAAGAATAATCTTCAAATCTGTACCACTGAGAGTAACACACTTTGCTCCTAAGACTAGTTCTCACAGGAGTTTTCTCTGAGGAGGACTGTCTTATTGAAAGATATGTAGCCCAAGTTTGGTTTTTTTTTTAAGGTATATTTTTAATGCTGTTTATTTATTTGGGGGGGGGAGGGGCAGAGAGAGGGAGAGAGAGAATCCCAAGGAGGCTCTGTGCTGTCAGTGCAGAGCCTGATGTGGGGCTCCATCTTACAAACCTTGAGATCACAACCTGAGCCAAAATCAAGAGTCAGACACTTAACCAACTTAGCCTCCCAAGCACCCCTAGCTCAAGTTTTTTTAATCTCTGTTTGCTCTGTATTTAAAAAAAAAAAAAAAAAAACTTTTAAATGTTTTTATGTATTTTTGAGACAGAGAGAGACAGAGCATGAGCAGAGGAGGGGCAGAGAGAGAGGAGGACACAGAATCTGAAGTAGGCTCCAGGCTCTGAGCTGTTAGCACAGAGCCAGACATGGGACTTGAACTCATGGAGGGTGAGATCATGACCTGAGCTGAAGTCAGATGCTCAACCAGCTGAGCCACCCAGGTGCCCCTGCTCTGTATTTTTAAAGAATGAATTACTTTTTATAAAATTAACACTTAACAAAGTACAGATGATGATGTTCTTATTGAAACATCCTTGCCAGATGTGTAATTCCACAGTGAGAAGCCCTGGGGAGGTTTGTCCTGTGGTTTGGCACAGTACCTAGCATATTACTAGTACTCAATAAACACATGTTGAATAAATTTTCTTGGGCAAGACACTACTTGGTAGTATGGTTTCTGATTTATATAATGAGAATGCCACGGTCTAAAAGTGTTTGTGATCTCCTGTAATTCATGCGGTGAAATCTTAAGTCCTAAAGGAGATGGTATTAGTGGACGGAACCTTTGGGAGCTTAATCAGTTATGAGGGTGAAGCCCTAATAAATGGAATTAGTGCCCTTGTAAAAGAAATTCCACAGCAGCCTAAATGGACTAAGAGAATAGGGAAGATCATTTTTAAGAACACTTTCCAATTCTAAAACTTCTATAATTCCAACAGAAGCCTATGTTATATTGCCCTGGAAGAAATTATCTGCCAAATGCTGGATCAAATCCTACTAGGAGGAAGAAGAAAAACTTCTTTTGCCTTTTCAAAATAAGTCTTCTAAATTAAGGATGACTTCTGTAACATAATAAAGTATATGAACCAAAATTATAGGGGATAAATTTATCTAATATAGAAACTTTATTCAGAAATTTAAAATTAGGGGTGCCTGAGTGGCTCAGTTGGTTAGGCATCTGACTCTTGATTTTAGCTCAGGTCATGATCTTATGATCTTATGGTTTGTGAGATCAAGCCCTGTGAGGCACTCTGGGCTGACAGTGCAGAGCCTGCTTGGGATTCTTTCTCTCAGCCGCTCCCCCACTTGAGTGCATGCATGTACACGTACCCATGCTCTCTTTCTCTCTCTCAAAATAAATAAATAAACATTAAACAAAGTAAAATTTAAAAAAAGTTTAAAATTCACATGAAATGAATGTTAATTTATTTGTGATATATCAAATAGTTTTATAACTCAATATATAGATTGATAGAATGGTTGCTAGCTTTTGTATAGAAATCAATGAACCCTTCTTCCTGACAACCAAATGCCTTCTCTTTTACCTGCCCATATCCCAAGGGTTCAGTCTGGTTGTTGGAAGGCAATTTTCCCTAAGGTTTCTTTCATTTCTGCATATAGTGGGAAGAGGTGGGATTTCCAGTCATCTTAGGACCCATTATGCTGATGAGTAGTAGTGATTCCCAAAAGAATCCATGCAGCAGAATCTGATTTGAGAAGGTAAGAGAAGAGTCTACAAAGTCTGAACTATAATCTAATGGTACACTTTGTCATAACAAAACATCTAGTTTATAAATCTAAGATTTTATTTGAAGCTACTAACATTTTCTGCCAATATTTCCTGTTCATCAGTAATCCTTCTGTATTTGAACATATAAAACTTATGATAGACTTTGCTTTACAGTAAGCATATTACAGGGGTGTCTGGGTGGCTCAGTTGGTTAAGTGTCTGATTCTTGATTTCGGCTCAGGTCATGATCTCATGGTTTGTGAGTCTGAGCCCTGCAACTCTGAGCCCTGAGGTTCTGCATGGAGACTGCTTGGGATACTCTATTCCTCTCTTTCTCTCTCTGCTCCTCCCTTCCTTGCTCTCTCTTTCTGTTTCTCAAAATAAATAAACACGAAAAAAATAAGAATATCACAGAAGAAAAGAAGAGAGATATAAAGTAGCCAATTTTTGTTCTGAATTTTGAAACTCATACCATAAAAAAAGGAGTTTGATAGAAAGAAAGGTAGTAATGAGTAGATGTCATCACAAAGAAACAATGGGCATATCAGATAGGTTAAAGGATTCAAAAGCACCAAGAAACTGTTCCCTATTTCCCACTTAATGCCTAGAAATGAATTCAAACTCACAGATCCCTCTTGAGTCTAATATAGAAATGGCCTCAGTTATCATCCCACAGCTTCCATTCATTCTGGCACAGAACTGAGAAAATCAGAATGTCTTGAGGAATAGAAAGTCTTTGCCTTTTTTGGACTATCACAAAAGTGCAAAGTGCCTTACAGAAAACCACACTAAGTTTTTATAGCCATAAAAGAGTACAGAAAGGGCTGAGTAGTAGCAGAGTTGTTGACCTGAAGTCAATAACAAACATCGAGATTCTCTGAATAAACTGACAACAGAGGGAAAGATCAGAGGACATACATCCAGAGAATGTTAGTTTTGACATATGAGAACAATGATTATGTAATCCCCATAACTCAAAAAAGCTATGTCATTATACCACTCCAAAAGATATTAAGCACATCTATCCAGAAATGAAGTTAGAATTGAATCAACTTAGATTTATTTTTGTCATAAATAATGGGACCTCCAAAATAGATGTCAGTTTAGTTATTACAAAATAAAAGAGTTAGAGGTCTTGTACATCTGAGATGGTAGACTGAATTTTTTTTACACATTACGTGTGCTATAGAAGCATTTTTAAATCTTTGTCAAAAACCGTAGCTAAACATAAAATGCATCATTTTATAGAATATCCCTTAGACCCAAACTAATCTAACACAACTTCAGCAAAACTGTCTGAAACCAGCATACAGATACAATATGCTTTCCTTTTGGTTACAGATGCCAGAAAACTAAATCAAGGTTATAGTGCCAGAGAGGAATATTCATTAACTCTGTTCCTTTACTAGTGATGGAGGTGGAAATGTTGTATTTCAAAACCACCTGGGAAGTTTTTTAAATGTCACCTATTCTGGTTATTGGAGAGCAAATATAATGTGAAAAAGAACTCTACTCATGCACATCAACTTGGGAACAGGTGATTTTTTTCTCCTGACAAAAATATGAAGGAATGTTAAATTGTAAGCCATCTCATATATTCTTGGAATAAGTAATAAATTTATTATCAAACACAAATTACCACCAGGAGACATATCCTCTCTTATACATAACCTCCTTAAGTTTCTCTTTTCTGGTCTCTTTCCCTCTAAAGAACTGGCTTTGTTGTTAATCTCAGCCTGATTTAATTTGTCTAAACATATCTTAAGAAAAAAAATATGAGCACATGTTATGCTTTGTGGAAGACCTCCATCAGCTTACTGCAGGATTTTTTTTTACAATCATTTAAAATCCCATAGCAATGTGTGGTGTGTGTATGTGTGTGTGTATGTGTGTGCTTTTCTTAACACAATCAACAAACAAAATGAAACCTGTTTTCAAGCTACACAAGATGTCATCTAACTTGACCTTTACCTTTTCTAGTAAAGAAAAAGTCATTCATAAAGATGCAGTCCTTGATCCTTAAAGGCTCTGATGGAGAGATTGATTATTGCTTAGATACACACCGACTTTCTTCAAATTCAGTCTTCGAACTAGCAGGAAGATGTGTTTTTCTCTATTTCTGTATTATCATGTTAGGCTGTATTATTTTTTTTAACATTTATTTATTTTCAAGAGACAGAGAGACACAGTGCAAGGAGGGAGGTGCAGAGAGAGAGGCAGACAGAATCTGAAGCAGGCTCCAGGCTCTGAGCTGTCAGCACAGCTGAGAGCCTGATGTGGTGCTCGAACCCACCAACAGTGAGATCATGACCTGAGCTGAAGTTGGACGCCTAACCGACTGAGCCACCCAGGTGCCCCAAATGTTAGGTTGTATACTTGAGACTGTGCCAATCCTGTATCCTGCAAAATAAAAATTATATATTTCATATCCAGCTATTAGTTATCAGTCTACACTGACATGAGGGTATCTCCTTGAATTCATAAAATAAGTATGACTTTGATCCTAATGAGATTGTTGTTGTTTCCATTGTTTCAAGGGCAGAATGGTGGAAGATGATGAATAAATCTGTTTCGTTGGAGAAATAAATACAAGGCTAATTAACTGGATGCCATATTTTCTTAAATTAATCCAATATTTTACATCAATATTTGACTAGCTCACCTATCAAATTGTAACATTTTGATTCAAACCTATCTTTAAAGCATTCATTTATAGACTATATTTCATGGGATTTTGAACAAAGGAAAGTCAAGTGTATGTGACTATATGATCCCAGAATGAGAAGATCTCACAAAAGGATTATCAATGTAGAATTTAATGAAATCATGACTCCTCTACAAAGCATGTACATTGCCACTGACCAACTCAATTTCAACAGCTAAGTCTGAAGACCAAGACTTCAAAGTATTTTGAATTATTGCCCCCATCTTATGCAGTTATTGTGTTTTACACTTAGGTATTTGAGTTGCTTAAAAATGCAGACAGTGAAAAAAATAAATAAAAGAAAAAATCAACTATAGTCCTGCCAATTCTATACAACTCTTTCCCCATTCATTGTTGTCTGACTCCTCTAGGATGGAAAAGAAAGAAGGATAAATGCGAAAATTGAGTGAGCCAGAATGATGAAAAATAATCAGAAGCAGAAGAATAAAATTCAATCTACCAATAATTTTAATAGAAAATTACCTCCATATTTATCATTAAATGTGTTTGTTGTCAATCAAGGAAGCATGTCCTAATATAAGTTTTATGAGTGTTTACAGAAAATTAATGTAAGTGACATCAAGTGTAAAGACGTAGTGATGTTTGGTTTTGTTTTCTCTGTTTGTCTATTACCTGCCTAGAATCTCTGTTGCCCTCTTCTCATAAGAGAGCCTTCTTTTCTTTTCCAGAATGGCTTTCCTTCTAACTCATGTGACCAACCATCTCCATCTTACTGTCCACCTCCTCCCATCCCTACCCCTGCTCTAGGAGAATTGATAGTGTGGCACATATTGTGGACCCTATTTTGGGCATTCCTAAGGGCAATTAAGTGATAAAACAATAGGCTTTCATGAGGGAAACAGCCAAGGAAAAGATTCAGAGATGGAAGGAGAAGGGGAGTCAGAGAGAAAGACTAGTTTAAATCTGGATTTACTTATGGCAAGGCAATTTCTAAGAGTCATTTGTAACTAGAGTCAGCAAAATTTCTAATTAGCTTTAGCTCATTTTAGGTAAGTTTTCTCCTTTAGAGAAAGAGAAGAAAGGAGAAGACTCCTTTCTAAAGGAAAGTGAAAATTATTGCCTTCAAGTCAAAAGTATTTGGGCAACTGCATCTCTTTGAGAAATATAATTTATGCCAAAATATCATTTTAAAATTGTGCTAAGATTGAGCAAGTCAGTACATGTAAAGACTGAGAAAGTCATATATCACATGATTTCACTCATATGTGGAATTTAAGAAACAAAAGAGATGAACATATGGGGAAAAAAGAGAGAGAGGCAAACCATAAAACAGACTCTTCATTGTGGAGAACAAACTGAGGGTTGCTGGAGGGGAGGTTGGCAGGAGGATGGGTTAAATCGATGATGGGTATTAAAAAGGGCACTTGTGATGAGCACTGAGTGTTGTATGTAAGGGATGAATCACTAAGTCTCACGCCTGAAACTAATATTACACTGTACGTAACTAACTGAAGTTTAAATAAAAACTTGGGAGAAAAAAAAATTAAGCAAAAATTTATTAAATCAATGAATGCTTATATCATTTCTAAATTTGTCATATCATCATATTTAGTCAAATATTATATATGCATATATAATGCACTTAAAATATAGGCAATATTAAGACTTCGCACTTCTTAAATGCATATTAAACACTTCTTAATCAGTGAGAAAGAGCTCCACAAAAATTAACTGTGGATAAAAGATACCACAATCCTTATCACAGTCTGCTCTGGTTCAAACATTCGAGCATATATACATATACCTTATTCATCACTGAACTATTAAAGGCTCAGATCGAAAACAAATTTTGAGCAAATCTGAGATAGAAAGATGCCATTACATAAAGCCAAAATGTGTAGAATTTAGGAGAACTCACAAATGTTACTGACTCCGTGCCAGTAGAATATATTGTAAATGAACAGAAAGTCAAATACTACACACTAGCAAACACAAGGAGTCATTAAATTATGGTCTATAACCATGGCAATCTAATTTTTTTCCTAGGATGTAATAAAAATCACATCCTCAGAAACATTATGTAGAGAAGAAAGTAGGAGAATTTTTTTTTCTTATTTTTAATTCTACACGAGTGGTCTGCAGTCTCCACTCCAATGCCAGTAACAGCAATAATGATGGTAACAGCAGTGTTCACTGACAATAATGTTTTGAAGGTAAAGTAGTCATCAGATCCCAAGGCAGTTTTACTTCAACATATATTCTTAAAAGAAGAATTTCTGAACCACTGATTTAGCAGAAGAATGGATTCTTTGCATACGTATCTTGGTGAGGTATAATTTAGCACTGAGCCTAGCACATGCCAGATATTCAATATGTATTTGTTGTATAAATAAATAAATAATAAGTAAAAGACAGCTTTCTGGTCTAGTTCAATGATTTTGTTTTACAGATGAGAGTGCTGAAAAAAGGCTGTCATGTGTTTAAAGTTACAGTTATTTGATGGCAAATCCAAATCTAAAATTCATGGTCTAGAGTCTTTCTACCAAATTGTGTTGTCAGAATGCATTCCACAAGAGTGAAATAGTGATATAATGAAGTGGGTAAAAGGGAAGAATTTGCATCCAGAGAGTCTGAATTCATATCTTTGCTCTTCTACTTAGAATGTTTGGCAATTTGGGCAAGTTTATTAATTTCTCCTTCCTTAGTTTATTAAGATAGTCAGTACCTTCTCAGTGTAGTTGGTGAAAAAAAAAAAATGAGTTAATACATATGAAAAGTCTTAGTAGAGTCCCTGGTATACAGTAAAGGCTCAACTAATATTATTATTATTATAAATAATTAAACCAATGACTTTATGAAGTCAGATATGACATTCTGGGATGCTCAATAATGAATGCTATTATTTGTTAAATACTTTTATACACCAGGAATTTACAGGTTATTTATAGTATCGCATATCTGTGCAAAACAGTTTTAATTAAAATCAATGTCAGGAAGCAGAAATGCAGTGGTTTAGAGTGAGGGATCTAGATATATACTCAGTGGGTAAGAATGCCTGTTTCACCAAGTGCCAGCTCTGTAATTGGACACATTTTATTTCATTTACTTAACAAACATTTATAAAGTTTCACTATGTGTCTGGAATTGTTCTAAATACTGTACAGTTATTGAGTTGTTTAATCTTCATAAAAGAGGTAGGGATTTTATGATACCATTTTGCAGACAAACAAACTGAGATAGTAGTAACAAAAAGCAGCATAATGTAGTGATTGAGCACAAAACCTCTTGAAAGTGACGACCTGGGTATAAATCCTATATCTTCCACTTCCTAAGACATGACTCAGATGTTTTATGATAGTTAACTCTGCATCAATTTCCTCTTCTGTACAGTATGATAATAACAGTACCTGCCACAAGAGTTGCCAAGAAATTAGAAAAATGCCTCACACACAGTAATTGCTCAAAATATGTGAAAGGTTAACATTGTCACTGTTATTATTATTATTACTGTTAAAATTATTATTACAGGTGTAAAAACCAAGGCTCTGAGAGAAGTAGTCACTAAACCAAAGTAAAGTGACAAATGAGCAAGATGGAAAATTAAGCTCAGTTTATCTGTCCCTAGAGTCTGGGCTTTGTGATTGTGACTTGCTTTGCTTTAAAGGACCATTGGCCTCTCTCCATGGATTACAAGCTCATAGATAGTCAGCTTCATCTTGTTAGATATAGTAGAAGTGGAGTGACTCCAAAAGTCTGAAAAGCAAATTACATGACTTCCAAGCATTGATCAGGGCTTTGCAACAGACGTCTCCTTTACGTAATTTCAGAGTGACAGACTTCTGTCATATGCCCCAATCTAATGTTCCCTTAGTCACATTTTTGCATACATGCCCAATTGATTTCTCATTTGCTAAACTATGTTACAATACTGATAATAAAGTACTGAGAGTCAAAGAATGACTAAGGAGATAGTTTTGGAAACAATATAGATATACTTAGTCTCAGACTAATGGAATTCCTATATGTCATGTTATCACTTTTTTAAAACCTCTTCAAAATGTTCACACAGTTTGATGTTGATCACTTCCAGGTTTGGTTTGCCTGTTTGCCTACTTCTTATTCTCCTTTTTTTTCCCCACAATGGCTTATGTCTTCACGCTGACAAAAGATGATAGTGTGATACATTTTTCACTTGCACATAGCTACATCTGTGACTTTTTTTAAAATAAGATTTTCCATAAACATCTTCTGCTCTCAGGGAAAAAAAATCCTTCTGGGAATTGTAGAAATAGGAAGACAAATAAGACATGCACCAAACAGAAACAGAATTAATACTAATCGGATTGCTTTGCAAAGTTTCAGAAACTTCATACTTGATATCAGACTAGAATATTAATTATGTAATGAAGTTAATAAAACCAAGGTATCTCTTTAGAGAAGTTTCCCAAGGACACCACTTTCTCAGCTGCATAAACTTCTAATGACATTACCCAAGGAATTGTTAGTTTCAGTACAAGAGCTTTGCCCCAGAATCACAATTAAGTTGGCCCTTCCCCGTAGGACCTACCCACTTACCATGTCTTTCTCTCCAGCAAACATACAATGTTATTGAGCTACAAATGAATCTCAAATTACATATACAGATTATCCAGCTACAAGCATTCTCTCTCACAGTATTTCAGTTCAGACTGGCACATATCCACACATAATGGAAAGAGTGTTGGAAGAAAATCAAAAGAGTTTGGCATAAGTCCCGGTAATAGCACTTTCTAGTTTTGTGACCTTGGGCAAGTTATTTGGCTTCACTGGTTTACAGTTTCCACGTTTGTAAAACAGGGGATGATAATTCCTACTATTGCTGGTGTGAGGATTAAATACAGTATCTGTGTTTAAACACTCAGGAAATGATCAACTTCCATACAAAAGGGGAATATGGTTTCAGTGGCTTTCCTTCTTCCTTTAGTTTTAAACACTATGAAATTCACAGTTAAACTGTAAGATATACAGTGATATATATGAATACATGAAGGGATGATTTGGGGGTAACTTTTGTTGTTATTGATGTTGTTGTAGGTTAATCAATTAACCTTGGACCTGTAGAAAACAGGAGATCCCGAAGTAAGTAAATTAACAATGCCAGCCCACTGCATTTACTATTTGCCATCACAGAGGGATGCAAAGGATTGTATAGGTTATGGTGAAACATTAAAAAATTTGGGCTGAAACATTAAGAAATTAACAATGATGGGAAAAGGGAGTGAGAAATGAGAAGATTGAAGAAGTAGTTAGGTCCAGAATCACTTTATAAAACTCACTCTTGTTTTAATCAATTTAATAAGCTAATTTTTAGGATGCAAAAATATTTGAAATACCATTCTCCTCTGCATTCTCCAATGATCATGATGCCCTTAGGAGGCACTTAAATGTTTACTTAATGCATCCCTGAAAAAGCTAATATGACATAAGCTAGTTTGCTGGAAGACATCTTTAATATACTCACGTCTTCCAAATTTGCAATTCCTTGCTTTACAGAGTGAGCACTCTGGTATACCTACTGCTTTCCTACTAGTCCAACTGAGATAAAGGTTTTATTGTTTTACTGGCCTGATTAAAAATAGATCTATATATCCAACTTCTGGTAGATCCAAAGCACTGATATGGTCACTATAACTATTTCCCACCAGAAAAATCTTGCAGAAAAATCTGCAAGTCCACATGTATGTTTTAATTTACACAAAATTTCCAAGTGTTTTGTGTATGTAGCATATAGGAGGTACACCTTATTCTTTTTTCTTTCAATTCATGGATTAGTTTACCATGTAATCACTTGACACTGTTTTTAAATTTATTTTACTCATTGTTTTCCATTGCTCCTACCTGACTTCTCCAAAACCATGAGGCTATTTCCATACACCATACAACCCCAAGTGTTTTTCAGTGACCATCTCTTCCCTTCATGTGACTGATCTAAGCACCCCAGGTTCTAAGCCCCATGATAGTTAAAACTCCCAGATGAGACAGAACCAGGAAAGAACCCTCAACCTCTTTACTTTGGCTCTTTACTTCTGAGGCACCCAAAAACTGCATGTTGTTTAGATAGGATCTTCCTCATTGCCTCGGTCCCAAGGGTCCACATTTTCATATGACCTGAAAGTTTGCTCTATCTGCAGGGTGACCTGAGTGTGCTAATTATGGATGTCATGTAGCTGGGATCCCATAGTCCACCCTGAGGGCTGAACCAGGTCTGTGACAAATTAGCATCTTTCAATTAGAACAATTCTGCAAATACACACAGTTGCCCTGCTTACACATGCCCGGAGAAATATGAACTCTCCTTTGTTTTCTTTTTTACCTTGCTCTAGGGCAGAGGTCAGAAAAATTTTCCTGTACATGATCAGATAGTAAATATTTTAGGTCTTGTAAGCCAATTGTCTATGTTACAAGTATTCAACCCTGCTGTTGTACAAAATTACCCAAGGACCAAACAAACAAACAAACCTAAATGAGAATTCCAGCAACTTGTCCAAACAAACAAACAAACCTAAATGAAAATTCCAGCAACTTGTCCAAGTAGTGAGTGACAAGATGGGTTTAGAACCTACAGTTAAGTAATGGCAAATTTTCCACAATTATTTCATCCAACACATATGTACTGAGGGCCTACTTGTGCTAAGCACCATTCTGGATGCAGATACACCAGCATGAAAAGGCCTACCCTCATACCATTTATGATTTAATAAAATCAACTCCTTCATGCACTTAAAATAATATTCAAAAGCTTGGAATTAAAAGTTGTATCTTTTTTGAACTCTCATCCAAATCTCCATAGGCAGGCTCCTTCACCAACTTTTGTTTTAGGCCCTCTGTTAGTTACCTGCACAACTCTAACACCGTGTCAACACATCTCTTCATGACTGTCAAAATTAATATGTGCCTCTACTTTCCTAAAGATGAGGATATTGTGTCCCTTTTCATTTCCTATTCTTCTTTCAGATTTCTTCCCCATTCCAAGTTTTTTTGATGAACTTTTTACAAAAGTAAAAATAAAATTTTTTCATATTTACATTTTTCTCTGTAATGGTAATTTCCTGTTTTGTGTTTTGTAATTAGCTTATTTTAAATGTTGAAAACTATATAAACAAAATATATCATCTTAACTATGTAACTATTTGGTGCAAGTTCAGCTACTATTCTATCATTTATTTTCTCTACAGAAGTAATATAATGTTCAAGTGGGTTCTCATTTCTTACATAGCGTGAGTAGTCTTTTAATTTACTAGTTATATATAGACTGAGGCATTATAATACAGTAGTCTTCTGAATATGCAATTTGAATTGAATGGACTGTCTTAATATGTAAATGTGCAATATGTTAATATGTATGTATCTTGCTAAAAGTTAACAAGAAACATTTTAGAATGGGTTTGCATGCAGCCTGAGGAGTTATAGGAGTAAGAAATACAGGTACGATCTTGGGACCTACAAAACCTGTATTTCTAAACCATTATTTCTTATCATTTGCATAACATATTTTCATTCTGTGAACATATTAGGAATAAAAAATAAAAACAGTGAGGGATGTCATTGATTTTTCTTCACAATTTAGGAACAGATTCTCATTTTCAAAAGCAAAGAACATAACAGTTATGATCTGTCTTAAGTCAAACAAAATTCTGTCATTATTTCAGGATTTATTAACAAAAATAGTAAAAAATAGGTCTATTTTCTAAGTGATTGCTTGTAGAAATGACCCTAACTAAGGTTTGCTATGGTTTCCTTTGGTTTTTGTTTTTGAGAAATCTATTCTTATTCCAATCAGGAGAAGTCATATTCACCTTCACATCTGATGAAGGATAAGGTACCTCTGAAGCCAGGGTGATTATCTTCCCAGCATTTTCTGTCTTGTCTGGAATAATAGGGTAGCCTTCTATTCTAAAGAATAAATGACAATTACACATTTCCACCTACTATGAAAACATCATATTAACTTCATGATTTTTTAAAATTGTTTTCCATATGAGAAATTACAGATAAATTACTTTATGATATATCTACTCTATCATCTGCAAGCATTATCATGGTTGAAACTTGAAATAGATCTATGAAGAAGATTTTCCTTAACAATATTTAATTATAAACTTATGCACTACTTTCATGAAAGCTGTATTTTTAAAAATGAGCAAATGTTAATTTTTAGGTCAATATCTAATAGCTATCTGATAATTTTTCTAGTTCAGTTAGGATACATTGTCTTTATATATCCATCTATATATTGACTCATAAATGATGTTCTTTAAAAATTAAGTTTCCAATATTTGGGGAAAAGTTACTTTTACCTAAATATTATTTTTTGATCACAAAATGCCTTCTCCAATAATACTTTTCATTACACATCTTTGAATAAGTTTTTGTTGTTTTTAATATCCACAAATATTATTACTATCATGTCATCTTGAAACAATGGCAAGATGAGGAAATATTTTTTAAAACAGAGCTTGAAAAGACATTAATGTCAAGGAGATTTTTCAGAAATAGAACATGACAGCCTATTTTCTGGCTTTTCATTTGCCATTATTAATTATCTTCAAGCCCAAAAAGCAGACACCAAATAGAGTGAAGACAAGGATCCGTTGCTGCTTTTCTATTCCTAGTCTAACATACTTCTTTCAAAACAGTTGTGAGATGGGCCTGCTAAACATTTTGGTAAAAGCCCTAAAAGGAATCATTATAAAAAATGCATGGTGCTGCATGATTAAATGACTTTGTTGACATTTAGCACATCATGATCAGGTTTTAATAAAAGGGGCATGTGCCTATAAGATCTTGTAAAGTCTTGTAAAGAGGTAAATAATCTACAGACACTTGCCTTTTTAAAATGATTACCGGGAAACTAAGCCTCAGGAGACACATGAGTCGCAATAAACAAAAGCAGCCAACCTTTCATTTACCTGTTTGTATTGAAGTTGATGTGCAATTACTTAGCATTTCTTTTTAACAAAAACTTGCATGCATTTTTCCCCAGAGAAAGATATTAAAATGCCAATACCTTAGTATGCACATATAATACTCCCCAGAAAATATTAAGAAAATCAATAAAGAAATCAATATCAGTCTAGAGTCTGCAAGAGTTGCAAAATACATTGATGGCTTCCTTTTCATGTGTTTTGGAAAACTGATAAGAATTGCCTGATTACTGATTCTTAGAATTTCATTTAGGACTTTTTCTTTCTTTTTTTTTCCTTTATTTAAGACTCAGCAGGGACATGATGCTGTGAATTAAAATCCAGAGAGTGTTTTTTTTTTTTTTTAAGTATTTTTTCTTAAGAAGGAAAAACAGTATTTTCACTGCCTTATTAGTAAGTAAGATATCAAAAGAGAAAAACATCACAATGAAAGTTTGGTATTATCAACATCAGGTAGAAAGAATGCTATGTGGAATAAAATAAACAAAAATTAAGTATATATTATGCTCTCAGAATTTAGAGTGAAAAAAAAACAAACCAATAATATTTGTAGTTTCATTTGTAACACTTTAGTGTCAATTTATGAACTTCTCTAGATACTTAATTTTGCAAGTTCAAAAATAAGCCTTCTTTTGACCCTATTTATTCTTCTCCTTATTCTATTTCTTGCTCTCCTTTACAACACAATTTAACTTATTGAAAGGGTTTTCAATACTTGAGAGTTTTCCAGTTTCTCTCCTTCATTCTGAAACCCACCCCAGTCTTTTTTTCCCTACTATTCCATGGACACTGCTCTTGAGAAGATCCTTGATGACTTCTAGCTCACTAAAACCAATGTTCTATTTTTAGTTCTCATCTTGTAACTTCTCAGTATACTAAAAATATTGAATTGTACACTTTAAAAGAGTCAGTTTGGTGGTATATGAATTAATCTAAATAAATATGTTAAAGATCTTTATAAAATAATAAATGGACACCAAAGTCATAACATAATCTTGCAATGACAACCCAGTTTAAAGTAAAGCTAAAAGGGCGCCTGGGTGGCGCAGTCGGTTAAGCGTCCGACTTCAGCCAGGTCACGATCTCGCGGTCCGTGAGTTCGAGCCCCGCGTCAGGCTCTGGGCTGATGGCTCGGAGCCTGGAGCCTGTTTCCGATTCTGTGTCTCCCTCTCTCTCTGCCCCTCCCCCGTTCATGCTCTGTCTCTCTCTGTCCCAAAAATAAATAAAAAACGTTGAAAAAAAAATTAAAAAAAAAAAAAAATAAAATAAAGTAAAGCTAAAAGTTGACAATTTACTTGTAAATATGTACAGGGAAGAGTCAACTACAGTCTTCACACACCAATCTTTATATCCTTTTCTATATATCAATGTAGTTATTTGTGTAGGAAATGGATGGACAAATGAAGTCTGTGTGATTTTCCTTGTTTTTAGGTCATACAATTTCATCTGATTAACAGTATTTATACCATTACAATAACAGATTCTAACAGTATTATAAACATATATTCTTATTTATTCAGTTTGTGATTATCCATACTGATGAAGGGGAACAAGTTTAGGGGAAACAGAATCATTCATGTTAGCCTTTAAAAATTATGTACCTTCTGTTCTAAAAATTTCCAGTATTATAAACAAGCTGTTAAAACTTCCAAAACCTTCTTGTTCAAAATCTCTTGCCTGCCCTTTAGTTTAACTCATCTATACCCACTATTTCCCACTCTAGACAGAATTAAGCAAGAGGATTAACAAATATGAAATAGATTATTTAAAGTAAAGAAGCTCAATCTATAATCCAGAAAATTTATTTCAATTCATGATTCTTTATCCACTTTATTTTATTATCTCTATTTTATCACTGCCCTTGGAAGAATAAATAGACAGTTCCAGACCTGACACCAAGGCCCCTCTGTCAAGTTACTCAGGGACCACTGTGTAAACTAGATTCTTCTGCTTGCCAAAAGGAAAAAGAATAACTTTAAAAAGAGAGTAATCCTCCTTTAGCTTCAGACTAGGAATCCTAAAATAACAACAAAGAAAATAATGATTTCTTAATTATTTAGTTTTAGCATATATATACATATCTATCTATCTATCTATCTATCTATCTATCTACGTGTATATATATATATATATATATATATATATATATATATATATATCTTTTTCCTTTTTTATGTGGATAAATGTTCAGTTTATTCACTCTTGGACTCTCTGTGGTACTCCACAGCAAGGTTAGAATCTGCCCTTTTTCTCACCCCTTTCCAAAACCCACACTATGTACCCTCTCCGGGGTACATCTCCCACTCTTACTCATCCTTTCTCTGAACTCCAGTGAGAATTAAATTTTGCAGCCTGAAGCCTTGCATCCATGGAAGAGAGGTTTTGACTGACCTGACAGTTCTTAGGGTAGTCTGACAATTTCTGTCCATAATTATCTGCCTCACAGTCCTTTCGTGTCCTCCTGTATGCCTCCCGGAAGCCTGAATTTGATCCTGGGTTCTGTTGCATTCTGCCAAATACATTAGTTTCCACCTCTGCTGTAGCTGTTGTCTTCAAGTGTTTTGTATGAGTTTTCTCTGCTCTAATTTACTGATACTATCACATTTTGCTTTGGATATTTCAGAAATTCATGAAAATATTCCTTTTTCTGTTTTATCAGCCTTGCAGTGGCCTCCACCCCATCCTCCTTTTTAACCCCCTTCTCCTTTATTATGGTAGCTATTTTACTGGGTAAATGGGATTTTTTTTTTTCTGAGCTAAATGAGATAAGGACAAGGGGAGGCAAAGAGCTGTGCTCTTTCCACCATCTTGAACTAGAATCCCTTGGTAATATTGTATATATTCATTTGACTTCATGTACACTTTCTCAAAGTTGGTCCATGTACCTGAGGAACTGCAAAAACAAGAGATTTGTTTCATTGCTGTCTTCCCAGTTTACTTGCTAACCTATAGTGGCTGTATCATGCCCTACCTGCTCCCTCTCAATCTCTCCCTCCATTAAATTTGAGCACTCGGTTCTATCCCTATATGTTTTTTTGTATGTTACAGTATTGGGAAGTGTGATTATCTGCCTGTTTTATATTTTCAGGAAGTCAAGTCCCTGAATGTGATCATTCTGAAAATAAATTTCCATTAAGAACAATAATAAAATACACAATAAAGCTTATGTAGTATAATCCCTATTCCTGGCTAGTAGCAAGAGTTCAGCATTTTACTGTTTCACCACATCATGCTCAATATACTGTTTCAGATAGCCAGACCCTACTTTTTCAGCACACATGATTCTTATTGTAAGCCATATATTCTGTATCTTTTTTCAAGATTTTATTTTTAAGTAATATCTACACCCAACGTGGTCCTCACACCCACAAACCCAAGATCAAGAGTTGCATGCTCTACTGACTAAGCCAGGCAGGTGCCCCTCCTGTATCTTTTTTGTTGTCAAACATTATTATCCCTTAAGCCCTATTGTTTTCTTTCCAAACGACACAACAAAACAAGTGATTCTAGCACTGTTTATGTGTCCAGATGTCTTCATTAAATCGAAAGGGATATTGGCGTACTGGATTTCTATTCTGCTCACTATTTTCTCCTTTCCTGTACCTATATGTCTACATGCATTCACATATTAGAAACTAAGTAAGTAGGAAGTAGCACAATCCCCTCATATCCATGCACCAGAAAGTGATACATTTCCTCATTAGTACTCATGTATACATGATAAGAAATAGAATAAATCACAAATTCTGCCTTATCTTCTTTTTTTCTCCCCCATTTTCTGATTTCCTACTTGGTGGCTATCTGTGTCAGCAATAAATAAATCAAATAAAATTGTGGAGGATTTATAATTATAATTGATTAAGTGAGCCTAGGTATAAGACATCAAGAAACAATTTATTTTATTCTTCTTTGTTGTTGTTGTTCATGGGCTTGCATGTTTACTCTCTGCAAACTATTATCTATGCTCACCTTGTCTGAACAAGAGCCTGTAGGAAGAGATGGAGATGGTTAATTTAAATAAAATGTGGCTTTTATTAATACCAGCAGGGATGGTGGGATAAACATAATAAAGTCTATGTGACCTCAAACGTTATCTAAGTGTTGAATGGAAAATAAAGGGTGTTCCTTACAATATTTTATTTGCTATATTTACTGAAAGGATTTGTTAATTTAGCCAAATTTTATGTGGCTAGAAACATTTGAATTACTAGAAGATACAGGCAAATACATAGATTTTAAGCTAGTCTAAGCACCTGAAAGCATTTGTGTTATTTGGTACTTCACTGAAAAAAAGAAAATCTTTCTAGTTGGGACTTTTAAAAAATGTTAGACAGTTACAACACATTGGCAATATGATCTTCTAAAATTGTTATGCATAGTGGGTTTCTTGGAGAGTATTTAATGGAGAAATCATTGTTCTTGAAAGACAGAAAATAAAGTAAATTTGAATGATGGTGTGAATTTTATTTTGAAATGTATCAAAGTATCAGATAAGTACTGAATAAAATGGTCAAGTATGAATTTTCCTAACTGTGTTGACTCTTCTTCATAAGTACAGTATTTAAGTAAAATGGAAATTACATGCATTTTCTATTTGTGAAGATTCTTGTAGTATATTAGTACAGTGTCATAGCATATAGGTGAAGAGAGAAAAAAAATAAATAAGAATATTATTAAATATTAGCAGCACAATATTGGAAATTTGTCTTTATTGTTTTGACAAGCTATAAATCACCTTGTAAATTTTAACCATATATACTATAAAGTATAAAATTTAAATGTATTCAAATCCAAACTTATTACTTCTGTCTTTGAAACAACATGATTACATAGGAAAGAATTCATTAAGATATGTTAACATTAAATATATGTTAATATCTTTATTATAAAGCTAATTAAATCTCATTTTAAGTAAGATATAAAATCCAGAAAAAATATTATTACCCACTGTCCAGGTACGTATGGATAAAATTGGTAGGTGATTACATTAGTGTCCACTAATATTTCATATCTCTTAGTATATGCTTACTTAAATGAGCTTGTCCCTGTGATTTGCTTTGGTAAATAGGCATCGGCAAAAATGATACAAGCTGAGGCCTGATAAACACTTCAGCACTGGTGATTGTTTTCTTGAAAGAGTGCCACTGCTTTGTAAAAATCCCGGGCTATGCGTCAAAACAGACCATGTGGAGGAGAACCAAACTACCCTGACCTACAGCCCCAGCTAACTTCCAGCCATGGGGCTCTAGCCTTTTTGGATCACTTAGCCCTAAATCGTTAGATGACAGAACCTGTGCAATGTGACTAAACCGTCCATCTGAGTTCAGTCCATACTGTAGAACAGCAAGCAAATAACTAGTTGTTGTTTTAAATAACTGAAAGAGAAACTGGAACTTAAATCTGGGATGTGACCCTTCAAAAACACTAAACATATGGCATTGATTTTGTGACTGGCACAGAGTGGAGGGTAGAGGAATGGTGAACAGACCATTAGTGAAAGTTGAAAAGACAGTGAGGAAACCATTCCTGGAGGCTGGAAGGAGGGTTCTGTGGCGGCAAAATGATAGAACATGTACAGAGTTGTCTGGCTGCTTTTAGCTACACAGTCAGACAGACAGAGGTACAGGAATATAGACAGAAAGTGAAGAAAGAACTGTTTAGTTTTCAAGTAGAATTTTAAGGAAATATAGAGCACCTGAGGATTGGTGGGTCAAAAAATAAAACTCTTTATGAAACCCCTTCTGCCTGCCTAAAACAGAAGATTCTCAAAGAAATGTCTTCATACTAAGGATCATTTGAGAGTGTTAAGACCTTAGAAATGTGAAGTTAATGTCTGAATACATGAACTTTAAGCAAGGAACTAAAACAACAACTTGTAGATATTATTACACAGAAGTCTAACAAGCACAAAGAATTTTGGATATGGTTTTTAGAGCATGTAATAAGCTATGATTAGATTCACAGGAAACTGAGAATTTTTTAAGATAGTTGTGAGTTTGGATACAAAAGATCAAAAACAATCCAAAATAAAAAGTAGCTTCTGGACCATCAACTTTTTGCAGAGATTGGACTTCAAAAATCTATTCAGCTTCAAATGCATCCATTTCTTAAGAAAATGGAAACACATTTCAGAGGGCAGAGCCAAACACTCAGAGAGTAGAATCAATACTAGAGAGAATAATAGATTAGGGACCATTCCCAGGGAACAGAACAGGATGCTAATCAAGGAATACTCCTTGCCCTTAGAAGAGGAGACCCTGTAAACCTACGTTCAGCTAGATTTCAGAATCATTACTGAGAGGCATTTAGTAAAGTCTCTCACTCCTCCCCTTTTTGAAAGAATTCAAGCAGCTTTTATGGTTATCCTGCCTTTGTCTACATTTATAGAGTGGATGCTTGCTTGTTTGCTTGTTTTGGTTTTGAGATCTTAAGATCAAGAGTAGCTGTAATTGCGAAGCCTCATCTTCACCCAGACCTCATGAAGATGAGCAGATCAGGGAATTCAGGTATGACAGAGCCAATGCCAATGTTCTCCGGCCAAAGACCACCACGATACACCTTTAACAGAACAGGGTGGATTTATCGACTCACTGCACTGAGAGAGAATGAACACTATGGGAAACCATGGGGCATTTCAGTAAGAGGATATTAGAAACTGCTTATTGTAGAATTTGGGCTTGTGTTCTGTAATTTGAGGGAGGATTCCAGGAAGTGAGGTTTTGCTCTAAATTTAATTTTCTTAGGCGGTAGAAGTGACTTTATGATTTGATATCTTGGGGCACCTGGTTGGCTCAGTCGGTTGAATGGCCGCCTTCGACTCAGGTCATGATCTCACAGTTTGTGGGTCTGAGCCCTGCATCAGGCTCTGTGCTGACAGCTTAGGGCCTGGAGTCTGCTTCTGATTCTGTGTCTCCCTCTCTCTCTGCTCCTCCCCTGCTCATGCTCTGTCTCTCTCTCTCTCTCCTTCAAAAATAAATAAAAACATTTAAAAAAATGAAAAAAAAAGATTTGATATCTTAATATTATCTAGAAGGAGGAAATACTAGAGTGAAGCTAAAGCTATCACTGGTAAGTACTTAGTGGATGTTAATTTTAGCCAGAAAAGGGGTATTTTCATCATAATGATCTTGTTTTTGTTTGTGCTTAGACACAATTACGTAATGGTGATTTTTTTGTCTGTTTCATTTCATTATGGTTTCAAACTGTCTTTATTTTGTGTTTGTCTTCTCTGAAATTATTTATTTTCACCAGAAGAATACTGCAATCTACCTGAAAATACCAAGACAGCTCCTAACACTGTGGCCTATATGTTAGTACCAGATCCATCCCTGGTGTCAGGGGCTGATTTTCTCTTCCTTTTCTAGTCTTCTCCCCTCTTTCACTCTAGAGTTATATCTTTCTAGACAAAATTAAGCTTTCCAGTCTTAAAAGTTATTCATCCTTCCTAATAGCACCAAATTCATTTTCTTGAACACCATGAAAAGACGAGATATTTTGGGGGTTCTGGGCGAGTGTGAGTGTAGTTTGCATATGAAAGAGTCCCAAATCATTGGGTTCAGAGAACAGGTTGTGGTAGATTATTACATTCATGTTTCCCAATAAATCATGCCCATGGGTACCTATGTCTTTCTGGAGTCCATTCCCATATTGATTGTGAGCTTGATCATATGAGCTCAATTATAATTTATTAGATATGCTTTTAATAAACACCCAGCTTATGAACAGATGCCAACAATACAAAGCAGATAATTTAGTTTTATTATCCTTCACTATCTGGCATTTTTATTTTCTATCTTTTGAGCAAAGTGATGCACAAATGAAAGTGCACCTGGTTTTATATACATGTTTTTGTTCTGAGAAGTCCTTCTTTAGCCATTTGTTTTATTCTGTAATCCCTGTAGTTGTGAATCTTGCTCATTTCTCAATCCTTTCTAAACCTGATTCTCTTTATTTATAACACATGATTAGAAAACTCTAAATCTTGGCTGCTTTTTCCATATTCAACCTATGAATGCTCCATTTTAATACAACAGCATTGTAAATGAATTTTCCAAAGGTATCTCATAGATTTAGCTTATCTAAAGATCTCCTGACCTTGGTTACTGTCCCTAAAGAGATATAAGATTACTACAAAAAAAATGTATTTTATGAGGTAGCATATGAATGAGGTTTTGAAGGCAATGAGGTAGTTAAAGTGAAACTATGTGGATTTATCACGTTGTGTGCCTTTAGCATAATGTGCATCACATTCTCTGTCTGTGAAACTGGGAATGACAGGGTCCCTCACAGTTTTTATTAAGTTAAATAATATAACACATGTAAAACTTTAGATATTTTATACACATAGTATTAAATATATGTTATTATGAAGAATGGGTAGGATTTGAATAGGCAGGAAATGAATGTTAATTCTAGGCAGGGGTAAGCACATAAGCATAAAGGTGGGAAAGTCTACAATCTACATATGGACAGACCAATTTGTATGAAGTAGAATTTATAGGGTGAGCAATAATAACAACCCAGGGTCGAATTATTAATTTTATCAGGGATTTGAAAAGTCGTGAATGTCACTTTGGCACTCCAAGTCTTTCTTTTCTAGAAAATGTCATTTTAACTAGTTGAAAAATGTGAAGAATTTAGTCTAGAGAAACAAGTCATGGAGCACAGGTTTCACATTGTAATATGAAAAGGACTATCAGGTGGAAGAGATTTTTTTTCTGTGTTGTTCAAGACAGCAAAACTAGCACTATTAGTTTAGTTTACATGAAGGCATATTTACCCTCAGAATAAGAAATTATTTACTGTGAATAGATATCTGTCAAGAGAAAGGGCTGCTATAATAATGAAATGTTGGGGAAGATGGTGGCGTAGGAGGACGGTGGGCTCACCGCGCATCCTGCTGATCACTTAGATTCCACCTACAACTGCCTAAATAACCCAGAAAACTGCCAGAAGACTAGCAGAATGGAGTCTCTGGAGCCAAGCACAGACAAGAGGCCCACAGAAGAGGGTAGGAAGGGCGGAGAGGCGGTGCACGCTCCACCGACCTGCGGGAGGGAGGCAGGGCAGATGGGCGGCCCAGCAGCCAAGGAGATCCCCCAAGTCTGGCTAGCAAAAGCAGAGGGGCTGGACGGAGTGTGTTCCTACAGCAAGAGGGACTTGACATCTGGAAGGTTATAAGCTAATAGCTCTGCTTGGAGAGCGGGAGGGCTGGAGGACAACGGGAGGGAGAGTTGTTGAACCCCGGATGACAGAACGCAGCTTGGAGGGGAACAAAGGTGCTAGCCAGCGCCATCTCCCTAGCCCATCCCCCAGCCAAAATCCCAAAGGGAACCAGTTACTGCCAGGGAACTTGCTTGCACCGCAAACCCCCAACACTGTGCTTCTGCGTATCCATCCCTCCGGCGGGTCTGACTCCCTCCCGGTGCCACAGGGCCCCTCCCGAAGCAGCAGATCTCCTAAGGAAAAGCGAGCTGAGCCTGCCTCCCCTCACCCCCCCCCCCGCCCCCCGCAACTGGGCACCTTGCCGATCCACTCCAGCTAATATGCCAGATCCCAGCACCACAAGCCTGGCAGTGTGCAAGTAGCCCAGAAGGGCCACACCACCCCACAGTGAATCCCGCCCCTAGGAGAGGGGAAGAGAAGGCACACACCAGTCTGACTGTGGCCCCAGTGGTGGGCTGGGGGCAGACATCAGGTCTGACTGTGGCCCCGCCCACCAACGCAAGTTATTCAAGACAGCACAGGGGAAGTGCCCCGCAGTCCCGCAACACTCCAGGGACTATTTTGGAAGAATTCCCCTCAGAAAAATGTTCAGGAAATAACAACAGCTGATGAACTGATCAAAAATGATTTAAACAATATAACAGAAAGTGAATTTAGAATAATAGTCATAAAATTAATCGCTGGGCTTGAAAACAGTATAAAGGACAGCAAAGAATCTCTTGCTACAGAGATCAAGGGACTAAGAAACAGCCAGGAGGAGCTAAAAAATGCTATCAATGAACTGCAAAATAAAATGGAGACAACTACGGCTCGGATTGAAGAGGCAGAGGAGAGAATAGGTGAACTAGAAGATAAAATTATGGAAAAAGAGGAAGCTGAGAAAAAGAGAGATAAAAAAATCCAGGAGTATGAGGGGAAAATTAGAGAACTAAGCGATGCACTAAAGAGAAATAATATACCCATAATTGGTATTCCAGAGGAGGAAGAGAGAGGGAAAGGTGCTGAAGGTGTACTTGAAGAAATAATAGCTGAGAACTTCCCGGATCTGGGGAAGGAAAAAGGCATTGAAATCCAAGAGGCACAGAGAACTCCCTTCAGACGTAACTTGAATCAATCTTCTGCACGACATATCATAGTGAAACTGGCAAAATACAAGGATAAAGAGAAAATTCTGAAAGCAGCTAGAGATAAACGTGCTCTAACATATAAAGGGAGACCTATAAGACTCGTGAACGATCTCTCTACTGAAACTTGGCAGGCCAGAAAAGAATGGCACAAGATCTTCAATGTGGTGAACAGAAAAAATATGCAGCCGAGAATCCTTTATCCAGCAAGTCTGTCATTTAGAATAGAAGGAGAGATAAAGGTCTTCCCAAACAAACAAAAACTGAAGGAATTTGTCACCACTAAACCAGCCCTACAAGAGATCCTAAGGGGGATCCTGTGAGACAAAGTACCAGAGACATCACTACAAGCATGAAACCTACAGACATCACAATGACTCTAAACCCATATCTTTCTATAATAACACTGAATGTAAATGGACTAAATGCACCAACCAAAAGACATAGGGTATCAGAATGGATAAAAAAACAAGACCCATCTATTTGCTGTCTACAAGAGACTCATTTTAGATCTGAGGACACCTTCAGATTGAGAGTGAGGGGATGAAGAACTATTTATCATGCCACTGGAAGTCAAAAGAAAGCTGGAGTAGCCATACTTATATCAGACAAACTAGACTTTAAATCAAAAGCTGTAACAAGGGATGAAGAAGGGCATTATATAATAATCACAGGGTCTATCCACCAGGAAGAGCTAACAATTATAAATGTCTATGCACCGAATATAGGAGCCCCCAAATATACAAAACAATTACTCACAAACATAAGCAACCTTACTGATAAGAATGTGGTCATTGCAGGGGACTTTAACAATCCACTTACAGAAATGGATAGATCATCTAGACACACAGTCAATAAAGAAACAAGGGCCCTGAATGATACATTGGATCAGATGGACTTGACAGATATATTTAGAACTCTGCATCCCAAAGCAACAGAATATACTTTCTTCTCGAGTGCACATGGAACATTCTCCAAGATAGATCATATACTGGGTCACAAAACAGCCCTTCATAAGTATACAAGAATTGAAATCATACCATGCATACTTTCAGACCACAATGCTATGAAGCTTGAAATCAACCACAGGAGAAAGTCTGGAAAACCTCCAAAAGCATGGAGGTTAAAGAACACCCTACTAACGAATGAGTGGGTCAACCAGGAAATTAGAGAAGAAATTAAAAAATATATGGAAACAAACGAAAATGAAAATACAACAATCCAAACGCTTTGGGACGCAGCGAAGGCAGTCCTGAGAGGAAAATACATTGCAATCCAGGCCTATCTCAAGAAACAAGAAAAATCCCAAATACAAAATCTAACAGCACACCTAAAGGAAATAGAAGCAGAACAGCAAAGGCAGCCTAAATCCAGCAGAAGAAGAGAAATAATAAAGATCAGAGCAGAAATGAACAATATAGAATCTAAAAAAACTGTAGAGCAAATCAACGAAACCAAGAGTTGGTTTTTTGAAAAAATAAACAAAATTGATAAACCTCTAGCCAGGCTTCTCAAAAAGAAAAGGGAGATGACCCAAATAGATAAAATCATGAATGAAAATGGAATTATTACAACCAATCCCTCAGAGATACAAACAATTATCAGAGAATACTATGAAAAATTATATGCCAACAAACTGGACAACCTGGAAGAAATGGACAAATTCCTAAACACCCACACGCTTCCAAAACTCAATCAGGAGGAAATAGAAAGCTTGAACAGACCCATAACCAGCGAAGAAATTGAATCAGTCATCAAAAATCTCCCAACAAATAAGAGTCCAGGACCAGATGGCTTCCCACGGGAGTTCTACCAGACATTTAAAGCAGAGATAATACCTATCCTTCTCAAGCTATTGCAAGAAATAGAAAGGGAAGGAAAACTTCCAGACTCATTCTATGAAGCCAGATTACTCTGATTCCTAAACCAGACAGAGACCCAGCAAAAAAAGAGAACTACAGGCCAATATCCCTGATGAATATGGATGCAAAAATTCTCAATAAGATACTAGCAAATCGAATTCAACAGCATATAAAAAGAATTATTCACCATGATCAAGAGGGATTCATTCCTGGGATGCAGGGCTGGTTCAACATTCGCAAATCAATCAACGTGATACATCACATTAATAAAAGAAAATATAAGAACCATATGATCCTGTCAATCGATGCAGAAAAGGCCTTTGACAAATTTCAGCACCCTTTCTTAATAAAAATCCTTGAGAAAGTCGGGATGAAGGAACATACTTAAACATCATAAAACCCATTTATGAAAAGCCCACAGCTAACATCATCCTCAATGGGGAAAAACTGAGAGCTTTTTCCCTGAGATCAGGAACATGACAGGGATGCCCACTCTCACCGCTGTTGTTTAACATAGTGTTGGAAGTTCTAGCGTCAGCATTCAGACAACAAAAGGAAATCAAAGGCATCAAAATTGGCAAAGATGAAGTCAAGCTTTCGCTTTTTGCAGATGACATGATATTATACACGGAAAATCTGATAGACTCCACTAGAAGTCTGCTAGAACTGATACATGAATTCAGCAAAGTTGCAGGATACAAAATCAATGTACACAAATCAGTTGCATTCTTAGACACTAACAATGAAGCAACAGAAAGACAAATAAAGAAACTGATCCCATTCACAATTGCACCAAGAAGCATAAAATACCTAGGAATAAATCTAACCAAAGATGTAAAAGATCTGTATGCTGAAAACTATAGAAAGCTTCTGAAGGTAATTGAAGAAGATATAAAGAAATGGAAAGACATTCCCTGCTCATGGATTGGAAGAATAAATATTGTCAAAATGTCAATACTACCCAAAGCTATCTACACATTCAGTGCAATCCCAATCAAAACTGCACCAGCATTCTTCTCGAAACTAGAACAAGCAATCCTAAAATTCATATGGAACCACAAAAGGCCCTGAAGAGCCAAAGTAATTTTGAAGAAGAAGACCAAAGCAGGAGGCATCACAATCCCAGACTTTAGCCTCTACTACAAAGCTGTCATCATCAAGACAGCATGGTATTGGCACAAAAACAGACACATAGACCAATGGAATAGAATAGAAACGCCAGAACTAGACCCACAAACGTATGGCCAACTAAGTTTTGACAAAGCAGGAAAGAATATCCAATGGAAAAAAGACAGTCTCTTTAACAAATGGTGCTGGGAGAACTGGACAGCAACATGCAGAAGATTGAAACTAGACCACTTTCTCACACCATTCACAAAAATAAATTCAAAATGGATAAAGGACCTGAATGTGAGACAGGAAACCATCAAAACCCTAAGAGGAGAAAGCAGGAAAAGACCTCTCTGACCTCAGCCGTAGCAATTTCTTACTTGACACATCCCCAAAGGCAAGGGAATTAAAAGCAAAAATGAACTATTGGGACTTTATGAAGATAAAAAGCTTCTGCACAGCAAAGGAAACAACCAACAAAACTAAAAGGCAACCAACGGAATGGGAAAAGATATTTGCAAATGACATATCGGACAAAGGGCTAGTATCCAAAATCTATAAAGAGCTCACCAAACTCCACACCTGAAAAACAAATAACCCAGTGAAGAAATGGGCAGAACACATGAATAGACACTTCTCTAAAGAAGATATCCGGATGGCCAACAGGCACATGAAAAGATGCTCAACGTTGCTCCTCATCAGGGAAATACAAATCAAAACCACACTCAGATATCACCTCACGCCAGTCAGAGTGGCCAAAATGAACAAATCAGGAGACTATAGATGCTTGAGAGGATGTGGAGAAATGGGAACCCTCTTGCACTGTTGGTGAGAATGCAAACTGGTGCAGCCACTCTGGAAAACAGTGTGGAGGTTCCTCAGAAAATTGAAAATAGACCTACCCTATGACCCAGCAATAGCACTGCTAGGAATTTACCCAAGGGATACAGGAGTACTGATGCATCGGGGCACTTGGACCCCAATGTTTATAGCAGCACTCTCAACAATAGCCAAATTATGGAAAGAGCCTAAATGTCCATCAACTGATGAATGGATAAAGAAATTGTGGTTTATATACACAATGGAGTACTACGTGGCAATGAGAAAGAACGAAATATGGCCCTTTGTAGCAACATGGATGGAACTGGAGAGTGTGATGCTAAGTGAAATAAGCCATACAGAGAAAGACAGATACCATATGGTTTCACTCTGATGTGGATCCTGAGAAACTTACCAGAAACCCATGGGGGGAGGGGAAGGAAAAAAAAAAAAAAAGAGGTTAGAGGGGAAGAGAGCCAAAGCATAAGAGACTCTTAAAAACTCAGAACAAACTGAGGGTGGATGGGGGGTGGGAGGGAGGGGAGGGTGGGTGATGGGTATTGAGGAGGGCACCTTTTGGGATGAGCACTGGGTGTTGTATGGAAACCAATTTGACAATAAACTTCATATATTGAAAAAAAAATAAAATAAAAAAAATAATTAAATGTTGCTCATTAGAATTAGAACAGCAAAGACTGGAAGAAAAACCACAGGTGCTGTAGAAAGTATTTATATAGGATAGGGATTAGGATTTTATGTGTGTACATCAGCCTGTTCATTTTCCAAGAAAGGGGGTACATGATTTCATCAGACTTTGAAAAGGATCCGTAGCTTTAAAAAGGTTAAGAACCACACAAATACAATATTGGACTGAGATGCCTCAGTGAAACTTTTAAGGACCCAATGGCCAGTCAGTGTTCATAGATAAACACATAGATGTTTCAACCTTGGCATAAAAACTAATTTTGTTGTGGCATAACTTGATTTTCCTTAATTCATCACTCTGCTGGTCTTCTCTATTTTGATACCTATTGCTGTGTTTGCTTGTTTGCTTCATTTACTTCCTGTATTTTAATTCCCATCCTATCTTTCAGCATTTTTATTTTGTGAGGTTTTACACTTATCTCCCGACTTTTTAACTTGACAATGGCTTTTACACTGGAATGACTGAGAGCCTCCCTTCTGAACCTTTCTCCCAACCTCCCACACCCTCTACACTTTTTTCACCTAATCTTTTTATTGCTTTCAGTGACAGGTTTTACTTTGGTTGTCATCCTTTTGAAAAGGATATTTTTTTTTGGTCCAGCAATTGTTAAGTCATGAACCTTATCTGTAAGTCAAAGTCTGTTTTGGGAAAAAGAAAAAGATTCTGAAACACAAAGCAAGGTTAGAAGAGCAAACTGTGTCACTTTCATTTGAAAATTATCTTGACTTTGTATGCAGGGAGTTTTATTTTTATTTTATTCAGTTAATTTAAAGGCTTAAAAAAACATACACAAGCTATAAATCCAAATCACAGTGTGATACACTGAATCAGGCAGACCCAGTGGTATATTTCTCCAAAGGCTACTGCATTAAGATTCTCCTAGGGTGTTAGCATGTCTATGATACTTTAAGTGACTCCTTAAATAATCAAGTTTCAGAGCCAGTGTATGGCTTCATAGTCCATAATAAATTTATAATCTTCTGTAACTCCTTTAGTGATCTGAAAGCATTCAGATCCCCATGCCCTTATATTCTTCCTAACCTTTAAAATCACCAATCCTTAGCTCATTCTTGTCGATTCAAGACAAGTCAGACACAACGCTGTCTTCCATGAGTCAGAGTGACAAACACTTTATCGAGGTTTAATTAGATTTTTCTCTTTACAACCAATGATTCAATACTCCTTTCATAAAGCAATGCTGAAATAATTTTTCCATACGGCCTCAAGGGGGAATGGAGTCGGTTACCTAAGCCATTCACTGACATTGTGGAATCAAAGAAAAACAGCTCAAAGATAGGGCTGAGAAGCTGATTTTACATGGAGTAGATAGTGTTTCATTTGCAACACAACATTTGATATATAGATTCATGGCATTATGTTTTTATCTTGCAATACTGACACTGCTGGCAGCTCAAACTGCTATTCCATTAGAACATCTCGTAGGAATTCTAGAAATTATCTGCTGCCCACATAAAAATAGATAAAGCAAAGAAAAAATATTAAGGCTTATTTTTATCACTAAAACAGCACTGTACCTCCAGAATCAAAGCTCTTAAACCTCTATCATGAGTAGTCTGAAAGAAAGCTCATGTATAGCAGGAACAAGTTGAGGGACAATGCAATGTATATGGACAGTATCTTTTTTATGTTGACACGTACATTCTATTCAGTTTAATATTTCCCTTCAAAGTCACAGCATAGCAAAGAGTCTTATTTTGTCCCCCATTCTGAATCCATAGCTATAATGCTCTGCCTAGAAAGTGGTAAAGACTGAAGATGGCTAGCGTCAAATCCCCTGAATTGCTTGGGGGAAAAGAGTCTAAGAGGGTATAGGAAGACAGACATATACTTTTAGAGAAGGTTCATCCAACATGCAGATTGCAGATCCTCTATGGCTAGTGGGGTTGTATGGAAGAACCTTACTGAGATAATGTGAGTGAAGAGAAAGTTTATCTAATTAGCCACTAAGATATAAAAAAAATATTGTTTAATGGAAATTTATGAGATGATGGAAATGTTTCTATATTTCTACTATTCATAACGGTGTCCACAAGCCAAATGCAGCAGTTGAGCACTTGAAATATGAGTAAAGGAACCAAGAAACTACAGTTCAAAGTTTACTTAATTTTACTTTATTTAAATTTAAATAGTGACATTTGGCTACTGTTATTGGCTATATGTTATTGTACAGAACAGATCTAACATATAACTAACTAAATACACTTATGAAACAGGAGTTTGTGACACTGAAGGGAAAAAGAAAAGTTCTAGCAGTGTAGGTAATTTAAAGAGTTTGATGAACCCACTTTCCATTGCATCCTTTTCCAAGTCAGTTTTATTGAATGTTTTGTGCCTTTAAGCATTACCTGCTTAGGGAATATTTGAAAGATTCTGATGCAGAGGGAGGCTTTTAAAATTTTATTTTAATGAAGTCAAATGATTGATAAAGGGACATTGTCAATAAAACTGACTGACCTACTTTCTAAGATCTAATAAGTATACTCTTCGTCTCAACTTCATGCTAGTGATCATAGGAGGATTAATGATTCTTATAGACCACTTGCTGAACTGTGAGTGCTTTTAGCTGAACTTTTTAATGATATGTCAAAACAATACACTGAACATGAAACAGAAAAAAAATGCAACATGGTCAAAAAGACTTGAATTCCAATTCAAATTAGTAATATGAACTGAAGACATGTAAATAAATATTACATTTACTTCCACTGTTAAACTACTGCAAGCTCTGTGGAATCCCAAAAGGAATAAGAGTATTAGTAAAGATGGCCAGATTTAAATAAGAGCCATGTTTTTAGTTTCTATAATTTCTTTTAGATGTGTCTGAGTATGACTTTGTTCCAAAAGAGAATATTTAAGTTCCTCCTTTACTTTCATTTTTTCATT
Organism: Panthera leo; assembly: GCF_018350215.1. Taxonomy (NCBI): domain Eukaryota; kingdom Metazoa; phylum Chordata; class Mammalia; order Carnivora; family Felidae; genus Panthera; species Panthera leo. The sequence continues at coordinate 164,773,657 of NC_056679.1, read as the reverse complement.
CCTTGCTCAATTACTTACTTAAAAAATGATGTTTAACAGGTGCCATACATATGTTAAATTGAAGTTGACCTATGCCTACCAAAGAGGTTCTTCACCCCTGATTATTCAAAAGAGTTGGATTTCCACTGGTTCTATTAAAAACAAACAAACAAATAAACATTCCACTTTGAGGAACAATATGAAGTGAAATGATATAACCTGGATTTGTAAATATACTAAATTTCTTAAAAATACTTACTTGCTAAATCTTACACCAACTATTTGAGTAAAGTCACAAAGTGTACATTTTTAAAAACTAAATAGGATGCAAGCAAATTGGATACTCTAGATGACATGGAAGTATTCCTAGAAAGATGCAACTTAGCGTGACTGAATCATAAAGAAATAGAAAATCTGAATAGATCAATAACTAGTATGAAGGCTAAATCATAATCAAAAATTTACCAAAAGTCCAGGACCAAAGGGCTTTATTGGTGAATTCCATCAATTATTTAAAGAAGTCAATCTTTAGATGGAGGCCGGTATTACCCTGATAACAAAGTTAGACAATATATTACAAGAAAAGAAAACTACAAACCAATGTCTAAGTATTGATGTCTCAACAAAATATTACAAAACTGAATTCAACAGCAGATCAAGTGGATTATAACCCATGAAAAAGGGGGACAAGTCCTGGAATGCAAGGATTGTTCAACATATACCAATAAATAAATGTGATACATCACATTAACAGAATGAAGAATAAAAGCTATAGGACCTCAAAAGATGCAAAAAAAAAGCATTTGATAAAATTCAATATCCATTCATGTTAAAAACTCTGAAAAAAATTAGGAATAAAAGGAATATACCTCAACATAATAAAGGTCATTACTGACAAGTCCACAGATAGCATCATACTCAAAGGTGAAAAGCTGAAAGCTTTTCCTCTAAGGTCAGAAAGAAGACAAAAGTGACCACTCCCATTACTTCTATCCACCATTATTGCAAGTCCTAGCCAGATCACTTAGGCAAGAAAAAGAAATAAAGGGCATCCAAATCAAGGGGGAAAAAAAAGAGTTAAATTGTCTCTTTGTAGATGACATGGTCTTATACGTAAAAATATGAATTTAATACGTTGCAGGATACAAACCCAATATGAAAAAATAAGTCCTATATCTGTAAACTAGCTTTTTCCTTCAAAAAAAGGAATAAAAAAAAAAGAGGTTAGAGTGGGAGAGAGCCAAAGCATAAGAGACTCTTAAAAAACTGAGAACAAACTGAGGGTTGATGGGGGGGGGGGGGGGGTGGGAGGGAGGGAAGGGTAGGTGATAGGCATTGAAGAGGGCATCTTTTGGGATGAGCACTGGGTGTTGTATGGAAACAATGTTGACAATAAATTTAATATATTTTAAAAAAGGAATTAACAAAAACAATCCAATATACAACAGCATCACAAAGAATAAAACACTTAGGAATCAATTTAACTAGGGAGGTAAAATATCTGTACACTGAAACCATAAAACAGTAATGAAAGAAAGTGAAGAACACACAAATAAATAGACATTCTGTGTTCATAAATTGGAAGAATTATAGTGTTAAAATGCCCATAATTCCCAAAACAATCTACAGATTCAATGCAACTTATCAAAAATCTTATGACAATTTTCATAGAAACAATAATTCTAAAATTAACATGTATCTACAAAAGACTCCAAAAAACCAATCTCAAGAAACAAGAACAAAGCTAGAGGCATCACCCTTCCTGATTTCAAGCTACATTAAAAAACAGAAGTAAACAAAACAGTATGTATGGTATTGGCATAAAAATAGACATAGATCAGTGGAACCGAACAGATCCTAGAAATAGATCCATGCTCATATGGTCAACTAAATTTTGAAAAGAGCACCAACAACACACAATGAAGAAAGAATAATCTCTACTAAATGGTGTTGGGAAACTGTATATTCACACACACAAAAAATGAAACTGGACCCCTCCCTATCTTACACTATTAAAAACAAATAGCTTGAAATGGATTAAAGACTTAATGTAAAACCTGAAATCACAAAACTTCTAGAAAAAAAAAAAAGAAAAACAGAGAAAAAATGTCTTGACATTGGTCTTGGCACTAATTTTTTTACTATAACTTCAAAAGCATAAGCAGTCAAAGCAAAAACAAACACGTAGAACTATATCAGATTTTTAAAAAGCTACACACAGCAAAAGAGACAACAAAATAAAAATGCAATCTAAGGAATGAGAGATAACATGTGCAAACCATTTACCGGATTAGAAATTAATATCCAACATAGGAAAGAAACACATACAATTCAATAGCAAAAATAACAATCTGAGGGAGAGCTGGGCAAAATCCTGAATAGATGTTTCTTTAATGAAGATATACAAATGACAACAGGTACAAGAAAAGGTGCTTAACATCTCTAATTATTAGGGAAATGCAAATCAAAATCACAATGAGATGTCACCTCACATCTGTTAGGATGCCTATTATCAAAAAGAGACAATAAGTGTTGGTAAGAGCATAGAGAAAAAGCAAACTTTGTAACTTTTGTTGGGAATGTAAGATGGTACAGCCGTTAAGGAAAATAGTATAGAGTTTCCTCAAAAAATTAAAAAGAGAACGATCAGATAATTCAGGAATTCCAATTCTGAGTACAACGAATTGAAATCATGTGCTCAAAACGTACCTGCACTTCCACATTTACTACAGTATTATTCAAGGTAGCAACAATATGCAATCAACCAAAGTATCCAGCAATGGGTTAATAGATAAGGAAAATGTGATGTAATAGAGTATTTTTAAAGCTTTAAAAAGATGGAAAATCTGCTATTTGTGACAACATGAATGGATTTGGAAGACATTACGCTAAGTGAAATAAGCCAGGCATAAAAAGCAAATACTACGTGATCTTACTCATAGGTAAAATCTAAAAAAAACCTGAAACTTATAAAAACAGAGAACAGAATGTTGGTTTCCAGGAGCTAGAGGGTTAGAGAAATAGAGAGATGTTATTCCAAATGCACAAACTTACACTTATAGGATAAATACATTCTGAGAAATCCAATGTACAGCATGGTAATTATAGCTAACAATACTGTATATATATTGAACACTTATAATTTGCTAAGAGTATATATCTTGTGCTATGGACCTTAATATTAATGTATCAATACTGGTTCATTAATTGTGATGGATGAATAGGCCATACTAATGTAGGATGTGAAAACAGGAAACTGGATATAGGGTGTATGGGAATTCTTTATACTGTATTTGTAATTTTTCTATCAATCTAAACCTATCCTAAATTGAAATGCCTATTATTTCTAAAAGGTATCAAAATATACAATTTAAGTATGTGCAATTAATTATAGGTTATTTATACCATAATAAAGTTAAATTAAAAAAAGTATTCAAAAAATAAGTGAAGACAATAATGGATATAAATTAAAGAAAGTAGAAGGGAAAAACAATTAAAAATATGAGAAGACATGAAACAGGACACAAAATTAAAATAAAATTAACAAAACCAAATGCTGGTTATTTGAAAAGACTAATAAAATTAGTAGGCCTCAGGAATAATGGATTAAGAGAAAAAATGAAGAATAAACAGAGAAATATAAATAGGAAAATCTTTGTGTTAAAAGTTTGAAAACTTAGACAAAATGGTAGTCTCCAAACCTGTTATTTATTTTTAAAAAAGAAGAAATGTAACATGAGTAGAATACTTAACATTAAATATGTTGAATTAGTACTTAGGATCAATCTACCAGATTTTAGATTGGTTCAAACAACTTTGGACAATTGTTTGGCAGATTCTATGATCCCATAATTCCTCTCCTATACATATCCAACATAAAAGTATGTTCACACATGAGGCATGTACAAGGTTACTTACAGTAGCATTATTCATAGTAGTCAGAAAACATAAAAATCCAAATGTCTATCTAAGTGGAATAGAAAATTGTGACATATTCATAGGAAACACTGAGTCATGAAAATAAACTATTGTTAAAAACAACAAGGATGATGGGGCACCTGCATGGCACAGTCGGTTAAACATCTAACTCTTGATCTTAGCTCAGGTCATGAGTTTGAGCACCTCACTGGGCTCTGTACTGATGGTGTGGAGCCTGTTTGGGATTCAGTCTCTCCTTCTCTCTGGACCTCTCCCGCTTGTGCTCTCTTTCTCAATATAAATAAATAAACAAAAAACAAACAAACAAAAAAAGATGAATTCTGCAAACCTAATCATTAATAAAAAATACCAGATACTAAAGAGTTAATTCCTATGAACTTAAACAAAACAGAACAAAAACCAGCCTCAAGTAATCTATGTTGTTTTAGGTCACAATAGTCATTATCCTTGAGCAAGAGGAATAGTAAAATCTAGGAATGGGGTCCCAGGGGGTTCTAGATACTGGTAATATTCCATTCCTTTGGTGGTGGTTATTTGGATTTGTTCACTTGGTAAAAATTCAAGCACCCATATCCTTATAAAAGTATCTGAGTACATGCTCAAAAAACATGTCTTTCAAGTCTTCCAAATGAGGGGAGATTTTCCCACCCTTGATGCCAAATCCAATCAATGACATCATGAAGGACACTTACTGGCCAATATCATTTTGTACACATTTGTGAACCAGCAATACAATTTATAATTGTTTAGCATAATTATATAATAGGAGTGCCTGGGTGGCTCAGTCAGTTAAGCATCTGACTTTGGCTCAGGTCATGACCTCACTGTTTGTGGGTTTGAGCCCCGTTTCAGGCTCTGTGCTGACAGCTCAGAGCCTGGAGCCTGTTTCAGATTCTGTGTCTCCCTCTCTGTCTTTGCCCCTCCCCCACTCATGCTCTGTCTCTCTCTCTGTCTCTCTCTCTCTCTCAAAAATAAACATTACAGAAGTTAGAATAATCATATAATAACTATATATCATAAGTTGTAATTATTTGTGATAATTTACATTGCTTGTTTATTTACATGGGAGAAGGAAGTGATACATTTTAAAATGGGTTAACAGATAGCTTTATTAGGATGGAGTGGTAGAAATATTAAAAAGCATTTTAGACAAAACTATAGATAGAGATTTTAATGACAGAGAACTAGCTAAAGAAATTAACCAGGATACAATACAGAGCAGTCAAGAAATTAAAAATAAAGAACTCAAGAGACATGGAGGATAAAATAAGAAGGTCTAATATTTATTTCTTCAAAAAGATAGAATATATAAAAATATAGAATATATAAAATATATATAGAATAATAAAGATGCATTTAATGTTTATTTATTTTTGAGACAGAGACAGAGCATGAGCGGGGGAGGGGCAGAGAGAGAGGCAGACACAGAATCTGAAGCAGGCTCCAGGCTCTGAGCTGTCAGCACAGAGCCCCACGCAGGGCTCGAACTCACCAACCGTGAGATCATGACCTGAGCCGAAGATGGGCACTTAAATGACTGAGACACCCAGGCACCCCACAAAAGATGCATTTAAAGACTTGATTAGCATATAGTGTTTTAGAGAAATCTCCTATGAGTTTCTTTAGCTCAATAACAAAACTGGTCTTCTCTATGTTTACAAATGAAAGGAAAACTCAAGGATACACTTATCCAAATGTTGGGTTATTAATGCTTAGAGACAAGCCACGTCTGTGGGACCTAAGACACCCTGAGGTGACACTAATGCCTCTATACAAACTAAAGCAACCAGGTTTTTTTATTTGTACCTGGGAAGGATATACTAGGGAATCATGCAAATGATTGGATAAGATGAAGGAAGTTAATGTTACTATATGAATTTTTCTATTAAATAAAACGCTCTCACCAGATAGCTTAGGTGTATACCTTATAAGTTCTCATCTTACGTAAGATATGATAATTGCATTTTAACAAATAAAATATTACTATATATAGCTAAGTATCATATCTAGTGTTTCTATTCCTAACTTCATTTATTCTAACCATTTCTTTGAAGTATATTAAACAAAGAAAATTTACTTTAGTGCTTATCATAATTTTCCCCATAATGAATTAGACACTTTCAGAGAAAGAAAGAAGGAACACTCTACTTGAGAACAACTTTTCTCACATATTTAACCAGAAAAAGAAAAATAAATTTTGTCAGCATTGAAAAGTTATGGTGCATAAAAAGGTATGCTTTTGTTTGTTTTGTTTTGCTTTGTTTTGTAAAGCCATTAGCTACATTAGGGCTAATGGTTAATTAGGCCTAAACAAATCTAGTGGAATTGAAGTAAGATGAAGAAGATTAACAAAAGACCTTTTAGTTCTGACTCAGAACTGAAGTTATAATATTTGTTTAATGAACTTGGGACTGTCTTGATCAATTGGAAAAAGTAAAACCAATATCATTCTCACCTAAGAATTATCAGTGTTTCAGTTAGAAGCAGTAATATATGAACACAGTTATTCTTAGGGAGAAGACACACAAACACACACAAAAATCAAAGGAAAGATTATCCCCATTTAATGTTGAACACAACAGTGATCTGTAATAATGTCAAATACACAATACTACTCAGTCACTCACTGAGGTTTTCAACAGCAGGCTCTTCAGTAAGTCTGAAATATAATCTTGTTCTTTGGAGCAAAGGTTTTCAAAAACTATGCTCCCTGATCATGGAATTTATTTGCAATTCTATCCATGATACATTTTTTTGAAATTCAGAAAACTGTTTTTGTATATACATTATTTTTGTTAAACACACATCTGTCTGTGTGTGTGAGAGAGGGGGTGGGGTGGGGTGGGGAGATATTTCCAATATAAAAGAATTAGTAATTTACAGGAAAAAAGTACATATTAGAAGCACCCATACTATTTCTTAATTTCACATTTTACTTTTTCAACAGTAACATCTACTAGCAGAAACAAGGCAAATTGAAAATGAACATTTTCAATTATTTTGAATCTTGTTTTCTCTCAGAATTTAATAAGTTTTCAAGAGCAAACAACCTACACTATCACACTTTTCCTTCCTGTTGAGTTCTCATTTTTGATTCCCCAAAGGTGAGATAGAGGAAGAATTGCACTTCAGTTGAAAACACAGATATCAGGAAAAAACATACATTTCCTTCTTAAGAGTCCTTACTCTCTTAGTACTTAGAAATGCTTTCATTTATTTTGAGCTTTTCAAGCCCAATAACCTTTTGATTTCATTAAATGTAATGCTGATTTACATTGTAGATGAATGAATTTGAAATTACTAACATGTCAGAAGAAGCTGTCAGGGTAAACAACTTTGGTTACATACATTAAAAATGCTTTTTAATTAAAGCAACACTTAATTGTGATACTCATTAGAACGTGAAGTGAAACAACAGAAAACCTATGAGCCTTCCCAATTAAACTAAAAGCTTAATAGAGTTTTGTTATTAAATGTTTTTCATATTTGACATTTCAGGTAAATACACACATATTCAATTACATAACTCATTTTTTATTCATTCAGTAAAAACAACAAACAAGAAAAAATCTCAGAGACTAATATGTTCTATGAAGAAAAATGAAAGCAGTGTAACACTGAAGAGGATGACCTTTATTTAGATAGTAAGATAAAGTCTCTCTAAGGAACTGACATTGAGTCAAAACTAAATAAAATCAGGGGTAAGCAAGGTAAGCAATGTGCATTTCTGAAGGAACAGCATTATGGCAAAAAGAAGAGAAGGTACAAAACTCTGAAACTTGGAGTTCACAGTGTGTTTCGGGGTGAGAAAACCAGGGTACCTGATGCATACTAAGAAAAGGTGAAGATAGTAATGAATGTGTTTGTAGGAGACAGACTTCATTGGATTTTATAGGCATTAGTTGGATTTATAGGCATTAGTAAAGAAATTACGTTCTTTTTTTAATTTAAATTTTAGTTAACATACAATTCAATATTGGTTTCAGGAGTAGAATTTCATGATTCATCATTTACATACAACACCCAGTGCTCATCACAAGTGACCTTAGCACCCATCACACATCTAGGCCATTTCCCATCTACCTCCTTTCATCAACCCACAGTTTGTTTTCTATAGTTAAGAGTCTCTTGTAATTTGTTTCCCTCTCTTCCCTTTCTCTTCCCTTCCCATAAATTCATCTATTTCTTAAATTCCACATGTGAGTGAAATCTTATGGTATTTATCTTACTCTGATTGACTTATTTTGCTTAGCATAATACATTATAGCTCCTTCCAAAATTAGATTCTATTTCAAGTGTGGCAAGTGTTGGATAGATTCTAGACAATGGTTGCAGACAGACTTGGAGAACAAAGTTCAACAAAGTTCAACAAAATTCAACAAAGTTCAATTCTTTAGCCCTTAGTTTAGGAAAGATAGACTAGGCTGCTAGATTCTCATTCATGAGAAATGACAGTTTTGTTCATACCTGGGGATTATATACTTTCCCTAGTAAATATATTTCTATCTTTAATTTGGAAGTGATGACTCTGGTCCAGGTAAATGAGCAAAGATAAAGCTTACAAGATTAAATGCTAGACGATTGTGACATGTAGATATGGGCCTGATTGGAGACAATTAAATTTTCAGGAGGTGTATTATAATTTTAACTTATTCACTAAAACTTTAAATTTAATTTAGAGAATATTTCTATGACCCTAAAGCTCACAGATCTCTTGTACTATGATTCTAATCTCTCTACCAAGAATCCTGACTCTACCGACTTCTCCGTGAATCATTTAGACAAGCAAACCTTGCTTACTTGCATAAATTATATCTATGTCTGGTCTATACATCAGTATGTACTTACTATTCACACTTGATACAGTCACCCAGCAAGAAACCATTAGAAGATAATAAGCTGGGAAGAGACATAATCTGACTCATGTTTTAAAAGACTATGTAACAAATGCAATGAAAAGAGTAAGAGAAGAAGCACAGACACAAGTAAAAGCTTTATTGTAAAATAAAGGCAAGAAATAATAGAGCCTGGATAAAAGGGTCAGTGGAGGGAGTGAGGATGAGAAGTCAGATTCAGGATATGTTTTAAAGGTAGAACCAATGTATTTTCTAAAGATCAATATGGAGTATGAGTTTAAAGAGCAGTAAAGGGTAACTCCGAGGTTTCTGGCTTATACAACTGGGTGAAAGGCTTATAGACCTTCCTCAACTTATGATGGGATTGTTTCCCAATAAACCCATCATAAGTTTCATAAGTTAAAAATAGTCTAAGTGGAAATATATTTAATATACCTAACCTACTTTGCATTATAACTTAGCTTAGCCAAACTTAAACGTTCTCAGAACACTTGTGTTAGCTTATAGTTAGGTAAAATCATCTCACACACAGCCTACTTTATAATAAAGTGTCAACTATCTCATTTAATTTATTGAATACTGTACTGAAAATGAAAAACAGAATTGTTGTATGGGTACAGAACGGTTGTAGGTGTATCAATTGTTCCCCTTGTGATCACATGGCTGAGTGGGAGCTGTGGCTCACTGCCACTAAACAGCATAAGAGAGTATCATATTAAATACAACTAGCCTAGGAAAAAATCAAAATTCAAAATCTGAAGTATAATTTTTACTGAATGAGTATTTTTTTCACACCATCACAAAGTTGAAAAAAATGTTAAGTTGAACCATCAAAAGTTGGGGATTGTCTATGCTATTTACTGAAATGTGGTACACCAAAGGAAAACGAAGAGTGTGTTTGAGCAATAAAAGTTTGGTTTAGGATATTTTATGTTTGAGGTTCCTAGTAAGATGCAAGTAGAACTGTTAATAAGTCAGTTGGACATGGAGTCTATATTTCAGGGAAAAAGTTGAAACTGTGTCATCATTTTTATATATGGTAAACTAAAGTTGTAATATAGTTGTGAATATCAAAAGATAAGAAAAAATACTCTTCATCTGGAAGTGGTGCTATTACAACTTTTTGAGATGGAGAAAGGATTATTCGGTAAAACAAAACAAAACAAAACAAAAACTGAGAATGAATGGCCAATGAGTTTAAAAACAAAAAATAAAAAATACACAAATGTGTGTCACGGTAACTGTGTGATCGAAGTGTTTTGAGAGAGTGATCAATTTTGATCTATGCTTTCTCAATGTGGAAGCCAGTGGATACACTATCTTGTGAAACTGGCTGGTCTTCAAGACAGGAGATATTGAGAAAATCAGTCTGTTATACTTAACTTTTTGTAACCTGAAACCAAAAGCAATTCTGAGCATTGCTGAGAGCAATTGGCTGGGGTAGAGGAGGGTGGACAGTGGTTGGCAAAGAGAGGAGAAGAGGAAAATATACTCTCTAAGGAAATGTAGTGTATGTCATGATGGCCATCTTAAGTTTTGTGGTTATATTTTAAAGTGAGATCACTGAGATTAGTTGTGTGTTTTTTGTTTTTTGGGTTTTTTTCCAATCCTGGCCAGCTGTCCTGGTGCAAGCTGAGCATAAACAGATAGTAGAATTTATGGTTTAGCTAGCTTGTTCAAAGAAAGCAAGAAAAAAGTAAGGGAACTGAGGGTAAATGCAAAGAGTTGATTTTAGTAATAGCCCAAGGAATCTAATGTTAGCAATATGGGAAGTAACTACCAAAGTAGGGAGATCAACAATGAACTATTGGTTTCAGTGAAGAGAGAGCATGGTAGAATCAAAGAATTTGGAGAGTTGGGGTTCTTGGAGAGTTTATATTTTAATATAAAACTAGAAGGCAGACATTGGAATTGTTTTTAACATGTTCCTTTGAGTGGGGGAAGGGCATAAAGAGAGAGGGAGAGAGAATCTCAAGCAGTGGAGCAGAGCCTGACATGGGGCTTGAACTCACAAACTGTGAGGTCATGACCTGAGCTGAAATCAAGAGTCGGACACTTAACCTACTGAACCACCCAGGCACCCTAACACTGGAATATTTTTTTAATTTTTTTTTAATATTTATTTATTTTTGAGAGACAGAGACAAAGCGTGAATGGGGGAGGGGCAGAGAGAGAAGGAGACAAAAAATCTGAAGCAGTCTCCAGGCTTTGAGCTGTTAGCACAGAGCCAGACATGGGGCTCGAACCCAAGAAATGTGAGATCATGACCTGAGCTGAGGTCAGACGCTTCATTGACTGAGCCACCCAGGCACCCCTGGAATATTTTTAATTAAGACTTTGGAGGTGGTCCAGATATTGGTAATGATAACATCTGGAGGGAATGATGATGGGAATGGGTGATAGACATAAAGTGTAGGACAAGTTACTGGAGGTGAGGTAAGTACAAAACTAAAATTAGAAAGTGTTGGATACATTGCCTATATATTAACATCACTAAGAATAATAATATAAAACTGATCAAAGAAAGGTAGTAAGCAAGGTGATAGAACTCAATGATATTTTTTGTAAGTGTTTACAACTATTCAGAAAAACATTCACATATTCTCCTGATATGTTTTAAGCAGATTATTTTGTATCCATTTGTTTGCATGATGATGGATAAAACTTATCCTAACTCCTGAACCATTACTAGTTGAAGTGTGAGTGGAAGACTATTAGAGAGTGTTTCTGGGAAAGAAGTGTCCTTAGGTAATATCTAGAGTTCAGTTAAAACAAGAAGTGGAAGGCATATTGAAACACATGGAGGGTAGAGGAGATTTTCTCTGTTCGATGATCAAATGAAAGAGTTTATGTTGTTACAGAATGAGTTACTTCAATAGATATACAGTTTTGTATATTTAAGAATCCAAATGATTAAGGAAGAAATGAGTTTCAACTAATTAGAATGCTGACATAAATGAGGATACACAGAGTATTTGAATTAATTTTGATGGTTTCTTATGGGGATGTGATAATTAGTTCCAGTTATGGTCTTCTATGGAGTTATCTTCTGGAAAGTCTGTAGTTCTAGGACAGGGAGGATGTGGATCAGAACTGGTGGTTTCACGATGTGCATGGGGGATTTTGAGATCAGTTGCCTTCAATCCTGGATGTGAGTAATGTCAAAGCTGGGAAGAGGTAGTTTCAGCAGGACCGTAAGTACTGTGAGAGACCTTTATAATTTCAAATTGGACTCCATCTCCCAACAAAATGCCCTTGATCATATTATCAGACTTAAATGAAAGCTCATTATTCACCTTCCTCCATTTTGTAAGAGAAAAAGAAAGCTTTGCCTCATATCATGAGACAGAATGATGGTAAGGGGAGGAAGCCCTCATGGTCAATTAACTTTTTGGTGGACTGTCAATAAAAAAATAGTCATATTTGTTTTCTCCTATGAATGGAAGAATACAAATGATAAGGAAAGCACAAGGTCCTAGAAGCCAATATTGAAGTTGTAAGAAGTCATAAGTATTAATGCAAATTTAACTAAGATGTAATTTCCAAGTTACAGTGGACTTAGTAACAATAAAAAAAAATTTAGAATATTAAAGAATTTCAGAGAATGATATTCTTGTGTGACATTCCATAAAAATTCTTTCTATGTCCTTTGGGAATACCTTATCTAATATATGCATATCCTGGATTCAGACAGTTTAAATTATTGTGGTTATAGTATCTTAGAATGCTTGCCATAAAGAGATGAATTTTCCTTTGTTTAACCAAGAGTTTCCCAATGTATTTGACTATAAAACTGTGTTTGCACATGTGTATGCATGTGTATGTGTGTGTGAATGTGTGTGTGTGTGTGAATACTTACTGAAATTCTGCAGACATTGCCCCAGTGATTAAATTCTGGGAAATACTGATCTAGGAGGCTATCGTCCCTCTGCCTACAACAAAAATTCAAACATATGCCAGGTATTACACTTAGTTTTTGACTCACCAGGCACAATGTCTGTACAGCTTTTCAACTTAAACATTTATGAAGTCATCTAAGAAATATGTGGTTCAAAGTTTAAGTTCAGTAAACTTGAATTTTCTGTTTAAGATGACACTGCTGGGGCACCTGGGGGTTTCAGACTGTTAGACCAACTCTTGGCATCAGCTAAGGTCATGATTTCACGTTTTGTGAGACTGAGCCCTGCGTTGGGCTCTGTGCTGACAGCATGGGGCCCGCTTGGGATTCTGTCTCTTCCTCTCTCTCTCTGCACCTCCCCTCTTCTCACACTCTTTCTTTCTCTCTCTTTCTCTTAAAATAAATAAATAAACATAAAAAAGAGGACACTGCTAATTGACATCTGACAATTTAGTCACCTGACTATATTATAAAATATAGTACATAGTATATAGCACATATGTTCAAAACAAAGAGCATTAACATTACTTTTGAACTAAAGATAAATGTATATTTTCTCTTGATATTATGTGCAGAATTATGTTAGATTCTGGTTTACAAGCTTCTAGCCTTTTGAACACCAGGTTATTGAAATCATCAGCATATACTTTGTTGCCTTTTTTATTGCTGGGCACTGGGAAATAAAGTCATTGGTTTTTGAATGGTCTGCTAATCATAACACGTATCTATTAATGTAGATATATTTTTTTACTTTACTTTTGAAAATTGCTTTTTTTTGAGACCAAAATAAGATCTCAAATAAAGCAAAAGCAAGACATAATTTTATACATCAGTGATATCTATCACTTGGGAATGCAAATCCCTTTGCATTTCCTTCAAACAAAAATAATCAAACTTTTTATTTAGGCCATCCATTGGAAAATTCTCATAATGATATCCTCCATCCAGGGATGTAAATGATAGGCTACTATCCACTTATAATAATGACTTTCAACAAGATAGCATTCACAAAACTTAATGGCTCAAACAAACATTAAATGTATAATTTCCGCAAGCAACTACATGGCATCAGAAGAATAAGTATACACAAATTACCCAGTATAACTATTCCAGATATAATGTAGAAGACAAAGCATGGATTAGTATTTCAACATTATAAAACCTGCACAACAGCACAATATATCAAGGAAAAAAACATAAAAATAAACATTAGAGAGACAATATGTTTTATAAGTGTGTAGACATTTCAAGTGGTAAAATTTGAATACACACAATACATATACATTTGCTACTTAAAATTTTTAAGCAAATGACAAAAAATATTACATAATAAGACTTTCAAATGGGTATGGTGAATCTGCCAAGGTCAGTAGATTTATATTCAATTAGACGGCCCTTGACCTTAACATAATATACATTTATCAAACTTACATGATTATTTCAATTTGTCACTTTTTAAAATGTAAGTGATCCTCCATGCTGTATACTTGGGGACTCGGGGAACATAACTTTCATCAAGCTTAAGCTAAATGTAAAATTGTTAAACTGAGACAAGCATTTAGTAATATTTCAAGTATTTTAGTATTTACTATTTTGTGTTGGCTTTCACGTTTAGTAAGCATAAGAGAAAAACTGTACCACATTTTATACAATAAAGTCCATCAACCACGCTCCTATTCACTAGCAATTCAACTATACTTCACTACACAAGGTTTGGCATCATGTAATCTATCAGTTTGAAATAAGCTAGATATGAGAAAATAGAGATAGTCTTTGCTCCAACTTCTATTAAGTTTTCTATTTCCCATGGACATGATCATTGACAGCTAAATTCATATTGCAATCAATAACTCTCATGTCCCTTTTATCCTTTCTCCATAACATTCAAAAGTTTATATTTAGTCAGTATTAAGCAAAATACAGTAACAATGTTTGTCTGAATTAATGTTGGGAAATATGTTATTTAAACAATTTGATATTAAGTTCAATTTAACAGCTTTCTAAACAAAATATGAATATTTAGTGAGAAAATCAACAGCAAAAAAATGCTGGTTCTAATCTGAGTTGAAATACAGTGTTCTTGATTTGATTCAAAGAGCTACAAAACAGAACTACCATTGCTTGCTAATAATATCTATATTAATATACAAAATATATTATAAAATTGATCAACATTCTTGGCTATCTATATTAATATCCATATCTGATATAAAATATAATTTGCTAAAATAGAGATATTTTTCTTCTAAATTGTCTGTCCAAATACTGTTACTCTGAGATGAAGAGATACATTTATTAAAGTATGTCTTATAATGTAATAATATCAATTTTTACTCATATGACAATTTTTCCCTCAGGTGCTCAAAATCCACAAATCCTATTGTGTTGTCAACACCTGTAGGGAGGAGAGAATGCTGTCTGAACACAAACTCCACATTAAAGATTTATGTCTAAAAATACAAAGAGACAAACTGATACAAAATACGCAGTTTTGCTGATAAAGCGTCTGCTCCCTGCCATCACTCTTCGATGGTGTGATTGATTTGAGGAACTTGATTATTGCCTCTAGTGCTGAGTAAATGATCAAGCACAGTTGCTTTTATTTTCATGGTTCACACTTAAAGTTGAATGGTCACCTGCCCCTGTCAAAAGCACTCATCCTAGTACCCTCTACTCTTTCCTACAATGTATCCAGTTTAATTATTTATAAACATATTTCAAGTGTTTTAAAAGTCCTAATCATTAAGATTTACTTGGAAAGTAATTCATAAAACTGCTCTAGTGACATTTTTATCTTTTAACCATTTCTCAGAATGTGGCAATTTAATTTAGCAAATAAAAAGAGAATCATGAGGCCAGAAGTTACTTGGAGAAGTCACTGTGTTTCATCTGCCTACCCCACATAAAGCCATGGCAAATAGACAAGGCACTTAACAATTCCTTTTGAAATAAATCAAGGTCACAATAGGAAACAATAGAAAAAATAAAATTAGGCACATCAGGAAAAGGAGTAAAAAATACAATTCGTTAGCAATATAGGGCATTGTCAACTTTTCATCATCAAAACACAATGACCATTTTATTTCATGTCCAAGTGTAACATACAGTTTATATTTCCTTTCCAGATATTTAAAGTTAGAACACTCATTTCTATCTATAGGTTTGAAAAAAAGTCTACACATTTACACTCCAATGTTTATGAATCAATGAAAGTGAAAGTGGTTTTCATCAATATTACCTTTATTTTATTTAACTGAATTACTTCAACAGCATCTTAAAATTTTACATCTTAACTGAGATTAAAAACATGCAGTCTGTGGCATGTTAACATCCTTTCATTTTCAAGTGCAACTCTGCTTTTGCATGAAATCTTGCCTCTTTGTCTTTGCAATTCTATGAAAATAGACATGCATATATTTCAGAAGGAAGAATACATCTAACTGTACAAAGATTTCCATCTGCATTCCATTTAGTCGAAATCTATGCTCAATTATTTTATATGACCAAACTGAGGATTGAATATTCAGAATAATTTAGTTCTCTATTTTTAAAAGATTGAGATTGAATAGAATGCCTTTTCCTTTGTGTGTCCTGAATGTTTTCCACTCACCAACAATGGAAGAATCTCATTTTGCCCTTTATTTCAACCTAGAGGGTAGTAAGTCACTCCCTTAGGTATAATAACCAAGGCACTAACTGTGATTCAGTTAGCAAGATGGTGATAATGATAACAATATCTCAGAGTCTTGTCCCCTAGAGACTCTCAAAGACACCAGCAGTACTCACTCTCCACATTATGAGTTTCATGAACTGTACCTGAAGGTTTAAATGTAGCCCTAAGCTGAAAAGTATTTTTTTTTAAGTGGCACCTTGTTATTATTATAGCATACATCTGTTCCCTTTGTGCCTTTGCAGTTGTCGCTGCTTATGACAACAACAAGTTTTTACAACTGTCAGCAAGTGCCAGCAGAACTGGGAAAGGGCAACTGAGAATGTCTTGTACTTCATGTATCTGCAATATTACTACCCATATTCCTTTGCTGTAGATAGTGATGGAGTAAATAGACACTTAGTAGAATCAAATGGTGCCAGGAAAAATTATCAGGGTCATGAAAGGGGGGAAAGAACTGAATGCTGTCAAGCTGTTTCATTTTATAAGAAAAATCTGGAATGTCATTTTTCCTCAAAGCAGTATGTTTCTTTAGTGTATAAAAGGTATTTCTGGATTTTTATTTGCTGAATATATTTGTATACCAGTCAACAGTGAACAGCATCTCTGTAAGATTTCGTCTTTCATTCCTTTGTTTCATAAAGGGAAATAAAAGGGCACAAAAATAATTAGAAGAAGAAAATATGAATTTTTGAAAGAGCCCATCCTTGATCAAAAGTGGTTTTTACAATGATTGAATGGATATGTGATAGAAGACAACGAGAAAGGCAGAGGTTAAGATAAGGTATTAGGAGTGTGTAGAACATTTTTTAATCAGAAATCTTTGCTAACTTTAAAAATAACGATCAAAGATTGTTGGGGATATTCTTTTTGCAAGGGGAACATATCAAATTGAGCTATAATTAGATCATTTTAACTATAAGTCTATTTTGACAGTCATTACAGACCATTTTTAAAAGAATAGAACTGAAGTGTTTTTAAAATCATAGTTTTCGAGAACAAACAGGGTTGATGGGGGTGGGAGGCAGGGGAGGGTGGGTGATGGGTATTGAGGAGGGCACCTGTTGGGATGAGCACTGGGTGTTGTATGGAAACAAATTTGACAATAAATTTCATATTAAAAAAATAAATTAAATAAAATAAATTAAAAAAAGAAAATCATAGTTTTCAGGGGTGCCTGGGTGGCTCAGTCGGTTGAGCCTCCAACTTCAGCTCAGGTCATGATCTCGCGGTCTGTGAGTTTGAGACCCGCTGTAGGGCTCTGTGCTGATAGCTCAGAGCCTGGAGCCTGCTTCAGATTCTGTGTCTCCCTCTCTCTCTGCCCCTCCCCTGCTCATGCTGTCTCTGTCTCAAAAATAAATAAAGACATTAACATTTTTTAAAAAATTTAAAAAATCATAGTTTTCATTAGTGAAATGTTTGAGCTGGATGCCCTACATATACATGTATGTGGGCAGGCACTTGTAAGCAACATGTAAGCTCATATAGTCATGATGACATGCATGAGCACAAGGTAGTGACCTACAAGGAGGTAAGAGAATGAACAATAAGGACTGGTGAAACCTTATTTTTTTTTTTCTGAAATAGTCCTGAGTATCAGAGCCTAAACATCCAATTCCTTTTAGGCAAAGAAAAAAGTGCATGTCCATTTTTGACAAGGTCAGTACTTACGTTTTCAATGGTAATGGAATTGTGGGTGTAAGACAGCATTCTATATGACTATCCAGATCTCCTTCACAGGACGGGGAGCACAATAATGGATTCGTCAATGTTTTTATTACTTCAGATCATCTCAGATATTCATGACCAATTTTCCCCCCCATGAACTTTATCTTCCATCCTCTTAACAAAATGCTATGTCAAGCTTTTTCAAGAAATTGGCTCTAAAATCCTTTGTAGAATTTTAGCACAAATAGTGGATGTATGTATAACAGAGGAAGTAAATTTCAAATATATATTTTTTTCAAAAACCTGTGTTGATACACAGTAAGAAAAATCAAAAATTAAATTATTAGAATGTGAAACTTCTCCCAATCACAGTTTCTTAAATATAAGCTCTGATGCTGTTATATTACTATGGAACATGAGATATGGGAAATGCTCCTTTGCATAAACTGTCACTCAAAAACCCTCTGTGGTATAATTTAGTCACACTCTACATATGGAAGAAACTACTGCTTGAAGATGTCAGGTAACTTCATAAAATCATATCGTAACTTTAGAACTAGTTGATTATACTGATCAAATTATAAGCATAGAAACTGTAGTCTTGGTTCAAGAAAGGAAACTTATGAAATTTAAGATTTATGGAAGGTAGTGTACATTTGCACCAAGTTATGTTTCCATGAATATAGTCTCAAATAAAACAGCACGGGTTTCTCAGAACTATAGAAACTGACTAAGGTCTGTGGTTTGGGGCTATTAACTGACAGCATGCCTATAGGCTCACACTTGCTTTCATCTGCCTTGATTTGCCATATGTAGCCAAATATTTAAACAGACTTTAATCTAAATGACTATAACAGCTCCAAATCAGTTATTATGAACTACTGTTGAGGTCCTCCTTAGTTCACAGATAACTGGCCTGGAATATGAGAACTACTTGAGTCATTTGTATCCATCAATCTGCTGTTACTCAGATCACCTTTTCCTCAGGACTGAAGCTCATATGTAATCTTCAATAAGTATTCAATGATTATACCCTATGGAGCATTCATGTGTAAAACACTTTTCCAGACATTTTTAAGTAGGGATGCTGAATTTGAATAACTTCATACATTCCTATTTGTAAAAACGTGTACTTAGGGATTTCAATCTGTAAAGATTAGTTGGCAAAACTCCAAACTAAATAAACCTCTTGTTTTGTGTACTTTTTTTTATAAGTAAAAGAAGGAAATACATATATAATTAATTCACACAGGTGACTCAGGTTATCACTGTTTTTGAGTTTATTTATAAAGTCATTTTCTAAAAATTAGTAGGCCTGCTAAAAATGTTTTAACATCATACTATCCTAGCAATGGTCAGAATCTTTCCACAGTATTTCCAAGGTATTATGGCTTAATTTAAAAGTAAATATTTCTAAATAAAGAAAAAATAAAATTTTAAATTATTAGTATGAATTTTATGTTTATTTGTGTAATTTCAGCTTAAAATGCAAATATTAAGAGCATTTAAGGCGCACCCGGGTGGCTCAGTCAGTTAAGCATGTGACTCCTGATTTCAGCTCAGGTCATGACCTCACACTTTGTGGGTTCTAGCCCTGTGTTAGATGGGCTCTGTGCTGACGGTGCAGAGCCTGCTTGGGATTCTTTCTCTCTGTTCTCTCTCTCCCTCTCTCTCTTTCAAAATAAATAAATAAACATTTAACATGTACATGGAGTTACTGAATTTACACAATTCATAATATTAGTCTATATGTGCTTATGTATTTCACTCTTACAGAAAAATGAAATGCTCTACAAAACTAATTCAGCCACTATTTCATTTCCTGATATGAACATATTCTACCAACACTTCCTACCTCAGGCTTAGTAATGTGTAAGAAAGGACTGAAAGGAAAGAAACTATGGTCTGTCTTATCTCCTTTTCCTTCTTAAGTTATCATTTTCAACATAACTGGTTGGCAAATACAAGGAAGTAACTAACATGCTGGTGGGAATGCAAACTGGTGCAGCCACTGTGGAAAACAGTATGAAGGTTCCTTGAAAACTTAAGAACAGAGCTACCCTACAATCCAATAATCACATTACTGGGTATTTACTCAAAGAATACGAAAACACTAATTTGAAGGGATGTATGTACCACAATTATTGCAGCATTACTTACAATAGCCAAGAAATGGAAGCAGCCTAAGTGTCCACTGATAGATGGATCAATTAAGAAGTAAACACACACACACACACACACACACACACACACACACACACACACTGGAATATTATTCAGCCATACAAAAGACTGAAATCTTGCTATTTGCAACAACATAGATGGAACTAGAGACTATAATGCTAAGTGAAATAAACCAGTCGATATAAGATAAATGATTTATGATCTCACTCATATGTTAAATTTAAGAAACAAAGCAAATGAACAAAGGAAAAAAGAAGACACAAACCAAGAAACAGATTCTTAACTACAGAGAACAAACAGATGGGAGGTGGGTAAGGGATGAGTGAAATAGGTGAAGAGGATTAAGATTACACTTACCTTGAGGGACACTGAGTAACATATGGAATTGGTGAATCACTATATTGTACACCTAAAATTAATATAAAACATTGTATGTTAACTACATTGGAATTAAAAAAGTAGTTCAAAAATAAAATTATTGATAATTTCAAGATGGTGAAGCAAAACATTAAACCTTCTACTACCACATAGGTCTCACACCCAAGATGTCAGCCCTTAAAAGGTGAGGGGTTTTGCTAGTGGATTTCAGAGTTAGAATAGTTCTCTTCTACCTGGCTAAGAAAAGGCTCACAGGCTGATATGGACTTGAGCTAATTTACTTGAGAACATTGCTTCCTATTTCACCAGTATTTGCATGCATCCTTGCCCCAATGCCCAGCTGTTAGTATTCAAGTGTCTGACCTTCTCTAATTTCAAAAAGTGGCAGTGATGGGAAGAAACGCTTGGGGACTTGAACCAGCCATTGCTCTTTACAGAAAGGTTCGAAACTGATGAAAGCATGAATATCATCCATATGACTTTCTGCCTCTTCATACACATTTCAAAGATTGAACATGAAATTCCATAAAAATGCACGTGGCTTAGAATATTCAATAAACTGTCCTTGCATAGTATCATTTATAGCCATTTTTGAAATAATATAAATTTTTAAGCATTCATAATACTTAATTATTTTATATTAAGTTAATGTGAAAATCAAACACACAAGACCAAACATTTTTCAATATGAAATTAAAATAAAATTACAGTAAACAATAATTTTGTAGTTTTAAAAAATATAATTCTCTGGGATATATATATATACACACATATATATGTATATATATGTGTGTATATATATATACAGACATATATATACATATATATGTGTGTATATATATAGACACATATATATACATATATATGTCTATATATATGTACATATATATATATAGAGAGAGACGTCTATATATATATAATTCTCCAGCATTATTCATATACGTCAAGACCAGCAATGAAAATGTTCTTTCCACTATGAATATATCAAAATAAAGAGATTATTTGCTTATATATGAACATACTATTTCCACCTGCTTCTATTTTAAGAATCTAGCCTCATAAAGCTATAAAAATCATAGAGTTTTAGAAATGAAGAGAAATAAATAAAATACAGATGCATATGTTGAGTAATTATGAGAAATATCTCTTTTTGCTGTAAATATTGAATATTATAAATTTTATTCAATATCATAGATAAATGGAAGCTGACCTTAATGCTAAAAATATTCTTTTGAAAATTTAACCTAAAATTAATAGAAAAAGGCAAGGTATATGTTTGAAGTAGATACATGGATGCAGATGTTCACTCAATCTGTGGAAGAAGATATAAAATCCTAGCTAATAACTGAAGAGGCTACCTATAATAAAGAAGTAGATTCATCTGGGGCACCTGGGTGGCTCAGTCAGTTAAGCATCCAACTTCAGCTCAGGTCATGATCTCACAGTCTGTGAGTTCAAGCCCCGCGTCAGGCTCTGTGCTGACAGCTCAGAGCCTGGAGCCTGCTTCAGATTCTGTGTCTCCCTCTCTCTCTGCCCCTCCCCTGCTCATGCTCTGCCTCTCTCTGTCTCAAAAATAAATTTAAAAAAAAATTAAAAAAAAGTAGACTCATCTGAATGGAAAACATTTACACTAAGACTGACTGAATTTTCCTTCCACCTTCATTTGGAAGAAGTTTGGACTAGGTATCTGTAAAGGTCTTTTCACCCCTTGAAACACATGGAGGGAAACAGTTTATTGGCCAGTCTTTCTCTTTGTTTCTCTGAATCTTTTCTATTTTATCTCAAAATAAAAGGAAGATTAACTTTTCCTCTTCTTTGTAGTACACGTTTGTGTCATTTCACCACAAGTAAAGCACGTTGTTCCTTTACTTCTGATCTCTCTTCAGTTGAAATGTGCTATTACTCTGGGAACATGAATTTGAGCTACTTTTACAAGAGTAACATAGAAGTTCTTACTTGTATGACTCATGCTGAGTCATTTACGTTTCAAGTTAACCTATATCTTCAAGTAATTGAAGGTATAGTTTTTATAATTATATAATTGAAGATACTGTTTTTTTTCTTAGCAGTCCTCGAGGCAATTTTTCATTATAAACTTATTTGATAAACTATATTGGTTATGAATCCAGTTGTAGTACATATCCTTCATTGAGAGTCCATATTCACTATTCTTACAGTTAGATATTAATGCTGTACTTTATTTTCACCAAAGACTTCTTGTTGTTGTTCCTTTGAATAAAAGCCCCTACCATTTTGGATAAAAGCCAATATCACTTTTTGCTTGATATGAAAACTAGATTGACAAAATGACATGTTTAGAAAAACAAATAATTTTGACATTTTAGATTTCTTGTAATCTAAAGCTCTATTTAGTGTTTACTGTTAAAGATTGTTATCTCTTCAACTCAACTATCATGTCAGAAGATTCTCTAGTATCTGAACAAGGTTTGATGACTTAGGTATTAAGGAAACAAGGAAAACCATAGCACTAATGCACATGAAGTGTGGAGTTCCCTTGCTGTAGACAGAGATCTACGTTCTCATTCATTTCTGTATCTTTATCCATGCTCATGGACAAATAACCTACTCACTATAGGCTTCAATTTCTTAACTCTATAAAGGAAAGGGGTTGGGCGATTTGACCTTCAAGGTGCCCTTTAGCCCTACAATCCCATGGTTCTATAGCTTTCAATTGATGGACTGTACAGAGAGAGAGGAATACTTTAGGAATAATCCTCACAGCCTACAGACCAATGATGACACAGATGCTGATGTTTTTAAGGAGGTGATAGAAGATATTTGATCCCAATGGTTTGGAGTCCCCCCAGCTGTGATAAAGGAGAAGACCTGAGAAGCCTTACAACATTAGTGTTCTTTGTCTCTTTGTGGATGACCCTTTCACATTAATATCAACATCAGAAACTCTGAATTCAAGAAAAGAAAGGGAGAGTCACACATTCTTTCAATAATCCTTTGTCAGTGAACATTTGGGAACCACAGGAAGCCAAATCAGACATCACTTAAAATAGTTTTTGGGTCAAGATTACAAAAAAAGGAAGACAGGAAAGAACAGTGGAATCAGCAGGAGTGTGTCCCCTAAAGTCCCTTAAACTAAGTTGGAACACAACCCAGAGCAAGTTAGCTAGAGCACTTCTCAGTGGGATTTTACCTACGGAAAGGCATTAACCACAAATTGTTCACTAAAAGTGTTTCCCCTCGACGCTGAAAATCATTGGGAAAAAGGAGGTTATTTGCTAAGGAAACTTTCAATAAACCATGCATGCCAAATCTTACTGCTTACAAAATTCATAATCCAACCTGAAAATAGGCATCTTCAATTGTAGAACATAAATCTGAGTGTGATCTTGTCTCTCAGTCTCAGATCAAGATCACATATATGGCAAGCATATAGCTACTCTGCAACTATTGGCTATTATTCTAAAGTTTCACCAATGTATAAAGCTAAAAAAAAAAAAAAAGTAATAAACAGTAACTCTCTGTTCCTGGTTAGGTATTAGTATTTTTTTAGCTGCCAACAGAATTAATTTTAAAAGTCACAAAGGGACTGTGGCTATCAAAATGAACTACAGAGCTATTTATATGCAGAAAGCATTTCAGTACCTACAATGAAGAGAAAAACGAAATTTCAGCACGACATGAATCTTTGATACATCACTGGTAAATTGTTCAAGTATAATTCACATATTCAGTGGATCACAATATTTAATATTTTCCTTTAGAGGTTTTATATTCACTTCCCTTCTGTCGGATTCAAATATTCAGGATATTTATTTTCACAATGTTTATCCAAACTAAAAGATATACTTTAAAAAACAAAATAACATGTGTCTAACATTTTCACTACCAGTTAATTAAAAAAAAAATAAGATTTATTGTCCAAAAGCTAGTTATAAATCCCTATCATTTAAGAAACATTAAAGCAAATGTCAATTGATAAAACTGACATATTAATATTTCCTATAGACCGCTTGTGCAAATTATCTTAGTACACAGAATGTGGGAAACAAAAAGAACTATAAAAATGAGATTCATTTTACTTTACTATTTCAAATATGTGTTCTTAAGTGGCTGTCTCTAAAATGAAAGTTTAAATTATAGGACTTTGGACCAGTAATTGTATTAATTTCTACTGCTACTAAATTTTATATAGAATTGGAGAGATACTTGGACTCTCAAACCATAAATAAAATTAGTTTAAAAAGATTTTCTAATGTATAAAAATTATCAAAAGAAGAAAAAAGTATATCTAACTATAGCCAGTATTGTCGGGATGAATTTTATTATAGTTTTCTCTTATATTGAACATAACATAAAAATAAAGATTATTGAATGTTTTGTGTGTCATACTTCAAAAGCCGTAAGAGATAGCTTCTACGTTTAATATATCACAAAATAATGCTATCCAAGTGATTGACCATGCAAGCAATATATTTTCAAGCTGACAGTTTTATGTGGCTAGAATCTATACTTATTTTTTTTTCCTTTCATACATACAAAAATTCATTCTAGGTTCAGTGCTTTGATCTATCTTATCACCCTCCCAGAGTTTAGTTCAGTATAAATTTCCTCTGAGGTTACTTCATCATTGTTTTGTTTATTTTATCTATCATACAGCCTGTATTTTACTGACTGACTCACTTAGTTTTATAGATCTCATAGTTTTCAAAAGTAATTTGCTTTTAAGTAATATATTCACTAATATACATTATCTCGTCAAAATGGTTTTTATTAGGCTTGTATCTGATTATGTTTTTTTTATAATTCCATATCATGAAAAACCTTAGAGAGAGACAAGTATACTCCAGCAATGGAAGAAACTTGTAGTGTCAGTACAGTGATTCAACTGCAGAGGTATGTGTTGATTCATCTGTTTGAGTGTGAGACACAGCTATGGACTATGTTCAAACAATTTCAAACAAGCATATTAAAACTGCTAATAGATTGAAAATTAATAAAAAATGTCATCATGTAAGTATTAAGTCTGAACAATCTGTATTTCAAAGGCAATTTAACTGGAAAAATTTGAAAACTTATTAGTTGGGATTATTTTAAAAACCTCAATCTGGTGTATATTATCTAGACACAGTGAAAGAAACAACAAAATTGTAATCTATCAACTAACATTTTTGAATAAACGTCTTAAATCAAACTATGGTCATTACATTTTTAACAGTACAATAGGTTTGATAGTTTTTATCGAGAGTGCCTTCTTAGCACTACTTTAGATTATCTGTATATATTTTGGCATGTCGTGTTCATATGTTCATTAATTTTGAATTATGTACGTATCAGAGCCCCAAAATATGTAAAACAAAAACTAATAACTGAAGGGAGAAATTAAAATTGAACAATTATTGTCAAAGACTTCAATACGTCTACTTTGAAGGACATCATTTTTTCAAGAAAAAAATCAGAAGAAAAAAGAAATAGAAGACTTGAAAATATTATAAATAAACTAGAAGTAAGAAATGTGTATAGAACACTTTATTAAACAACAGCAGGGCACACATTCTTCCCAGGTGCACATAAAACATTCTACAGGAGAGCCCATATGCTGGCTCATAAAACAAGCTTCAATAAATTTAAAAAAATTGAAATCATACAAAGTATGTTTCTAAATGCAATGCAATTAATTTATAATTGAACAGCAAAAGGACATTTATGACATTTATAAATAAATGGAAATTAACACAAAATCTTAAAAAAATAATGGATGAAAAAATGTTATATGGGGAGTTAAAAAACCTACTTGGAGATGAATGAGTTAGCAAATATTTTGAGATGAATGAAAATAAAAGCACTACATATAAAAAATTTCAATGCAGCTAAAGCAATTAGATCTTAAGGAATTAGAAAAATAAAAACTAAACTCAAAACAAGCATAGGAAGGTAGTAATACAGAGTAGTGGAAATAAATAAAATGTAAAATATAAAAACAATAAAGATCAATAAAACAAACAAAAAGATGCTTTGAAAATGTTGGGGCGCCTGGGTGGCACAGACGGTTAAGCGTCTGACTTTTGATCTCAGCTCGTCATGATATCACAGTTCATGAGTGTAAGTCCCACATTGGGCTCTGTGCTGATGGTGCAGGGAGCCTGCTTGAGATTCTGTCTCTCCTTCTCTCTCTGCCCCTCCCCCCGCTTGTGCACTCATTCGCTCTCTCTCTCTGTCTCAAATAAAGAAACGAAAAAAAATAAAAGAAAAAGAAAAGAAAATGTCAACAAAATTGGCAAACTTTTAGCTACATTGGCTAAGAAAAAAAAAAAAGAAAGAAGACACAAGCTACTAAAATCACAAAAGAAAAATAATAATTACTACAAAATATAAGGGGGGGGGAAGATGATAGGAAATACTGTAAGCATCCGTGAGCTAACAAAATAGATAAACTAAATGATTGAACAAACTCCTAGAAAGGCAAAATCTACCAAAAGTGACTCAAGAGGAAGTATAATGTCTGAATGGAACTATAACAAGTAAAAAGTTTGAATTAGTAATAAGTAACTCTCTCAAAAGAAAAGCCCAAACCTAAACGGCATCACTGGTGAATCATCCTAAACATCTAAAAAAAAAGAATAAATACTAATTCTTCACAAAATCTTCAAAAAACTGAAAATGAAGGAACACTTCCCAAGTCATTCCATGAAAGCTAAAACTGATACTAAACCTAGACTAACAATATACAAGAAAACTACAAATCAATATGCTCTGCAAACAGATGCAAAAATCCTCAACAAAATCCAATCAAACCAATTTCAACAATAGGGTTAAACAGCATAACCACATGGGATTTATCAGAGTTATGAAAGTTTGGTTAAATTTAAGGGAATCAATTCAGGTAACAGACCATATTAATAAAATAAATGGCAAGAAAACTACATGATCATCTCTTTTGATACAGAAGATGCACTTAGCAAAATCCAACATCCTTTAATTAAAAAAACTCAAACTAGGAATAGAAGACAACTTCCACAACCTGATTAAGGGTATGTATGAAAATCCACAATTAAAATTACAGTTAATGGTGAAACTGAAAACTTTTCCTCTAAAATCAGGAACCAGACAAGGCTGTCTATTCACATTTAATGGGAGTTCTAGCTAGGACAATTTGTCAAAGAAAAGAAATAAAAGCAATAAAAACTAGAAAGTAAGGCATGAAAGTATCACCATTTGCAGAGAACATAAGCTTACAAATAGAAAATCCTAAGAAATTCACTAAAAACATTAGAATAAACAGTTCATCTAGGTTGTAGGATAAAGGATCAAATTGAAAACTCAAATGTATTTGTACACAGTAACAATGAGAAGTACAAAAATAAAATTGAGGAAACTATTTCCAGTAGCATTAACAACAATAAAATTCTTATGAATAAACTTAAAAGAAATATAAAATTTGTACACTGATTAGTACAAAATATTGCTGAAAGGAGTTAAGGTTTAACAAGATGGAAAGGCATCCCTTGTTCATGGATTCCAAGACTTTATGTTGGTAAGATTGCAATTCTACCCCTAATGATCTACAGGTTCAACACATACCTATGAATATGTCCACTGCCTTTTCTGCAAAAAAAATATCAAATTGATTCTAAAATTCATATGCAAATGCAAGAGATGCATAAGTAACTAATACACTCCTGAAAAAGAAGAACCAATTGGGGAACTATGATAATTCAGACTGTGTGGTACTGATATAAGAAGAGACATATAGATCAATGGAATAAAATCGAGGATCCAGAAATAACAATTTAATTTATGGCCAATTGATTTTCAACAAGGGTGCCAAATAAATAAATAAATAGGTAAATAAATAAACGGAAAAAAGAAGTTGGATCCTTAACTCTTAACATACATAAAAAATTAACTCAAAAATGTATCTTAGATTTAAAGGTAAGAGCTAAAACTCTAAAATTTTTAAGAAGTAAACATGTGAGTAAACCTTGGTGACCATGGGTTAGGCAATATTTTCTTAGATACAATACCAAACTTACAAACAGTAAAGGAAAAATAGGTAAATTGGTGACCATGGGTTAGGCAATATTTTCTTAGATACAATACCAAACTTACAAACAGTAAAGGAAAAATAGGTAAATTGGTGACCATGGGTTAGGCAATATTTTCTTAGATACAATACCAAACTTACAAACAGTAAAGGAAAAATAGGTAAATTGGTGACCATGGGTTAGGCAATATTTTCTTAGATATAATACCAAAATTGCAAACAGTAAAGGAAAAATAGGTAAATTGGACTAAATCCAATTTTAAAATGTTTGTGCTTTGGGGTGTCTGGGTGGCTTAGTCGGTTAAGTGTCCGACTCTTGATTTCAGCTCAGGTTATGATCTCAAGGTAGTGAGACACAATCTTGAGTCCAGCTCCTCTGCACTGGGTGTGGAGCTCACTTGGAATTCTCTCCTTTTCCCTTTCAATCTGTTCCTTCCCTGCTCTCAATCTCTAAGAAAAATAAAAATAAAAATAAAAATGTTTCTGCTCAAAACAATACCATCAAGAGAGTTAAAAGATAACCTACAGAATGCTAGTAAATATTTCAAATCATACACCTAAAGGATCTTGTCTCCAGAATATATAAAGAACCCTTATAACTCAGTAAACAAAGACAATCCAATCAATAATTAGTCAAACAATCTGAATACACATTTCTTCCAAGAAGATATACAAACAGCTAATAAGTACAAGAAAAGATGCTCAAGATCATTAGTCATTAAGGAATTTAAACCAAAACCACATTGAGATACCACTTCAGTTTCACCAAGATGGTTATAATAAAAAAGAGACACAACAACAAGAGGATGTAGAGAAATCAGAATTCTCATTTGTGGCTGTTGCAACGTAAAATGGTGAGGCCTCTTTGGAAAAGTTTTTTGGCAGTTCCTTAAAATGTTAAACATAGACTTACCATAGACTTACCATATGACCCAGCAATTCCACTCCTAGATATAGCCACCAGAAATGAAAATATATGTCCATTTGTGAACTCATACATGAATGGTCATAAGCATAATTATTCTTCAATAACCAAAAAGTAGAAACAATTCAAATGCCTACCAATTGCTGAATGGTCAAAACGAAGGTAATGTATCAAGAGAGTATTATTCAGCAATAACGAAGAATTAGGCACTCATACATTTTAAAATATGGATGAATCTTAAAAACATATGTTTAAGAGTCCACTCATAAAAACAATATATGATAACATTTTGTGATATGTTCAGAATAAGCACTTTATAGGGATGGAAAATAGGTTAGTGGTTGCCCAGACTTGGGTGTGGGGTGCTGGGTAGCAATGGGAGTGACTGCTAATGTGTACCAGAATTACTTTGGGGGTGATAAAAATGTTCTATAATTAAACTGTAGTAATGGTTGCACAACTCTGTGAATATACTAAAAACCACTGAATTATACACTTTAAATGTGTAAATCTTAAGGTATATAATTACATCTCAATTAAAGTGTTAAATATATATAAATAAAACCAATATTTTAGGATCATTTCTTAGCAAACTGTTTAATATAAATCATTCTGGAATAGATTTAAGTGTTAATTAAAAATGTTTAATTGCAGTTAGTACACAAATTAAATATTGCAGAATTAATGTAGTCTTTAGACACCATTCTAATTGTCTAGAAGTATGCCTTTAATTCAGTTTCTGCAGTATTATTTGTTTGACACCAGGCTTCCACAAATTCCCTGAACTATAATGTGCACATTACATCCTACTTCAAATACCTTATGTAAGTCCTTCCATTTACTTTTACTGACTGATAGCAACCTCCTCAATCCTCCTCCAAAAATAAGATAAGATTTCATATTTTAAAGCAAGCTAAAATTTTAAGATTACAAATACAGTTTATCTCACTTCCACTGTATTTTTAACAATGTGAATACCATACTTCTGAAAGCAACAGGGGCTCAAAAAAAATCACAATGTGGACTATAAATCTCTAGAACATATCATGTGGCTATTTCTTTTATTAATATCTTTTGACAGGGAAACTGCATCTCTTCTCGGTTGTTTAAACTATAGAGGCAGGCACTGTTCTAACTCTTTAAAGATTATCTTTACCTACTTTTTTTTTTTTCTCAATGCTTTCCTTTCATCGTCTTTTTCCACAAAACTTTAAAGTTTCTGCTGACTCCTCTGCCACTCAGTGTTTATTTTGGGACTTTAATATCCCTTGCTCCATCTAAAAATGTTTCAGTCTCTTCCACCTTTCCTAGGATTTATGGTCTTAAGAGTTATAATTTCAAATCTACAGAAGAAAGAAATGATTTTCACTTCATTTGTGTGTGTATAAATATATGTTACATATTATATATTATACATAAAGCAACACATATTTTAGTTCAGCAAGCTTTGACTATTAGCAAATCTTTCCTTCTAGAATCCATAACCAGTAATAGGCATCACACAGCTAAAGCTCCTGGGCATGGTCACATATAATTCTCAAAGATGACCACCATCATCTCTTCCATTCCAGTATGCAGATACTGTTCCTCTCATCAAGGTATATCACTATTTCACATATAATATTCTGGGTTGGTCTTGGGAATTATTTTTATCAATGGAGTATAGTGAAATTGACACTGAATTAGTCCCATCCTGTTGGGAAACATGATCAAAAGGACATGACCACTGATGGGCCTGTGAGCTGGGCCTGGACACTCTGAGTGTCCTCACTCCTTCCCTTATCCTTGGAACATGGGTTCCACTTACTTTCTCACTCCCAGAGGCTGCACCAAGGGCATAGCCTTCAGATAGTATTGTGGTGTCAAAAGCAAGTGCATGGTATATGTGACTGAGGTCAGATGGGTCCTCTTTATACACTTTTAAGATCTGTCAGGTGGTTGTGTGGATTCATTTGTCTTGCTGTCACACCACACAAGCCAGTATGTAAGTTTCCTTTGTTTATTCAAACTGCTACCTACCAATTGGGGTTAGCCTGCCTCTTTCTTTGGTCTGTCCCTGCCCTCTGAGTACATAAGCCAATTTCAGATTATACCAGGAAAGCTCATGGGACGGTTGCAAACCAACATGCACCTTGCCTTGCCCTAAAAAGGTCTGGCAGCTTCCCCTTTCAATCTCTTGGAGCCCTGAACTATCATGTAAAAAGTTCTGGCTAATCTGCCGTAGAAACCAGTCAGAGAAAATAAAAGTTGCCTGGCCAGGCCATAGCTGTTCCAGGCATAGTCAGTGAGGCACATTCATGTGATCTAAGGCATGTTGGATATTTCAGCTCTAATCAAATTCCCAAACAAATGCAATGCATGAGAGACCCCAGCCGATTACACTGAACAAAAATGAACCTTGTTTCAGAATCATGTGCAAATAAATGGTTGTTATTTTTGCCACCTAGTTTTGGAGTGATTTGTATAATAGCAATAGATTAAGTAAAGCAGGTATAAAAAATCAACTGACAAAAGAAGAAAATACTCTGTAGAAAATCAGTGAAGCTGAAGTGTAATGGACAAAAAGGTATGTTGATATTTTACAAAAACTGGTATGTAGGTATGGTGGGTTATTAGTTATTGATCATAGTACATTGTAACAACTTTTTAATCTAGCAAGAATTAACAAAGAGAAATATTTAGATTTTAAATCTGATGATTGCTACGATGTATAGGAATATTAGAGGAGACAAGTGAGATCCTCTCCTTTATTATCTCCCTAGAAATAATAAGAAGGTATTTCATTATTTTCACAACTAGGCACTTTTGTTCATCTTTATAATTTTCAACAATAAAAACTAACAATTTTTATGGCAGTATTAGTTACCTATTGCTGATTAAATAATTGTTCTAAAACACAGTGAATAAATCAACAAATTATTATTTTAGTTTCTGTAGGTCATGAATCACAGCATGACTAGCTGGGTACCCCTGCTTCAGTGTCCCACAGAGGCCTGTGATCAAGGTATTAGCCAGGGCTGATTCTCATATGAAGGTTCGACAGGGGGAAGGATATGCTCCCAAACCCATTTACATAGTTTTTGGCAGGATTCAATTCTTGTTGACTGTTGGACTAAGGGTCTCAATTCATGGCTGTTTTTCTGGCCTTTACAATCAGCTCACCTTCCTTCAGAGCTACCAAGTAAGAGGGCAACACTGAGACTACAAAATGGAAGCCACAGTCTCCTTGAGAAACTTAATCTAGGAAGTAACTTACAAGTACTTACAAGTAACTCACTTGTGCCATTTCTATTTGTTCAAAGCAAGTCAGTAATCCTAGACCTTACTCAAGGAGAGGAAATTGCAAAAGAGCATGAATACCAGAGGTGATGATCACTGAGGCCAGCCTCATGGCTGCCTAACACAATAGTTCACAAAGAATGAATAATGTCTTCTAATCATATATCACCAAATCACATAAAATATTTAGTTCAATTTAGAAAACAAATTAAAACATGATACTACATAAAATTTAGTTTATTTCAATAAGAATGGGATGTTATCTTTTAATAAGATTAGGTTTTGTTTATCTTTTTAACTGATCTAAGAATATTTACTTTTATATAAAAATTGATATTGATATAAATATATATCAATATCAATATATAAAACCATATCAATATTTTTATCATATACAAATATTTTATCATCATAATTAATTTTGAAATTATATGTTATACATGATTTTTAGGTCAGTAAATTAAAATTATGAAGGCATTCAAACAAGAAGAAAATAGTCCTGCTTTAGGAATAATTCATCCTTTGATATTTATTACTTTTGATGCAGCAGGTGCAGATGGTGGGCAAAAAATAAACCCCATATTGTATTTTGGCACTTTTGGTCACAAACAACAGAGGCACACTGAAATTATTTCAAGTAATGGGAAAAATTTTTTTAATGTTTATTTATTTTTGAGAGAGAGAGAAAGATTCAGAGCACAAGCAGGGGAGGGGCAGAGAGAGAGGGAGACAAAGAATCTGAAGCAGGCTCCAGGCTTTGAGATGTCAGCACAGAGCCTGATGTGGGGCTCGAACCCACGGACCACAAGATTATGACCTGAGTCGAAGTTTGACACTTAACGGACTGAGCCACCCAGGCGCCACAATGGGAATTTTTTTTTAAAAAAAATAGGCATAATAATGTTCATATTATCAATGTATATTAGGAAAGACAAATGTAGAAATATAAGAACCCCACTAGATCTTGTGAGGAGAGATCTCTTCTATTAAAATTGGAAGGATTCATTACAGTTCCAAAAAGTTTGACAGTAAGAATTTTGAGGCCTCCCAGCTGATGCTCTGCCTATTAATGTCAAGTTTTGACTTGAATATTTTCCATTTTTCAGTCCCTTATTTTCATTTTCTTTCCTGTATAAATGTCCCTTACTTCATTTTGTTTAACTTCCCTCATGATTTCTGGGTCTTCATAAATTGAACCTTTCTTCATAGATGTTAATTCTATCTCATATCATCCTTCCATGCTGAGTTTCCATGGCTATCTAACTTTTCTTACTTCAAATTGCTAAATGGGGTAATCCAACTGGTTCTCTTCATCTTTTCAAACTAGGGCAAGCTACAGATGACTTGTCAGTCTATAGACTTATTGATCTTAGGGAAGGTGCACAATGAAGATACAAGCATCTATGACTGAGAGCAGAAAGTATGGAGTTACATAACACCCTCTTTCCAGGAAGAGGAAACTATAGACAATTAGTTAGCAAAATAAGTATAGTCCATTACTAGTTCTTAAGTTCTCTTGCTAATTTAAGTTGGGACCTGAAAATTAAAAGGCAGGAGTTAAGGCCTGAAATACTATTTATACATTTCTAGAGGGTCTATTAAATTCAACATATGAAGACGAGACTTAACTATTGATAGTGTAAATATTAGTTACCAGTTGTCTTCTAAATTAGATGTTAACAGAATGGCATTTAAAACAGGTACTAGAGGGTCAACAGGAAGAATATAGGCATTAAAACAGATTTGTGCACTGCCTGGCTAGCTCAGTTGGTAGAGCATGAGACTCTTGATCTTGAGGTTGGGAGTTCGAACCCCACATTCGGTGCAGAGATTACTTAAAAAATAAAATCTTAAAACAAAAAAACAAACACTTATTAAATGGGTAAATGATGAATGGATGTTTTTCTAAGCCAAGAGTATGAAGCAAGAAATATGTATAGTAAGAGCAAGCAAAGTGTTGGAAGATAGTATTAAAAATCAAAACCACCCTGTGAGGTGCAGAGATAAAAAATACAGGATAAACAGCCAAGCAAGGCATGGCAAGATTGCTAAACTCTATAAATATCAGAGAGCAGGAAAAAGGGAATATCTAAATAGGTAGAGTAAATGTAGCAGTATAAAAGGAAGAAATGGGCATCAACAGTTGGAAACTATCTCTTAGGTACAAGACACTGAGTTGGGTTATAAGATAAGAATCTACATGCTGGGACACTGGGATGCAAAATAGGAACCCAACCAAGGTTATGAATAGCAGTAAGACTGAGCAGATGCTGATACTGTTATTAAGCTGATTAGCTATAACCCAAAGCTCATTTCATTTCATATATACATAAAACCAGGGTTGTCTGGGCTGGAACTGATCCACCAGAGTCTTAACACCAATGTCATTTCCAAATTAGACGAACAGAGAAAAACCTTTGGGGTTGTTCTGAAAATACTTGGTAGTCTCAGTCTCTTTCTCCCAGCCTAATTTAGTTCCCATAGTACTATTTTTAGCATTGGGACAAGGGGACAGGTTCATATCAGATAGAACAATTACATTGGACATGTGCGGAAAGCACAGGAGACTTTCTGCACTATGCAAATCTGAATTACAGAGAAAGCTGCTTAAAATCACAGCAAGTCTATTTGCATATTGCTTTCCAGTTGTCAGATGGTATCTCAGTTTTTAAATGTGAAAATCACAGCAGATTTTTCATCTGGATGTTAGACTGACTTACTGAAATACGGCACACCAATAAGCATCTCTTGAGTTTCCATTAACATTTTCATATAGTGAACCCTCTGTATAGAGTTGAAGAGGAGGAAAAGTCTCCCAAAGGACACCTTTTTCACAAAAAAAAAATTAAAGTAATAATTGACATAAGCATTATGTTAAGAAAGAGATGAAAAATATTTTCAAGGAAGTAGTGTGAACCAACAGAAATGTAGAGAATATAATCAAGAAGCATTTTTAAGAGTTTCTCTTTTACCAACTGACAGCCTAGACTCTGTTTACAGCCTTCCTTCCACATCACTCTTGTCACACATTGGCTCCTGTACATGTTAGAACATGGCATTGTCTTTGGCCAACCGTTAGGGGTATAGCCCCGGATTCCATGTAATTTATAGTCCAGTCAGGAATATAAGCATTTGAACAAATATAATGATTGGAGAGTAAAATATTCACATGGTTGATCAAATATAGGAGAGAGGTATAAATTACTAGGTGAGTGTTAAAGAAAGACAGATTAATTCTGAATAAGAGGGCAGAGGAAGAATGTATGAAGACAACACTTGAATAGGACTTGGGGAAATTAACACAGGTTTTCTAAGCCGCCTTATGGGAGGGGGTGGACTTTTAGTCAGTGAGAATAATATGAGAAAATGTACAGAGTTAGGAAAGTATAGGGTCTATAATGAAGTAAAGATCAGCTAGATATAACTGGAACAAAAGGTATAGGTTCATGTGGAGAAGGAAGGAGATATGTGAAGATAAGCCTAGAAAAGTAGACTGGGTAGATTATGGAGGGTTTTGATCACCTTGCTCAGAAATTATAAGAAATAGGATATTTTACTAAGTAAAATATATATTTTTTACTATTTACTAAGTAAAATAGATATTTTACTAAGGTATTAATATATCTGGAGTTGTGCTTTGGAAATACTGCATAAAAACCCTATGGGGTGTACATGTGCATAGCAGCACTATTCAATATTAAGGTTGTCTGAAGCAATGTTGTGATGTATTCATGAATACGTCTCTTTATGAACTTACACACATATATGGCTATAACGTTAAGAGTACATGTGTCTTTTACATGAGCGTTATATACACACATATATGTTTCCTGTACTTACACATGAGAATAATATTTTAGTCAAAATTAGTTTTAATTTTATCATGATGTAATGTACCACTTTGTATTATATTTCTGCTCAAAAGAGAACATTTCAATTTTGCTTCATTCTTATACATAGGGAAGCTTAAACAGTGCAATAGCAACCTGGGCCATATTAGAACTACTGGCCTAGAAATGAACATTGGCCAAAAGTCATTAGAAATGGATAGCTGTTTAGTGGTGTGTGGGAAATGAGTTGATGGTTACAGTCCAGTTCCTACTTAACAGGTGTCTACCTCATAAAAACCACCATCATAATCAGCACTTATTGGCACCCTTATTGTATGTATGAGGACAGAAGCCAAGATTTAAGATTGCTTTCTCTTTTCTGTCAGGACTATGGGAGGAGTTTCCTTTTAACCTTCTATAGTGGCTCTATGTTATCTTCTAACAATATTCATTTCTAAAATAAATTTAGTGTCTAAGAAGCATCTCTAGAGATGGTCACAGAGTTCTTAAACAGACAGTAAATTCATTTTAGAAAATTATCTTGTTAAAAGGAAGAGATGGAGTCATTATAAAAGGTTGTTTATAATGAGAGCATTTGAAGAGGTACCATTTCAAATCAGCAGTTTTAAAGATAGACATATGTTCCCACCACAGGGACCTGTCCTACTGCTTGAACACCAGAAGAAAATTTATCACTTAACATAGAAGAATCACATTCAAACTGAATTATGATTTACAGGGTGAAATCCACAGCTTTGCTCAGCGTTGTTTGCTTGTGATATTGGATGCTACTCAATGGAAGGAGAATTTGTTTTTCCATGCTTGCTAACATGTCGTCTTGCATAGTTTATGTTTTAAGCATGAAATCTTACATAGAAATAAGAAATATTCAAATAAATTCTTTTTAATGGAATTATTAAAAGGCTTCACTAGTATCAAAATTCATCTTTTTCACAAGGCTACATTCATAGATAAAAATATTTTATAAATATTCCACTGTGCAGAATTTATATTTGATTGCCCTCACTAATGAAAAAATGTTTACTGTGGTGAGGATAGGAAATAATATATTTATACAATGAGAAATATAAGGAATTTTAAAATGTCTCATTTGCAAATGAGAAAAATTATCCAAGGTCACAAAACTACTTAAAAGAAGAGTCAAAATGAGTATCCTGTTTTACAGTCTCCATTGTATAATAAAAAAGAAGACTTTTTACATCATATTAATATAGTATATTCTTCTTTTGAAAATGATAATAAGCCAAATTAGCAAATTCTTCCTCTGGTCTTCCATCGGTTCTTTAGTCTATTACTATAGATGTTTCTAACTTTTCTAAAGGTCTCTTTTATCTAAATCACAGTCAACTTATTTGGAAGTTTAGATATCTAGAAAAGAATGAATTATTATGTTCTTATTTTGGTATACATTAAAAAAATTTTCTATTTAAACCTTTATTAACTGGAGTCTACTTACATAAGGACCCTAGCCCTGGGCCATGGCCTACCTATCTTTGAGAAAATTTTGCAATGAACATGAGTACTGACTTTGGTAAAAATTCTATAATATATATATTAATGTTATATTAAAATGAAGGAATAAAAATACAGGAATTCTTCCAACAGTCACAGATAGCATTCCACATGAAAGAAGATAAACACATCTCCCTTGACTTTAAAATATTCCTAGGAGCAAGGATATAAACACATTTATCAATTTTGCTCTTAAATAAACTGAAGATAACAGTTAAAAAACAAGTTTTCCTTGGTCTAAAAAATAAGATCATGAAACTTTTATATAATCTATTTTGTGTTTGGTACGGATTGTCATTTTGATTTTTTTTTTTAGAGAGTCCATTGAAAATGTCATTTCTGTCTAATTTTTTTTTTTAATTTTTTTTCAACGTTTTTTATTTATTTTTGGGACAGAGAGAGACAGAGCATGAACGGGAGAGGAGCAGAAAGAGACGGAGACACAGAATCGGAAACAGGCTCCAGGCTCCGAGCCATCAGCCCAGAGCCTGACGCGGGGCTCGAACTCACGGACCGCGAGATCGTGACCTGGCTGAAGTCGGACGCTTAACCGACTGCGCCACCCAGGCGCCCCTCTGTCTAATTTTTAAACTCAGTTTAGGAAGCATATTCCAAACAGTATGTTCCTACACTTAGTAGCTCATACAGAAAATATTTCATAATATCTTTATTCTGATTGTCACAATACTATCCACTGCACGGTTTAGTGTAATACTAGAAATAACACTTATCTGACTTCATGTGCATATCCCCCCCCCCAAAAAAAACAGCATGAAAAACCTTTGATATGAGTATTCAGAGGTGAAGGTTCATAATGCACAAAGAAACAACATGAAAACCTGTAATTAGTAGAAATTATACATATGAAGTAGGAATACTTTACGCAAAGCTAGTAAGGTCACAGATAAAAAAGAAATCTTAACTTTGTGATACAGAGTTTTCTGTTCTCTTCAAACTCTTAATTTTGTACAATTACCATCCATCTTTTCATCTGAATGCCATTTTCTGCATTGCTGATCTCTGAAACTTTTGAAAAGTGGAAAATATTTCAAGGTAGTTTAAAGACATCTCAGCAAAGTGGTATGTTATGACACACTTCAATTTAACTTCCTGAGGTTTGTTTCACTCTCTACCCAAGCACACCTCAAATGCTGCACTATTCATTGCTATCACGGCAGCATACTCTATGACTCCTCAAACATTATCACCACCTGTCAAACCTGGCATGAAATAACTTGCAAGGTTTTTATGTTGATTTTAAGAAATTAGAAGCATCAAGCATGTTATTTATTCTGGGTTTATCTTCAGTGATGTATATTGTTACTAGCAGCACTAGACTGCA
Source organism: Panthera leo (assembly GCF_018350215.1). Taxonomy (NCBI): domain Eukaryota; kingdom Metazoa; phylum Chordata; class Mammalia; order Carnivora; family Felidae; genus Panthera; species Panthera leo. Next base: position 164,734,156 of record NC_056679.1, on the reverse strand, counting down.
TCCTGAATGGTCTTGTCAGGATTGGCTGCTAAAGTATTATATTGTTGTCTGGATTAAGGCTGTCTATATTCTGCACTAAAATTCACTTTTTCAGAGGACATCAGGCTAAGTTCAGCCAGTAATAAATCTAGTTTCTCAAAATAAAAATTTATAAGATCATATCCCAAAATTAATGCAGAAAGTTAGCATCCTAATATTTTATAAATTTATTTACAAAATTAGAGTCTCATCTCCATCCTTCTTCCAATAAAATAAAATGTTACAGGTTTGCTTTCCTTGTTAGTGAACAACAAGAGGATATGACTATGCAACTATATAAAACAATTAGGGTAGAATTTTGCAAAAAAAAAAAAAGTTTTGGCAGTGTATATTTCACAGATGCAATTTGAATATCTTGAATATCAGAAAAAGTAAAATAAATTTCTGGAGTGAGGGCTAGAATTATGTAAGAGGAGTGAAGAGAGAGCACAGTAGACACCTGGGAAGTCAATGAAAGTCTGAGTTAGAGACGGTTTCTCCCACATGCTCTACTCATTGGTCTTGCTCCTTCAGAGTCCACTTTCTTTTCTCCAGACAGTACTGACTCGTTCTTCCATCAGGGGCTGCACGCTGGCCAAAGTCAGCCATAGCTGGACCATTCACATATCTAGCAACACATCTAGGTCTCATTGTTCTCACACGTAAAATTAGGTGTTTGGATTAGATAAATTATTCTTATGTGTTTTTGGTCAAATGTCCCTTTGAGAATTAAAGGAAAGATTTAGAAACTCTCTCCAAAGAAGAAGAAGGAGAAAAGCACATAAAACCAGCTTTTTAGAGGTTCTAAGCCTCCAAATTAAGAATCCAGAAGACAGGATATTTTTTTAAATATAATACATGATTTTGTAATGTGCATGAGTACAGGGCTTTAAAATAGTATTAATAATCTCTTTGGGCTTTTCTATATTTACGAACCATCCACATTGAACATGCATTTAAGAGTGTTGCCTCAGACGCCAGACTACCCAAGTAGTGTTAAAATAATTAAATGACGATGCCATTAGACTAAGGGTGACTTTAATACTTTGGTAGCCTGTGTAAACAAAACAAAACCTAAGCCAGAGTCAGTGCATTGGAATCTGAGAAAACAAAACTTCAGAACAACCAATCACAAACAGCCAACTAGGCTTTCCCAAAAATGGCAACCACTGAAGCTGTAGCCAATGAAATAATTTCCTCACTTTGCTTCCATATCTTCTCTATAAAAAACTTCTCCCCTAGTTCCTATTGGTGGAGCACTCCTAACCACTTTTGGTTTAAGGCTGCCTGATTCAAATTCATGTTTGCCTAAAGAAACACTTGAAAATTTTAATATGCCTCAGTTTATCTTTTAACAGTATATATCTCCATTCAAACACATTCTTTCTTACCTTCATTTTCCTCATTGGTAAATCAGGGATAACAGCATTTATATCTAACTCATATGGTGACTATGGGTATTAAATTAGGTGTGTGTGTGTGTGTGTGTGTGTGTGTGTGTGTGTGTGTGTGTATAACCTTGCCTGGAATTCATATACTCATGCTTAGTTTAGAACAGGGCCTGGAACATAGTTAACTATTCAATTTATCTAAGATATTGTTTGTGTGATAAAGAAAACTCTGCGTATGCAGAATAATAAACTAAAAAATAAATATTTTATTATTTGATTTAGGTGATTTTTTTTCTTTCTACAAATTCAGGAGCTTGCTTCTTATACACAAAAATCAACCATATTATCTAATTTGCAACGTGACATTCTGTACATTATCTGTACTCTTATGATTATGGTTTTAAGTGAATGCAAAAAGAAGAAAATTTTGATGTCACCATAAGAAAAGAGTGAGTAGCTGCTTCCCAGGAAGGAAATACTGGGAACAATACAATTAATAATGCTGAATGTCCAAGTACTAACTTCATTTGCACTTAGCATCCCTCACTGCACAATGTATCTTGGGATCATGTTCCTCTTCTCCCATTTCTTTTCAATAATGTGTATCAGGTTTCCCTCCTCATGAGGACTGATGGAATAAAATTATTTACATTCATATGTATATTCACAGTTTAATGCATCTTTTCCAACAAGGCTTTCTTTCCTTGCTGAGCTAATATGTTCCTATTCTTAAAGCAAGTTTCAAAATAAGCTTTTCTAAACTGATTATATAAAATTAATATCAACAGATTTCTGATATATTTCTTTCTCTACCTATCCTTTTTTCAGCTGAAAAACAGATAATATTTTAGATAAGATTTGGTTCAAAATAGTTATACCACATGCAATTTACCTCTTAACCTTAAATCCTTCAATATCTCCCTTTCCTTTTCCTCATTCCTCCACTAGTGAAGTGTGACAGATAAAAATGTCATTTCTGTTAAACAAGAGAACTCAACATCACTTTCTGCCCCCATTCTTACACTTAATGATGAAACTAAGCAAAATATAAATATAGTTGTAAAGGGAAAGCCATACATTTTCTGTTTACTGAAACAACCTCCCCTCCACCTCCTTCTTTTCTTTTCTTTTTTTTTTTCTCACAGCACTGTTTCCTTGCTGATACTATATTCTTCCTTTTCCATAAAAAGCTGTTATATTCACTATGCAATTTACCAATTTTCCGTGGCCAAGTACTTTTCAAGTCCTACAATTCAGCCTTCATTGTCTCATCCAAATATGGACATATCCCTCCCCCTGACATGCACACAGACAGACTCTATTTTAGGTGTCATGGCATGTCAATAGCATCAATCACCACTCGCACCATCGATCATGCAGCTATGAAGCAGTTGGATGACATGTGCCATAACACCCTCTGTGCTACGATAATGCACTTGAATTTTGAAGCAGGAGGATATTGGTCTGCAGACTTATAATCAATCACAGTATCTTTTCAAGCAGGATATCTTGCAGATGTAACAGAGAGTTAATCACACATTCTAAGAATATATTTGGACATGAATAGAAGAGCGTTCCATATTGTTTACTAATATTAAATAATTAAAATATAATCTAGAAAGCTCCCAACAACTAATGTCATACTAGTTATTCCAAACAATATACTGCTCTTTCAACTTTAGTCCTTTTCCCCATAAAAATCACTATCTAGGATCTTTGTTTATTATTAGATTTTAGCAAGATTTGTGGCAATCTAAAATACAAAGCATAAAGACAAAGTAATCTCATATTTAGTATTCCTGACTCTACTTCCATTTCACATATGAACATTTTATAAAGCAATGTAGTCCTTGCTTTATTGATGGTGGTCTGTGGTATACAGAAAAATCACAATATACCACAGCCAACGTGAATAAAATATAAGGAAAATTTTGTAAATGGAAATAATTACAATAAATGAACAGTAAAATACATCTAATATAATTGTTTAATTTGATTTAATTTGAGACTAAGTCATTATATCCTAACCTGAAGCCCTTTATAACACTTGCTGATTTTTACATCTTTTAAAATTTCATCATCCTAGCATTTGGTAAATGCATTATTGATACTTAAATATATTTAATACAAAAGAAGTTTGCTGCAAAGCTAGGACAAAGCAAAAAATACTTTTGGGTTCCTGAAAAACAGAAATTTTGAGAGAAGAGACAATGTTTCTTGAGACAGAGTTCTTTCATCCTTATTTACAAATAGCAGAAAATCTAGAAGAAAGCAGAGATTTCCCCCCCCCCCCCCCAAAGAGGATGTTCCATTACAACATACTTCTCAGAAGAAAGAGTAGAAAAAAGAGAGGCTTGGAAGAAAGAAGTGTTAAGTATTCAGGTCCCAGGGTCTACCTCCCTTTCCTGGGGTGAGAAGCTTCTAGGGTGGAGTATGGGCAAAGGTATAGAGGGCCCTTCCCCTGACAGTCATAAAGCCCTGCCATTTGGAAAGGAGAGGCAGACTGCTTACAAGATGACACAAGATGACTGCTTACAAGATGCTGTAGGAGGGTTTAAATGTGGTAAAGCCTAGTGTGTCTAGATATTATGATTACTGAGAATTTTGGATTTTTATGAGAGATTTGATATTTAAAACTGGCTAATATTTCTAAACACTTTGAAGTTATATATATGTAACATATTTGGTTTGTAGGCCACCAATGGGTAACTTCAGCTCAAATTCCTAACAGTTTCCACAGCATGAAAAATCTTCCCTTTCTGCTTGGTATTTGGATTTAATTTCATGAATTGAGAAATATTTACTGAATAATGACTTAATGATTAGCATTAATTTCATATGTTCAATAATTGCCTATCTATCCATGGTTTTTCTCACAATTTTTTCTTCCCTCTCCAAACATCCTTTTTTAACTTATAATAACTTCCTTAAATTGTTCTCTTTAAAGACCATTTTAAAAGTATGAGCTCCATGAAGCCTTTTCTGTTTTACTCTGAAGAGAAGTAACATTTATTTTCTTTCTGTGTTCCCACCTTTTTTATTATTCACTTTTCAAACTCTGCCCTAATTTATCCACTTCTACTCCTTTAAACCATTCTGCTATTATACACTCAGAAAAATAATTATCAAATTGGACCAAACACTTGGATTAAGTTTAAAAATATTTCCTAATAAAGAATTTTTTTGGCTTGTGAGTTTGTAATGAGTTATCCATGTAACATACATAGCTTAGAACCCTTCTGTTCACACATATACATGTTAATTCAACATTCTCACAACACCTTCTGTTTTAATCTTATCAGATAATGAAGGGGTTTAATTAATCAAATATTTGGTGTAATAGATATAATAAAACATGTCTGTATGTCTGCATGCATATATATAAATACACACACACACACACCTACACACACACACACCCCAACTCATCATATCCTGACCATTAAATAACTGGATATATGAAATATACTTACCCATGCTGTATCCACTAATTATTTAAAGGAATTTCTAGAACATTATTCATGTGTACTATACACTGCACAAAGCAGTTAACATACTTTATAAATGACTCCTATTTTGTGGTTTGTCTTACCCAAATCTATGTCAGCCTCATTCTCAAATTCATCCTTTTTCCACCATAGTACACATCTATAACCATCACTTAGGAGTTCAAGCAACTGGTAAGGTCAAGCAACTTCAATCAAGGAAGCATCCTTTTATCCGAGTGGGAAACTAAAGGCAAAAATTTTTTTTTGATTCCAACTGGGATATGTCAATTTGGAATATATAAAATGCAAGATTAGCTAACTGGATTGAACTTGTAAGGTTTAGTGCTGAACAAAATGCTATAGAGACCAGGGAAAACCCTGGTCTGAAAACCAATCTGAACTCTATACGTAGCAGAGAATTTATTACATTATTATAATATTACAATATTAATTGTAATTGTAATTAATATTACACATTACAATTATTTCTCCATATATATATACCCTGCTTTGGATCTTGAGCTATATGCCTGAATGTTGTTCATTTCTGAGCCTCCCACATCAACCTTAAGTACATGACTCTCATAGATACTGACCTACCCACTGAATAAATTCATAGCTGAGTTAATATATAAATCAAGGAAGGTAATGGTTAATGATCAGAGAAAATTTCCTTTTTTTAAAGTTTATTTTAGAGAGAGAGAGAGAGTGTGTGTGAGTGGGGGAGAGGAGCAGAGGGATAGAGAGAATCTCAAGCAGGCTCCACACTCAGCACAGAGCCTGATGCGGGGCTCAATCCCACGACCCTGGGATCAGGACATGAGATGAAGTCAAGCGGCAGGTACTCAACCAACTAAGCCACCTAAGTGTCCCAGAAACTTTTCTTCTTGACTCTGTCCGAACACAACAGAACCAAGTTACAAATTCTACTCATTTTATAATTAAAACAATATAGTAGGAAAATAATATGTATCCTGATATTTCCATTGTTAATTTTATTCAATAATATATTAAGATATTATTTGCATTCATTCAAACTACAAGTATCTATGTTGTGCCTTTAATGTGCTAGACATAGTATTAAGTGCCAAGGAACATTATAATCATAAGTCAGAAAGATCTATATATCTATATGTGGATATACAGATACATAGATATAGATATAGCTAGATGATATAGATATGGATAGAGATAGAGATATACAGATTTATTTAGAGTGGTAGTTCTCAACTGGAAACTACTTTGGCTCCCAGAGAACATTTAAATGTCTGGAGACATTTTCTGATGTCAGGATCAGGGTAGGGTGTCATTTTATACAGGCTGGGGATGCTGCTAAACATCTTAAAATGCTCAGGGAAGGCTCCCCAAAAAGAACTGCCTGACCCAAAACCTCAATAGCAGTGAGACTGAAAAATCCTGATTTATAAGTATCATGAAAGAATATGGTAAATACTATACTTCATTGATTCTGAAATGATATTTCATGTGGTCACAGGAAGACAACAGAAGAGGAACACATGGATTGGGGCTTCATGTATGTTTGCCAAGAATATAAGATGATGGAAGAATGTGATGTTTCTATAAGAGAAGAGAGAAAAGGAATATGTACAAAGGCATAGATAAGAAATCTAGTCTGTTTGGAATATATGATAGTTAACATTATGTGGAATTATGCTGAAGAGTGAGTCAGAGATTACCTCAAATGATGTGAGAAATAGTCTCCTCAGTGTAATATATTCATACACAGTCATATGACATTGAATCCTTTTGTGTCATATTCAGCAGAATAGATTTCACTCTATAGACAATGGGAGAGTGACTAAGAATAACTTTTAAACAAAGGGATATAATAATGATATGTGTTACATTTAAAGAATTTGTAGGAGAATTTGAAGAGTTATATTGGAAGGCACTGGTACTGGAAGCTAAAAAAAAAACCAGACTTTTGTTTTTTTTTTTTAATTTTTAAAATGTTTATTTATATTTGAGAGACCGAGATAGAGCACGAGCAGGGGAGGGGACAGAGAGAAAGGGAGACACAGAATCTGAAGCAGGCTCCAGGCTCTGAGCTGTCAGCACAGAGCCCGACGCAGGGCTCGAACTCACGAACCGTGAGATCATGACCTGAGCCAAAGTTGGACACTTAACCAACTGAGCCACCCAGTCACCTTCAGACTTTAGTTTTCAATGAAACCTATGAGAAATTATTTCCCAAACCTAGGTTTCAACAATGAGAATAGAGTAAAAGTAAAGAATTTAAGGATAATTAGGAAGACGAGTGAAAGTAGTTTGCAAACCTCATCTATGAGATGCAAAAGTGATAGAAGTGACACTTCAGGTTCTGACTTGGCCTATTTGCTGGACAATACTCAAGTGGAAGTGCCCCAGTAAGTATTTGGATGTGGAATTTGGAAGGTAGTTCTGAGTGAGAGACATTGATTTGGGAGTCATCAGCATAAATGAACACAGGATTGATACAGTTATCCGAAAAAAAGATAGAGAATGAAAGTGTAAAAGAACCCAAGTGAAGTCCAACAAGTTGACTGCATCAGCTTCTAGAAATCCAAACTAAGCCTATGGAAGGGTTAGTAGGAAACTTGCTAAATGACACAAGAAGTTTGGTATCAGGAGGATAAACTTGTATGACAATTTTTTATTAAATGCATTTTTTACAAAAAATAACATTAACAATAAATTAATACAAGTCTGATCTGAGGGCACACTTGTGACATTTTGGACTTCTACTCATGAGATGAATAAAAGGTATAACCATCTCTTTGCTTAAAACACAAACAGATATATGTCTGACACATAGGAAGTGCTCAATAAATGTTTCTGAAATGTAGGAGTATCTGTAAAATGTGTGAAAGATACAGCAAACCCATAAAATTTCTAATAAAGTGAAGTGTGACTAAACAGAGAAGTTAGGTCAGCTGTGGCAGAGGCTCAAGGTAATTTCCTACCAGGAATCACCCCATGAATCTTTTTCAGTTGGTAAACACCAAAATTATTCTGGGAACAGAAGAAAAACTGTTTAGCATAAGAGCATTAAAAAGTAGATGAAGTATTTTTATTACTTCTTATTTATTATTTATTCTTCTTATTTATTACTTCTTATTAATCTAACCAGATTTATCTGGTTAGGAGAGAGGTGTGAGTGGGGGAGGGGCAGAAAGAGGGAGACATAGAATCAGAAGTAGGCTCCAGGCTCTGAGCTATCAGCACAGAGCCCAATGCAGGGCTTGGGCCCACAGACCACGAGAACATGACCTGATGCTTAACTGACTGAGCCATCCAGGCACCCCAAGCATCCATGACTCATTAAGAAAGATGTCCTCAGTCTATATAAGATTTATTTTTATACTTGATAATGAGCTTTTTATATTTCTAACAGATGTTAAGTGGCTCATTCCCAATACATTAAATATATAATCTAAAATTTATTTATTAAACAAATTTTTATTCTTTATTTTTGAGAGAGCAAGTAAGCAAGCACAAGTGGGGAAAAGACAGAGAGAGAGGAAGACATAGAATCTGAAGTAGGCTCCAGGCTCCGAGCTGTCAGCACAGAGTCTGACGCGGTGCTTGAACCCACCAGCCATGAGATCGAGACCTGGGCTGAAGTCAGACACTTAAGTGACTAAGCCACCAAGGCACCCCAAAATTTTAGACATATAGTATCTAATATGGAAACAGTGTGATGATGAAAATGTTCCACTGCACTCTCCAATCTGGTCTCCAGTAGTCATATGTGGCTATTAGATAGTTGTGATGTAGTGCAACAAATTAATTTAATATTAATTAATGCAAATTTATATTATATAGTCATGCGTGGCTAGTGGCTATTGTATTGGGGCAACAAGGCTTGAGCTATGATCACAGATTCAAATTCATCAAAAAAATTACATATAGAGTACAGTTTTCCTTACTACCTTGTAGAGTATTTGGTAAAGCTAGTTTCAGAAAGGAATAAAAATAATTCACATACCTTCCCACACACACCTATAATTTACTTAGTGAACTAAACCTACTTTGAAAATTTCATGTAAAATTGATACCTTTATAGGCATTATGATATCACGATATTCACAAAAACTACAACTGTTTATTGTCCTGTGTTCTCCATGTTGTTGTAATAGCCGTTATCCCAATTGGTTTCCTTTCTAACTAGCCACAATACTGCTAAAACTCAAATCCTATATATAGCTATATTTTTCAGCATAAAAGCTAGGTGTCATCAGTAGTATGTAATATTTTCCTCTCTAATTCCCTAGGCTGGAGTTTACTATTGAATAACTCTGTTTAAAAAAAAAAAATTCCTAGGAGGGAGCCAAGATGGCAGAACAGCATGGAAGTTTTTGTGTGTCTCATGTCCACGAAATACAGCCAGACCAACGCTAAATGATCCTGCACACCTAGAAAACTGATCTGAGGATTAACACAACAATCTGCACAACCTGAAGCAAAGAAGTCAGAAGTGAACTTGGGGAGAGAGAAGTTGTGGAGGGCAGGGAGGTGCTTTTGCGTGCAGAGAGAGGACAGAGACGGTGGGGAGAATATAGTAAAAGCACCCCTCCCCAAAAGCAGCTGGAGAGAAAGTGGAAAATTGGAAAGAGCCTCAGAGACTGAACTAAAAAAGGGAGGAAGGAGAAAGTAGAGGGTTTAAATTCCATTAAGACTGTAAACAGGGGGAGCGCAGAGTCTGAAACTCTGTAGCTCAATACCTGGTGGTGCTCTGGTGGGAAGGGCGAATCCCCAGGAGCAGAGTGTGGTCTGGGAGGTTATGGGAAGAAGCGGTTCCACTGCTGGAAGGACATTTGGTAGAGGCTGGGAGGCAACCCGGGCCCAGGAGACCCCAGAGAACAGCGACATTTGCTGGTGCTGAAACAAGGTCGTTAAGGGTTAAGCCTGGTGCCAGATGTGTGTTGTGATTTTCCATAATCCCTGAAACGTTGCTGCCATACTATGTTGTGAACTTTTTCTGGGGCAGGCTGGCACCTGGCCACAGTCTCTGGGCTTCGGCAGCAGCACAGTAATGCAAACTATCCTGGGTGTGGCCATTGCTCGATGAGACCCTCTGCAGTGAGGCAGAACAGGTCAAAGCTGCAGTCTTTCAGAAGTAAGGAGCCGGGGAAAACAGCCACATCTGAGACAAAACTCGGGAGAGAGGTGCCACCTGGGGCTTGGTCACAGACAGTGTAAAAGAGGGGAGTGGACAAAAGCTGAAGACAAAGGACAGGTGCGCGATTGCTGATGGGGGAGAATAGAGTTCTGATACTAGAGACTGGGTACCTGGGTGACACCATTTTCACCGCTCCTATGCATATGCATATACACCTACAAGCTCCACAACAATCCACCCCAGTAGGCTAGCAGCACCATCTAGTGGAGAACAGAGCTGTTACACTAAGCCCTGCCTAACTGGGCCAACCTCACTCTTCAAGAACACAAGTCTTATCGCCTGCTTAGTTTATGGACTATAAAGCGCTTTATAGTCTCACTTCTAGGGGAAAACAAAGTAATTTCAGTCATATTTCAGTCTGTTACCAAGTCCATCTAATCACCTTTCTTTTTTTTTCTTTTATCATTTTTTTCTCTTTTTCATTTCTTTTCTTTTGCTTGAATACAGAAAGAGAAAAAATTCATTTTGCTTTTTAATTTTTACTAAAAATATTTTTCATTAATTTGTTTAGTATATTTTTTTTTACTTTTGTGTATTTTTTTCAAATTCTATATTACTTCCATCATTTTATTTTAGTCTACCTCAGTGTATTCCTTTTTCAAATTTTCAAACGATTTCCTTTTTTTCCTTTTTTCTCTTTTTCATTTCTTTTTTCTCTTTTAGTTCTTTCTTGAATACAAAGAGAGGAAAAATTCGTCTTTATTTTTAATTTTTATTAAAAATATTTTTCATTAATTTTTTCTACTATATTTTTAAATTTTGTGTAAATTTTTTTCAAATTCTATTTTACTGACATCATTTCATTTTAGTCTACTTCAGTGTATTCATTTTTCAAATTTTCAAACTATTTCCTTTTTTTTTCCTTCTTTCCCCTTTTTTCTCTAATCTATCAAGCTACTTTCAACACCCAGACCAAAACACACCTAGGATCTAGCATCATTTATTTGATTTTTTTCTGTGTGTGTATTTAACTTTTTAATTTTAATATTTTAATTTTAATTTTTTTCAATTTTAAATTTTCTACCTCATTAATTTCCTTTCTTCCTACAAAATTACAAAATGAAGGAATTCACCCAAAAAGAAATAGCGGGAAGAAACGACAGCCAGGGACTTAACCTATGCAGATACAAGCAAGATGTCTGAACCAGAATTTGGAATCACAATAATAAGAATACCAGCTGGAGTCAAAAACAGATTAGAATCCCTTTCTGTGGAGATAAAAGAAGTAAAAACTAGTAAGGATGAAATTTAAAAAAATGTTATAACTGAGCTGCAATCACAAATGGATGCCGTGGTGGCAAGGATGGATGAGGCAGAACAGAGAATCAGTGATATAGAGGACAAACTTATGGAGAATAACAGAAGCAGAAAAAAAGAGGGAAATTTAGGTAAAAGAGCACTATTGAAGAGAAATCAGTGACTCATTAAAAAGGAACAACACCAGAAGCACAGAAGTCCCAGAAGAGGAAGACAGAGAAATAGGGGTAGAAGGGTTACATGAGCAAATCATGGCGGGAAAATTTCCTAACCTGGGGAAAGACACAGACATCAAAATCCAGGACTCCCATTAGAGAGGTGGGACTCCCATTAGATTGAACAAAAACCGACCATCAACAAGGCATATCATAATCAAATTCACAATATACTCAGTCAAGGAGAGAATCATGAAAGCAGCAAGGGAGAAAAAAGTCCCTAACCTACAAGGAAAGACAGATCAGGTTTGCGGCAGACCTATCCACTGAAACTTGGCAGGCCAGAAAGGAGTGGCAGGATATATTCAATGTGCTGAATCAGAAAACTATGCAGCCAAAAATTCTTAATTTTTTAATGTTTTTTTTTTTTTTTTTATTTTTCAGAGAGAGAGACACACACACAGTGTGTGCAGGGAAGGAACAGAGAGTAAGGAAGACACAGAATCTGAAGACGACTCCAGGCTCTGAGCTGTCAGCACAGAGCCCAAGGCAGGGCTCAAACCCACGAACCGCAAGATCATGACCTGAGCCGAAGTCAGACGCTCAACTGACTGAGCCACCCAGGCACTCCCAATAATTCTTTATCCAGAAAGGCTGTCATTCAAGATAGAAGGAGAGATAGAAAGTTTCCCAGACAAACAAAAATTAAAGGAGTTTATGACCACTAAACCAGCCCTGCAAGAAATTTTAAGGGGGACCCTCTGAGAGGAGAAAAGATGAAAATACAAATGAACAAAAAAAAAAAATAAACAAACAAATAAATAAATAAATATCAAAAGCAACAAAGATTAGAAAGGACCAGAGAGCACCACCAGAAACTCCAACTCTACAAGAAACATAATGGCAATAAATTCATATCTTTCAGTACTCACTCTAAACATCAATGCACTCAATGCTCCAATCAAAAGACATAGGGTAACAGAATGGACAAGAAAACAAGATCCATCTATATGCTGTTTACAAGAGACCCACTTTAGACCTAAAGACACCTTCAGATTGAAAGTAAGGGGATGAAGAACCAGCTATCATGCTAATGGTCAATAAAAGAAAGCCACTTATATCAGACAAACTAGACTTTAAAATAAAGACTGTATCAAGAGATACAAAAGGGCATTATATCATAATCAAGGGGTCTATCCACCAAGAAGACCTAACAATTGTAAACATTCATGAGCCAAATGTGAAAGCACCCAAATATACAAATCAATTACTGAGAAACATAAAGAAACTCATTGATGGTAATACCATAATAGTAGGAGACTTCAACACTCCATTCATAGCAATGGACAGATCATCTAATCAAAAAATAAACAAGGAAACAATGGCTTTGAATGACACACTGGATCAGATGGACTTAGAATATTCAGAACACTTCATCCTAAAGCAGCAGAATATACATTCTTCTCCAGGGCACATGGAACATTCTCCAGAATAGACCACATACTGGGACACAAATCAGCCCTCAGAAAATACAAAAAGATGGAGATCATACCGTGCATATCTTCAGACCACAATGCTATGAAACTTGAAATCAACCACAAGAAAAAATTTGGAAAGGTAACAAATACTTGGAGACTGAAGAACATCCTACTAAAGAATGAATTGGCTAACTAAGAAGTCAAAGAGGAAATTAAAAAGTATATGGAAGCCAATGAAAATGATAACACCACAACCCAAAAACCTCTGGGACGCAGCAAAGGCAGTCATAAAAGGAAAGTATATAGCAATTCAAGCCTTCTTAAATTAAGAATGAAGAAAAGATCTCAGATACACAACCTACACTTATGCCTTAAAGCGCTGGAAAAAGAACAGGAAATAAAACCCCAAACCAGCAAAAGACAGGAAAAAATAAAGATCAGAGCAGGAATTGCTACTATCAAAATAAAAAAAAAAAAAAAAAAACCCAAAAAACAAAACAAAAAAAAAAACAAAGAACAAAACAAAACAGTAGAACAAATCAATGAAACCAGAAGCTGGTTCTTTGAAAGAATTAACAAAATTGATAAACCACTAGCCAGATGGCTCAAAAAGAAAAATGAAAGAACCCAAATAAATAAAATCTAGAATGAAAGAGAGATCACAACCAACACAGCAGAAATAAAAACAATAATAAAAGAACATTATGAGCAATTATATGCTATTAAAATGGGCAATCTGGAAGAAATGGACAAATTCCTAGAAACATATACACTACCAAAACTGAAACAGGAAGAAATAGAAAGTTTGAACAGACCTATAAATAGTAAGGAAATCGAATTAGTAATCAAAAATCTGCCAAAAAACAACATTCCAGGGCCAGATGGCTTTCCAGGGGAATTCTACCAAACATTTAAGGAAGAGTTAACACCTATTCTCTTGAAGCTATTCCAAAAAATAGAAATGGAAGGAAAAGTTCCAAACTCATTCTATGAAGCCAGCATTACCTTGATTCTAAATCAGACAGAGACCCCACTAAAAGGAGAACTATAGACCAATTTCCCTGATGAACATGGATGCAAAAATCCTCAACAAGATATTAGCCAACCAGATCCAACAAAACGTTAAAAACATTATTCACCACGACCAAGCAGAATTTATACCTGGGATGTAGGGCTGGTTCAATATCCACAAAACAATTAACATGATTCATCACATCAATAAAAGAAAGGACAAGAACCATACGATCCTCTCAATAGATGCAGAGAAAGCATTTGAAAAAATACAACATCTTTTCTTGATAAAAACCCTCAAGAAAGTAGGGATAGAAAGATCATACCTCAAGATCATAAAAGCCATATATGAATGACCCAATGCTAATATCATCCTCAATGGGGAAAACTGAGAGCTTCCCCCCTAAGGTCAGGAACAAGACAGTGATGTCCACTCTCGCCACTGTTATTCAACATAGTATTGAAAGTCTTAGCCTCTGCAATCAGACAACACAAAGAAATAAAATCGACCAGGGGGAGGTCAAACTTTCTCTCTTCACAGATGACATGATACTCTATATGGAAAACCCTAAAGATTCCACCAACAAACTGCTAGAACTGATTCATGAATTCAGCAAAGTTGCAGGATATAAAATCAACTCACAGAAATTGGTTGCATTCCTATACACCAACAACGAAGCAACAGAAAGAGAAATCAAGGTATCAATCCCATTTACAATTGCACCAAGAACTGTAAAATACCTAGGAATGAATTTAACCAAGGAGGTGAAAAATCTATACACCGAAAACTACAGAAAGCTTCTGAAAGAAATTGAAGAAGACACACAAAAAATGGAATAAAGATTCCATGCTCCTGGATAGCAAGAACAAATATTGTTAAATTGTCAATACTACCGAAAACAATCTACATATTCAATGCAATCCCTATCAAAATAACACCAGCTAGAACAAATAATCCTAAAATTTGTATGGAACCAGAAAATACCCCGAATAACCAAAGCAATCTTGAAAAAGAAAACCAAAGTAGGAGGCATCACAATCCCAGACTTCAAGCTATACTACAAAGCTGTAATCATCAAGACAGTATGGGACTGGCACAAGAACAGACACTCAGATCAATGGAACAGAATACAGAACCAAGAAATGGACCCACAAACGAATGGCCAACTAATCTTTGACAAAGCAGGAAGGAATATCCAATGGAATAAAGACAGTCTCTTCAAAAAAATGGTGCTGGGAAAACTGGACAGCAACATGCAGAAGAATGAACCTGGACCACTTTCTTATACCATACACAAAAATAAACTCAAAATGGATGAACGACCTCAATGTAAAAAAGGAAGCCATCAAAATCCTTGAGGAGAAAGCAGGCAAAAACCTCTTTGATCTTGGCTGCAGCAACTTCTTACTCAACACACCACCGGAGGCAAGGGAAACAAAAGCAAAAATGAACTTTGGGACCTCATCAAAATAAAAAGCTTCTGCACAGCGAAGGAAACAATCAGCAAAACTAAAAGGCAACGGACAGAATGGGAGAAGATATTTGCAAATGACATATCATATAAAGGGTTAGTATCCAAAATCTACAAAGAACTTATCAAACTCAACACCCAAAAAAACAAATAATCTAGTGAAGAAATGGGCAAAAGACATGAATAGACACTTGTCCAAGGAAGACATCCAGATAGTCAACCGATGCATGAAAAAATGCTCAACATCACTCATCATCAGGGAAATACAAATCAAAACCACAATGAGATCCCACCTCACACCTGTCAGAATGGCTAACATTAACAACTCAGGCAACAACAGATGGTGAGGATGTGGAGAAAGAGGATCTCTTTTGCATTGTTGGTGGCAGTGCAAGCTGGTGCAGCCACTCTAGAGAACAGTATGGACGTTCCTCAAAAAATTAAAAAGAGAACTACCCTACGACCCACCAATTGCACTACTAGACATTTATCCCCGTGATACAGGTGTGTGGTTTCAAAGGGACATATGGGACCCCCATGTTTATAGCAGCACTATCAACAATAGCCAAAGTATGGAAAGAGCCCAAATGTCCATTGATGGATGAATGGATAAAGAAGAGGTGGTATATATATACAATGGAGTATTACTTGGCAATCAAAAAGAATGAAATCTTGCCATTTGCAACTATGTGGATGGAACTAGAGGGTGTTATGCTAGGGGAAATTAGTCAGAGAAAGAAATATCATATGACTTCACTCATATGAGGATTAAGATACAAAACAGATGAGCATAAGGGAAGGGAAACAAAAATAATATAAAAACAGGGAGAGGGACAAAGCATAAGAGACTCATAAATATGGAAAACAAACAGAAGGTTACTGGAGGGGGTGTGGAAGGGGCTAGGCTATATGGGTAAGGGGAATTAAGAATATATTCCTGAAATCATTGTTGCACTATATGCTAACAAATTTTGATCAAAATTCAAAAAAATGAAATTAACTAAAAAAAGAAAAAAAAATCCTAGATGATACTGATTCACCAGTACCTCATCTTTGCCTCACAATCTAATTCAATTTATTCCTCCCTTCTTTCCAACCTCACTTCCCCCTCCTTCCTACTCTTCTTTCCTTTCCTACTCTCTCCAAGTGCTTACTAATATACACCATATGCACAGTGACACATTGGTGTTTTAGTTTCCTTTTGCTGCTATAACAAATTAACACAAACTTAATAATTTCAAACAACACATGTTTGTTATCTTGTAGTTCTGGAGTTGAGAATTCCTAAAGACAAGGTGTTGGCAGGATAGCATTCCTTCTGGAATCTCTTTAAGGAGTCATTTCCTTATTTTTTACAGCTTCTAGAGTTGATCTGCATTCTCTGTCTCATGGCTTTGTCTCACATCTTCAAAGCCTACAGAGTAGTATCTTCAAATCAACCTCCCTCTCCTCTCCTCTCTTCCTCTCTTTCTCCTCTCCTCTCCTTGTCACGTCTATTTCTCTGACTCTCTTTTCTTGCTTTTCCTCTTAACTAAACATTGTGACTGCATTGGAACCAGTTGGATAATCCAGGATAATCTTCCCACTTTAAAATCCTTAACTTAATCACATCTACAAAGCCCCCTTTTCTATGAAGTTAACCTAATCATAAGTTATGGGAACACATCTTTGGGAAGCCATTATTCTGTCTACCACAACACATATTTTATAACTCTTTAAAAAATTAAAGTTATAATAATGTTTTGAAAGAGCTAATTACAATTGTGAGTATATATTTATATTAATTCACAAATAATGCACACACACACACCCTAAATTATATAGATTAACACACAAATGAATACATTAATAACTAGATGTTGTGTGGTACAAAAAGATACTTAATGTAGCTATCTTTAGGTTTCATACATTTTCAAGCTTTTATCCAAAAACTGTACTTTGAAGATTCCTGAACAGCTCATGTATTTCCTGATATCACAAATCTCTTTTTTGGTTTTGCATCCATCCAATTACACTCTCATAAACAATTCTTAACACAGATAGTATTTAATAATTATTTTGCTAACAGTTTGGTAATTCAAGCTGTATTTTAACAAATTTATTGATATGTAAGTAATGTGGTACAACAGTCTTGTTACAGCCAAGATATACTACATTAATCACTACACCTCTATTATATCAGGCCTATTACTCTAATTTAGTAGGTTAAATTTGTGTCAGAATGAAAGCTTTCCATGTAAAAACCTACCAATTTAAACTGCCAAGCCAAGCTTTTCTTCACTGAATTTGGATCTAGTTAAAAGACCAACTTTTGTCATGAAAATTTATGATCACACACCTAATTCAATTTGCTTTAAACCATTTAACACTGTGTTGTACAAAGATACTAGTCTAGAATCAGACTGATTTTGGTGGCCAAATAGACTGTGACTTTTGGCTTATCTCTTTGGTTCCCTAAGTTTTGGTGCCCTCATCTGTAAGATGGAAATAATAAAAATTTATCCCTATGGTCCTGTAACAGTGGCTGCCTGATATAAAGGGATTCTAGTTCCATGATAGCAGGTTTTATCATAATCACCTGTAATAGTAATAAGTAAAGAACAACTCTTAGAACAAGTCATTATGTCACAAGTATAATCAAAGGGAAAATGAAAATAAAAACTCAAGAAATAGAAATATTCTTTATTATATATTAAACTGAGAAAGAACCTTTTCTGAGTAATCAGATACTAGTTGCTAGGTAAATTTCTAATAATTTACAATTTATCTTTATAGAGATATCACATTCAGGTTTTTAAACTTAATAAATTTTGTTTACATTTTTTTCTTTTTAAAGATTTTAGTTATTTATTTTTTTAATTTAAATTCAAGTTAGTTACCATATAGTGTAGTACTGGTTTCAGGAGTAGAATTCAGTGATTTCATCATTTATATGCAACACCCAGGGTTCATTCCAACAAGTGCCCTCCTTAGTGACCAACAACCATTTAGCTCATCCCTTACCTACCTTCCCTTCATTAACCCTCAACCTGCTCTCTATATTTAAAAGTCTCTTATGGTTTGCCTCTCTCTGTGTTTATATCTTATTTTATTTTTCCTTCTCTTCCCCTACTTTCATCTGATTTGTTTCTTAAATTAAAGATCTACTTTTTCAAAGGACCCTAGAACAGATGACTTATAGGCTGACTTTTATCTAGCCTTTAAAGAACAGAAAGTACCAGTGTTATTCAAGATTCAAGGCCACAAGACAAAAGACAGAGAGCCCCCCCCCCCCGTATGTTATTTTTTGTGAGTCCTAAGAAATTTATTAACTATTTCCTTTTCTTTCTTTCTTTTTTAAATTTTATTTAAATCCTAGTTAACATATAGTGCAATAATGATTTCAGGAATAGAATTTAGTGATTCATGACTTACATATAACACCCAATGTTCATCCTAACAAGTGCCTCTTTAATGCCCATTATCCATTTAGCCCATCCCCCCATCCAACACCCCTCCAGCAACCCTCAGTTTGTTCTCTGTATTTAAGAGTCTCTTATGGTTTGTCTCCCTCTCTTCTTTTATCTTATTTTTCCTTCCCCTCACCTATGTTCATCTGTTTTGTTTCTTCAATTCCACATGAGTAAAATCACGTATCTGTCTTTCCCTGACTAACTTATTTTGCTAAGCATAATACCTTCTAGTTCCATCCATGTTGTTGCAAATGGCAAGATTTCATTCTTTTTGATCACCAAGTAATACACCAATGTGTGTGTGTGTGTGTGTGTGTGTGTGTGTGTGTGTGTGTGTGTCTGTGTGTATTCCACATTTTCTTTATCCACTTGTCAGTTGATGGCCATTTGGGCTCTTTCCATACTTTGGCTATTGTTGATAGAGCTGCTATAAACACTGGGGTGCATGTCCCCCTTCAAATCAGCATAGTTGTATCCTTTGGGTAAATACCTAGTAGTGCAATTGCTGGGTAGTAGGGTAGTTCTATTTTTAACTTTTTGAGGAACCTCCATACTGTTCTCCACAGTGGCTGCACCAGTTTGCATTTTACAAACAATGCAAAAGTATTCCCTATTCTTGCCAACACCTGCATCCTTGCCAACACCTGTTGCTTCCTGAGTTGTTAATGTTAGCTATTCTGACAGGTGTGAGTTGGTATCTCAATGTGGTTTTGATTTGGATTTCCCTGATGATAAGTGATGTTGAGCATCTTTTGATGTGTCTGTTAGCCATCTGGATATCTTCTTTGAAAAGAAGATCTTCTTCTGCTTATGTCTTTGGCCCATTTCTTCATTGGATTATTTGCTTTTTGGGGTGCTGAGTTTGATAAGTTCTTTTATAGATTTTGGGTACTTTATAGATTCTGGATATGTCATTTGCAAATATCTTCTCCCATTCTGTCAGTTGCTTTTTAGTTTTGCTGATTGTTTCCTTCACTTTGCAGAAGCTTTGTATCTGTATGAGGTCCCAACAGTTCATTTTTGTTTGTTTCCCTTGTCTCTGGAGACATGTCTAATGAGCAGTTTCTGTGACCAAGTTCAAAGAGGTTGTTGCCTGTTTTCTCATCTAGGATTTTGATGGCTTCCTCTCTTACATTTAGGTCTTTCATCCATTTTGTGTTTATTTTTGTGTATGGTGTAAGAAAGTGGTCCAGGTTCATTCTTCTGCATGTCACTGTCCAGTTTTCCCAATACCATTTGAAGAGCCTTTTTTTTTTCTATTGGATATTCTTTCCTGCTTTGTGAAAGATTAGTTGGCCATACATTTGTGGGTCCATTTCTGGTTTCTGTATTCTGTTCCACTGATACATGTATCTGTTTTGTGCCAGTACCGTACTGTCTTGATGATTATAGCTTTGTAATACAGCTTGAAGTCTGAAATTGTGATACTTCCGGCTTTGGTTTTATTTTTCAACATTACTTTGGCTATTTGGGGTCTTTTATGGTTCCATACAAATTTTAGAATTGTTTGTTCTAGTCCTGTGAAGAATGTTGGTATTATTTGATAGGGATTACACTGAATGTGTAGACTGCTATGGGTAGTATTGACATTTTAACAATATTTTTCTACCAATCTATGAGCATGGAATGTTTTCCCATTTCTTGTGTTTTCTTCACTTTATTTCAAACGCTTTCTATAGTTTTCAGCATACAAATCTTCTACCTCTTTGGTTCAGTTTATTCCTAGGTATTTTATGGTTTTCAGTGCAATTGTAAGTGGAATTGATTCCTTGATTTCTCTTTCTGCAGCTTCATTATTGGTGTATAGAAATGCAACTGATTTCTGTACACTGATTTATATCCTGTGACTTTGCTGAAGTCATGTATTAGTTCTAGCAGTTTTTTGGTGGAGTCTTTTGACTTTTCCACATAGAGTATCATATTTCCTGTATAGAGTGAAAGTGTGACTTCCTCCTTGCCAATTTGGATGCCTTCTATTCTTTGTGTTGTTTAATTGCTGAGGCTAGAACTTCCAACACTATGTTGAATAACAGTGGTGAGAGTGGGCATCTCTGTCATGTTCCTGTCCTTAGGGGAAAAGCTCTCAGTTTTTCACCACTGAGGATGATATTAGCTGTGGTTCTTCATATATGGCCTATATGATCTTGAAGTATGTTCCTTCTATCCCTACTTTCTTGAGGGTTTTTATCAAGAAAGGATGCTGCATTTTGTCAAATGTTTTCCTGTGTCTATTGAGTAGATTCATGTGGTTCTTATCCTTTCTTTTAGTAATGTGACGCATCACTTCGATTGATTTGCAGATATAGAACCACCTGTGCAGCCCACCCAATGAAAGAGGAGAGATCACAACCAACACCACAGAAATACAAACAATAGGAAGAGAATTACTCATATTATAAGCAATTATATGCCAACAAATTGGGCAATGTGGAAGAAATGGAAAAATTCCTAGAAATATATAAACTTCCGAAACTGAAACAGGAATAGAAAATTTGAACAGATCCATAACCAGTAAATAAATTAAAAGAGTAATCAAAAATCTCCTAAAAAACCCAAGAGTCCAGGTCTGGTGGCTTTCCAGGGGAATTCTACCAAACATTTAAAGAAGAGTTAAAACTTATGCTTTTGAAGCTGTTCCAAAAAAATAGAAATGTAAGGAAAACTTCCAAACTCATTCTATGAGGCCAGAATTACCTTGATTCCAAAGCCAGACAAAGACCTCCACTTAAAAGGAGAACTACAGACCAATTTTCCTGTGAAGATGGATGCAAAAATTCTCAACAAGATAGTAGCAAATCAAATAAAAAATGCATTAAAGAATCATTCACCACAATCAAGTGGGATTTATTGCACCTTCAGTTTTTAAATGTACTTACACATTGTTTGCTAGGTATCAATCTACTTTTTCATTCATTTTAAGAAATAGGCTAATCTGATTCTTTTCTTCCTTTTCTGAGCTTTTTTTTTTTTCATGTCAGAGTGTCTTTTTAATTATGTTATGCACTGGAACAGGCAAGCAAGATCATTTTAGTTCAAATCAAAACCTGGTACCCATTTTACCTTTTTTAATTATATAAACCTACACAAATATACACAGGAACACACATATAATGACAACTGACATAGGACTACTGAAATGTTTTACCTAATGATGTATTTGCTACCAGCCTTCTTATCTGTTTTATCTATTTCAATCTAATCTGCTTTTCAAACTGTCAAGATAGTGATATTTCTTACAGTGCATATTTAATTATTTCTCTTTGGTTCTAAAATTTTTAGTGGAACTCCACTGATTATAGGATGAAATGATGGAATAATTCCTTGGCATGGTCTTAAAGGATCTCTATAATCTGGCCCTCCTGACATTTCCAGGTTAATCTCCAGGCCTTATCAAGAATCTCACCACTAAAACTCTGAATGGTACTTTGGTATAACCCCTCCCCTCCAGCCCCCATTGCCATTCAGCTGATTTTTGTATTTGTCTGACCTTCTATATTGACTATCCCATCTAACTGCCTGGCATAATTTCTATGTATCCACAAGACTTAATGTCACAGTTCCATTCTTCTGAGATTCATTTAAGCAGTGTTCATAGTTTTCTCTTTGCACCAGAAGTTCTAATACCTTATTTTGTAGCACTTTTTGATTATTTTTTAGGGAATGTTCATTCTTATTACCAATGACCCGCCATCACTTCATGATGCTGCAGGCCATAGTTATGCATCTCTAGAATAGTGCTACTGACATGGAAAATATACAGGAAATGCTTTATCAATAAGTAAATGGGAAAAAAAATGAAATTGGTACATGGGCCTTTAAAGTTCAATGTTTGAAAACTACCTATTATAATTACACTAATAGCATATAAATGTATGCTTATCTAAATAATGAAACATTATAGGAGTGCCTGGGTGACTCAGTTAGTTAAGCGCCTGACTTCGGCTCAGGTCATGGTCTCACGGTTCATGAGTTTGAGCCCCACATTGGACTCAGTGTTGGCAGCTCAGAGCCTGGAGCCTGCTTTGGATTCTGGGTCTCCCTGTCTCTCTGCCCCTCCCCTGCTCACTCCCTCTCAAAAATCAATAAACTTAATATACGTATATAAAATATATATATGTATACACACTATATATATATATATATATATATATATATATATATATATATATATACAATAACACATTACAGAAATACATTGAGTGCAATGTTGTAGACTCTCAGCATCTTCCCCTACTGCACTGCTTTTCCTAGGGACACTGTTATAAACATACAAATAAGTATATAAATATGGACATTTAGCTTTTTAATAGTTACAAATCAGATTATACTCTAGAAAATCTGTGTGTATTGTTCTTTTTGTTCAATACTAAATGGTTTTCTTGTGCTGTTACAAAGAAATCTGTTTTCCTTCTTTTATTTCCTTTTTATCAAGAACAAAAGGTACCATATTACATAATTAATTTAACTTATTAACCATACTCCATTGATAAACATTTAGATCATTTCTATGTTTGTACTACAAGTAAAGAAATCTACACACACACACACACACACACACACACACACACACATACACACATTCACATATATGAAATTGTGCCCATGTGAAAACATATATTTTAGATTGTTCTACTATAGTTCTTACACCCGAGGGTATGCACTTTAAATTGGACACACACTGTCACATAGTCTCCAAAATTTTGAACAATAAGTATTCGTTTCAGTTAAGGAACTTAAGAAAAATTAAATTTAAAAAATCTCAGATTCAATAAAATTCTACCTGTTACTTATTTACCCCAGAATATTGACAACAGAGTTTCATAATTATAGTCTAAGAATTAAGGAATATTTTCCATATCCAAAACAATCTATGTTTGCATAGTTTACTTAATGTCACCCTATGGTATAGTAATGAGTAAAAGTTAACAACATATTCATATGTCCTGAAGTTGGTTTTTGAAT
The DNA here is from genome assembly GCF_018350215.1 of Panthera leo. Lineage (NCBI taxonomy): Eukaryota > Metazoa > Chordata > Mammalia > Carnivora > Felidae > Panthera > Panthera leo. Next base: position 164,710,290 of record NC_056679.1, on the reverse strand, counting down.
GCAATGGTAGTTTAAGATCAGGTGTTTGGATTTACAAGTATTTAAAACTAGTAGCTTTCTGACAAAGATTGTATAATAATCATTATGACAAAATTGGAGAATTAATCCATTTTGGCATCCTGTATATTAAGGTGCTAAATGTTGGAACATACAAAACCGAAAGTTTTAGGAGATCTTTCACATTCACTACCTATGTTCAAGCAATTTGTTTTGAGCAGTATAGAAAGAATCATCTGAGTCAAGGAAAATATGTTAGCATTTATGATGAGAGTTAACACAAGTTATTTTTTTGGACATACTATATCAATTTTAAGAAGTCTAAACATATTAAGTGTTTTCTTCAAAATGAAAGAATGTTGATAAATTATATAATTGACAAGAAATGACTCACCTTGTGTTTGGGCTTAAAGACTAAATCTAATTGGCTTTACATGAAATTAATCAAACCCATTTTTTATCTGGCTTAGAAAAACAATTCCAGTGAAAAACAGCTGATTGATATTTGGGGGTTTTATCTTTTGTTATAATATTCAATTATATAATTGGCAGTCAGGAAACAAACTAGTGGATGCGAATATGAAAACATTACTTCTTACCTTGTTTAAATATAAAATTTATATTCAGTTGGCAGGAATGTTATTATGCAAAATATCAATAAAATAAGCATATTGGAAACAGACTGAAAATTCACATTCAAATTCAAGTTCTCAGTGTTCTGATTTGTTTAGATAATAACCAACCAGCTGCGTAAGAATTGTATGGAAGATGTGGGTTAATAGTGGCATACATGAGAGAGACCCAATTTTAACCTTTACCGCAATATAATGCGTTTGACATTTTAAAAATATTAAAAAAATTTATATTGCAAAAGCAATCTGATTAGTAGTGAATTGCCAATTCTTTTTCCCTTTTTTTTCTGGCAACCATGAAACCCAGATGCTAAGCACTGGAAGATATTTCTTCCAATAGCAGCATCTGGCGTGCTGGCAGACTCCATAAGCAATTTTGTTTTACAGCTTTAAAGCAGCTTCTGGGTCTATTACATGGTTAATCTGATGGGCTGTCTGGGCTGCCTTGTCCTCCTGGATGCCATATGCCAACAGCTAGAGATGCAGTGAACTGTCTGCCCATTAGGACTGCTATAAAGAGCACACCTGAAAAAAATCAGCTGCAAAGAGAGTGCTCTACTTCTGTTCAGTCATTACAATACCAGTGATGAGTGACCTGGCTAAAACAGTGCTAAAAACTTGCCAAATTGTTCAATGCCCTCTGAGCACCAGAGAAGACTAGAAAACTGTAAATAATAAAATATTCAGGAAATTATTGTATCCTTTGATAATAAAACAAGTATTTGCAATTTTCCTCCATGCAAGAGAAGGAACATAAAATGAAGAGAATTGTGAGGGTAAGAGACAGAAATTTGATTACTGCTATTCTATGGCAAATGGCTCATGAGAGGATAAATTTCCTGAGTGTTAGGATTGTGTCTAAATCATTCTTATATTTTGACAGCCTACTAGAGTATTTGAACATGGTATAAATGGAGTAAGTGGTTTTAAAGAAATAAAAGCAAATAATATAACATCATTGTAATTATATAATACATTCTATAATCTTTAAACACTTTGCACCAGTGTTTTTTCAGAGAATACTTTCTTTATCACCCAGACTAGATTGCCCAGCCTTCTGAATACCCCAGTATGTCATTGTACCATTTAACACCATTTACATTTATATACTTGTGTGATCATAGAATACTACATCCCAGTCCTTTAACTGAAAACCTAGGTTAATTTTGTTTTAATCTAAAACATTTCAGTAAACCATAACGTATTTATTTTTTTCATAAGGGCAAAGGCATAGTCTTTGCTTATACAGAGTTCAGGATCCAAACTCATTATTTACTGATAAATAAATATACAAATGTTGGAGAAGAGGGAGTGCAAAATTTTGGTTAATCAAGTAAATGGGTTAAGTGGAGATTAATTCAAGGGTTTCTACTCTGAGTACTTCTCATGCTTGGAATGGCTCCTTCTTTTGTTAATCTCATCTTCTTAACCCACTTTTCTGTCTTGCTCTCCTACTTTTAAGAGCTCATGTGATTAGAATGGAGCCTCTCAGATAATCCAGGATAATTTCCCTATTTTATTAGCTATCTCATTAGCGATCTTAATTCCATCTACAAAGTTCATTCCATTTTTTCCTTGTAACAAAACCTACTCACATGTTTGGGGATTATGATATGGACATCTTTTTTTTTTTAATGTTTATTTATTTATTTTTGAGAAACAGAGAGAGAGAGAATGCGTACATGAGGAGGAGAGAGGCAGAGAGAAGAAGAGAGAATCCTAAGCAGGCTTTGCGTTGTCAGTATAGAGTGTCAGTGTAGAGCCTACTGCGGTGCTCAGTATCACGAACCGTGAGATCATGACCTGAGCCAAAATCAAGAGTCAGACACTTAACCCACTGAGCCACCCTGTAACCCCATAAGATATGGACATCTCATTCTGTCTCCTATATTGCCCAACACCAGAATTTAAGGATGAGATAGAATTTAATCTTGATAAAGTTTCCCAGTTAAGCTCAGAGTGAAACATGGAAACCAGAGAAGGCTCATGGATTCATAACATATTAATTTTAAAAAAATTGTAAATGCTTTAGCCATGTACCTTCACCTTATATAAGGGGACATCAACTCCCCAAGACCTATATTACACAGCCAAAACTATCTACTGAAAGAACTACAGTTTTTCAACTTCTAATTTAGTGTTCTTTATACTTTATATCATTCTACCTTAGCTGTTTCTAGTTCAGGCCAAAAGTACACAAGACTCTATTTCACAGGTGATATGATACTTAATAATTCATAAATATACACATATATATAAACACATATAAGATTATAGTAACAAATAAAAATTGTTATAAAAATTAAAATAAAATTTAATGGGTGAAGGCTGTAGTTCACAAAACCACATAAAAATGTACTAAACTAGCCATGCCCTTAGGAGCTTTGTTCAGGTATAGCCAAGAGAAGACAGTTGGAAGTTAATAAATCAGATTTAGGGAAACTCACTCTTCTAGGATTCATGCTTTAACCTTGTGTTTTGGCTTTTTTTTTCAGAGTACTTTTCTTTTTTAATGTTCATTTATTTTTGAGAGAGAGAGAGAGATACAGAGTGTGAGTGGGGGAGTGGCAGAGAGGGAGACAGAATGTGAAGCAGTCTCCAGGCTCTGTCTGAGCTGTCAGCACAGAGCCCAATGCGGGGCTCAAACCCAGGAACTGCAAGATCATGACCTGAGCAGAAGTCGGACGCTTAACCGACTGAGTCACCCAGGCGCCCAATGATTTAACCTTGTGTTTAAGGAGAATAATCCCTTCCTGCCAGCTCCCACCAAATAAATTCATGGTAAACTTCTTTTACATGTCTTTCTATTAGCATACCACACCGTCAAACAAAAAAGAATTGTGTTGAATTAACGAAGTAATTACAGATACGATTTGTCAACCCTGGAAACTCAAAACTAAAAACTCTACTGAGAATATATACCTTTAAACCTGAAGCACTGGGTTGTTAAATTCCTCTTTATTATTATTAGTAGTAGTAACAGTAGTAGTAGCAGTAGTAGTAGTATTTGCTCTTGGGTTGTAGGAGTACCTTACATATTTTGGGTAACCTTTTATCAGAAATATGGTTTACAAATGTTTTCTCCAATTCTGTAGTTTGTCTTTTCACTCTATTGATTGTTTCCTTTGCTGTTAGTTTGATGTAGTTCCACTTATTTATTTTTGCTTTTGTTACCTGTGTTTTGATTTCAAATTAAAAATATAAATGTCAAGACTAATGTCTTTTCTTCTGTGTTTTCTTTTTCCTGCATTTATATACAAATCTTTTATATTTCAGATGTTGTGTTTAACACAACATAGTCTTTAATCTATTTTTAGTTGATTTTTGTGGATGGTCCAAGATAAGGGTTTAATTTAATTCTTTTGCATGTGAGTATCTAGTTTCCCAGTACCATTTATTGAAGACATTATTCTTTCCCCATTCTATTTTCTTGGCACCTTTTTGGTGTTTTGGAAGATCAGTTGACTATATATGTGTGGGTTTATGTCTCTCTCTATTCTGTTTATCTCTATTCTGTTTCATTTGTTTGAGTAAACAATATTTTTAAAAAATTAACCAGTGACTTCCTATTGACATACAGAGATCATGAAATAGACAATTAATTTTGTTTTTAAGAAAATAGTAAATACTGTTAAAAAGATTAAAATTTCTTTGACTTTACCTTGTCTCTTCAGCATCCTTCATTGTTGGAGTATTTTTACACTTTGCTATAATCAAATTCAAATTTTAGCTGTCAATGAATTAGATAGAAGTAAAAAATAACAAAAGTCCTTGGAATTCCAATGTTTATGAAAGTAATTTTAGGAATCTTTACTCTTAAAGTAAAAATCAAACAAATAAGCAATTAAAAGAACCCAGAAAACAAACAGTACAGTCATCTTATTCCTCTCCCTCATATTAAAAGTTATTGTACTAAAAAATTATTATACTAAATATTGCACTAAATATTATGCTAAATATTGTACTATGATATTGTACTAAAATATATAGAAAAAGAAAACCTATGGAACATTCACATTTGTTTTGTTAATTAAATAACAACAACAGCTCTTAGGCAGTTCAAAAGAGACTTTAAGAAAAGTTTATAGAAGTTTCCATTTAAAATGTTTGGAGTTTTAAAATATGAGAATATTCTTTGAAGCCAATTTTTGTGGAAAATTACTAAGATACATAGAAAAATCACGTCTTTTTGGATCATGGGTAGAGTTCACAATCTTGTATTACAACCCTCATGCTGTGCTTTGCCTATGATTGGTAGCCCAAAGGCATCATTTTGAGTGGAATCATATTGTTTAGGAGTAGTAACTCATGCTGATCAACTACAAAGCAATCAGTAACACAGAGATCAATTGGACAGCAAAGAAGATAAAGGAAAGAGGCAGTTGAAATTCCATTATTACTGATATTAAAGATATTAAGAGGGAAGATATTGATAGTGGCATGAATAGAAGTTAATACTTTTATAAACTATTTAAAATACATATTCATGGCCTAACATCTTTAAAGTAAAAAAAAAAAAAATCAAAGCATATATTTAGTTAGGTAGAGTACAGCATAAAACATGATGTGAATAAGATATGTAAGTATCATCATTATTCATCTGATTGAAATTGGCTAACACTGATCAACTGACTCTGCAAAGCTAAGTTATAAAACCCCCAAAGACGGTTCTACCATTTTCTTAGAGCATTCCTCAGTAAAGTTAAATGTAATCCATATGTTTTCTGATTATTTTATGTCTATGTCCCAAAGACAGCAGTTTTATGATATGATTTTATTATTTGACACTTCTCAAGCTTTTTAATGTCTTTAACATAAACCTGAGAAATAATGTCAGGAAATCTTCATCTTGATGACGATGAACAATATCCATTTTGTAGAGATTAAGAATTTGCTTAAAATTAAGTAATTTTGATTAAAGAAACTTGGTTCACAAAGCTTGAAAAATAGTGTTAATGGAGAATGAATCAAGAAAGTCTGGAGACCCCAAGAGCCAGTTTCGAATCTTGACTGTGGCATTTATAAACTCTGACTTTGTATAAGTACCTTAGTAACTCCCTGTGCCACACTTTTTTTCTTTTGTAAAAAAAAATATATGTAGCTAAGTGATCTCAACTCTCTTCCTGCTTAAACAATTTCTTTATCTGGTACCCACCTGTTAATATCTCTAATCTGAGTTTCATGTACATTAATTCTGCATTTAAAGTCAACTGACAATTCATTTTTTTATCAGACTGCATAAACATGTACAAGGGCAATGTGGACTATAAAGATCCAATAGGCCAAAGAAGCAAGTTCATCTACCTATGTTTTTGCCAAATCATGCACTTTATTATTACATTTATATTGAAGTATGCTTCATCAGACAGCCTTTCCTAATATAAAGTCACTTTTTTTTTTAACGTTTTTATTTATTTTTGAGACAGAGAGAGACAGAGCATGAATGGGGGAGGGGCAGAGAGAGAGAGGGAGACACAGAATCAGAAGCAGGCTCCAGGCTCTGAGCCATCAGCCCAGAGCCCGACGCGGGGCTCGAACTCACAGACTGTGAGATCGTGACCTGAGCCGAAGTCGGACGCTTAACCGACTGAGCCACCCAGGCGCCCCTAAAGTCACTTTTTTCTTCTTAAATTTTTTAGCTAGTTAACATATAGTGTAATATCGGTTTTAGGAGTAGAATTTAGTGATTCATCACTTACATATAACACCCAGTGCTCATCACAAGTACTGTCCTAATACCCATCACCCATTTAGACCATCCCCTGCCCGCCTCCCCACCATCAACCTTCCATTTTTTCTCTATAGTTAAGAGTCTCTTATGCATTGTCTTCCTCTTTTTTTCCCTTCCCCTATGTTCATCTGTTTTGTTTCTTAAATTCCACATATGAGTGAAATCATATGGTATTTGATAATCATTTCTTTAAAACATTATCAAATAATTAATATAATATAGTGTTTTGTTGTTTATTTGTTTTAATGCTGTCTTAACCAAGTTTTGAGACCAGAATTTGGTTGGCTTTCCTTCTTGAAAGTTAAATCCACACCCAACCTTAAATGTGGCTTCTGCACTCTTGTGGCACTATGCACAAGCTGTAATCACCCTCAGGTCAGGTGAACTAGGTCCAGACAACTAGGGTCAGCCTCTATGCCCCAAAGACCAAGAGAAATTCTAAAAGTTAGCCAATTCACAGGGATGTTGAGAAACTTAGCTAAGCTCATTCCCCTTGCCATACATAAGCCACCACCTGCAGCTCCAGCTTGCTGTTACCCTGTCCTAGGTACAACCTCTTGTTTGGGTTTGCTTGGCAGTCTTGTCTCATTTGGAGTTATAAGTAAGAGTTTTGCCTTTGATTCATGAGTCTCATTCACTTCATTGTGTTCCACCACCAAAAGAATCTTTAAATCTTAAAACAACAGACACTGTGAGAACAGGATGGCATGACCTTGACTACTAACTCTTGGATAGCTTCATAAGGGACTGTTCTTATTTCATTAATTGGTTCCAAGCTACCACATGAGCAGTGTGAGCTTAGCTAAAGCCTTGTTGCTTGCCACTGTGCCTGCAGGTAGGTGTCATGACTCTCCTTATTCAAATATCTTGGCCATGGGAATACTCAAAATGAATAGTGTTAATTGTCTAAACTTCTTGGGCTAGATATTAGCACAGACGAAGCCTAACTTAGAGTGACAGAAGTGACAGGCCACTTGAGCCACATCTTCTCAGGTTAAGCATTCAGGTGTGTTTCAGATCAAGACTGCATTTAAGAGGGACCTATCCTAAGGGATACCATTTCTTTGGTATTGGTGTTTCTTTATGGTTATTCAAGGGCAGGGCTCTAGTGTGTCTGTGTGTTTGGAGTTGGAGGAAAGCATTGGTTAGGCTGCCCAACAGTAGAGAAATGGCACCCTGCTCTCCTTGTTGGTGCTGCTCAGGTGGAACTAATGGCCTCCCTGCCTTCTTGGCTGTTACATATATTGCTGCTATCATCAGCAAATTTCATGTACCCAGATGCTACACTAGAGGAGGTCACCCTTCCCTCAAACCCCTTGACAACCTGGAAAATCCCTTGGGATTAACTGAGTGACTAGCAATGTAGTTCAACAGAGTGTTTGAGTGGCACTGCAGCTATCCTAAGTCACAAGAGGCTCAATGGAATTTTGTGGCTTTCTATCTGTTCATCAGGATGACTCTGACAAAAGATGGAAACCCAAAGGTCAACGTAATTGGCCAAACTTCAGGTAGTCATCTTAACATTTTCCTGGTCACTGGGGTGCCTGGATGACTCAGTCAGTTAAGCATCCAACTTTGGCTCAGGTCATGACCTCACGGTTTGTGAGTTTGAGCCCCACATCAGGCTCTGTGCTGACAGCTCAGAGCCTGGAGCTTGCTTCGGATTCTGTGTCTCCCTCTCTCTCTCTCCTCCTTCCCAACTTGTGCTCTTTCTCTCTATAAAATAAATGAACATTAAAAAACAAAAACAAAAAAAAATATTGCCCTGGTCAGTAAATTGTCTCATCTGTACCTTGTGAGCTATAGCCAAAGAGTTGTTCCATTCATGGTGGAGAACTCTGGGAATCTCTTGCCTCACAATATCCAAAATATAAATCAAGGTCACCCATGTCTGTGCAAAGACTAAGGCCACAAGACAAGGTCTCATTAGAATACTGCTTATCCCCTATGAATTACTAGACATTACTAGTAGTTGTCAACCCACCATTTCACTTCTCAGAATACACAATGCCAGGTTTTTGAAAAAGATATTCTATGAAACTTTCATTTCTCTGATAGGTTCCAGGGAGCTGGTTTAATTGAAAGCCCTAATGGGCTCCTCACAGAACTCCTATTTAAGTTCCACAATAACAAATGCATTGATAAATGGGTCTCTATCTTTCCCCAGGCCTTAATCATTCTTAATTCAAACCCTCTTGGCCAACTCACACTTCACATCAACTTTAGCAAAATCTTCCCATCATCCTTTTCTATATTTAAAGAGGGATACTCTTGCCTCTGTGTATATAAAGATTCATTATTTATGAGGTTCTTTAATACTCTATACCCCCGTCTTTATGGGTTTTTGATTCTGCCTCTATCTCAGAAGGGCTGGAAGCCAGATGGAGGGCACATACTCTTTTAGTATCTATTAACCATAGATCATCTCATAGCTGTCTGTTCCTGATGGGCCAGGCACCTGCACATCTATCAAAGGTTTAGCTAAGCTATGCTCCTTGTATTGGTGCCTTGGCATCCATTTTGTTTGGCCAAGTAGCTAACAAAATGTGTCAGTGACCTTAAACTGACACCAACCCCCTCATCCAGGTGTATGACCTAGAGAGCAGCCCATAGAGTCGCAAGCAAAAAAAAGTTCCTGAAATAACTTCGTCAATAGCCGCTGTGGTCAACAGTCTCCACTGCTTCCGAATGCCTTCACCTTACGTGTTCCTTATGAAAGACTCTCGTGAGTTTCTCAAATCCTGCTCTTTGGTTTGAATTGGTCAATCAAGCCTTTGCCTGGGAACCCCAAAGCACTTTACCCATTGATCCTAATAAAGCCATGTGCTCCAGGTACTATCGCATATCTTTCTGTACTCTGCCTTGATCTCCCTATGTGGCCCTTTGAGGCATGTCTGGTATTTCTTCTAGGAAATATGAGTAATAAACTTTTCTATTTCAACTCTTCTTATTGTATGCTGTTAAATAGTGGGTCACCATCTGGCACCCTGTACTTCACTAAATAAGTATTAATTTGACAGATTCATAACACCATCTTGTAGGAGGTCCATTTAAGACTAAATTTCTACTACTCAAAAAATCTTCTGTAATATTTAGGTTTTAAAATGTTCCCAGGCCATTCCCACAAATAGAGTAGACTACCAAGAAGGGAGATTAACAGCAACAAAACACGCTGCTTGTAAATAAAAATAAAATTTGGAGATAATAATGGAATCCACACCATATCTTATAATTATGAAGCCAAACAACCCCTCCTTGGTAAAAATACATGCTAGAGAAAAATCAATATCAGGAAAGTCAACAAAAGCCTGTCAAGTGCAGCTGCACACCATTATGTTGACTGCTGGTCTTATTATTGGTCTGGGTACTCTCACTGATATGTGATCCAGAGGCCTAAACCCTCAAATAAGCTGTTGTTTCAACCAAACACAGCAAATGCTGAAGCTTACATAACATTAAAACCTGGCTTGCCTGCCACCAATCAAATCAATGACTGAAACATAGAGTTTACTGTCACTGACTAAATTGGAGGGCATGCCTATAGGCTAATGCTAAAGCTCCAACTTCAGCCAAAGATACTTTAACTGAAAACCTGACATTCTATCAAAAATATGCACCTGAATTGAGCCATACGATTAAAGTTTATTGTCAGCAGAATCCCTCTCATCATCCAACTGGGCAAAACCTGAGACTGTTGAGATCTTAGTTTGGCCACCCTCAATAAGAGTGTTAATTTAATTGTGTTAGGTTCCAGTGATTTGCTCTAATTATGGCAGTATCAAAGATGCTGGCATCATCTTTGATAGTTGGGTACCCACAAAGTCCCTTGACTTAAAAGATATTTGCAAGTCAAGCTCCCAGATCCAAAGCTGCCTTAAAATTCCACAACTGGCTCAGTCTTATAATTCCATGGAGACACAAAAATATGACCAACATCAAAGAAAAAATTCAGTAGAGAAGGATATTCTATTCCCATATCCCAGATGACAATGCACTGGGCCCAGAATTCATGTTTTCATCACCAAGGAGATAACTTCATTTCATAGGACATTGTCCCAGCCAAAGACCTCCCTATTGGAGATGATTTTTTTTCACTTGCACCAGAAACACCTTTGTCTCAGACACTGACATCATTGACCTAGCAATGTCTACAGACTATGCCTCCTGAGACATTGACAAATTGGACTTGGTATATTTATTGTTTTTCTTCTTTTGATACATAGAGATTCCTTACAAATGATGAATTCACTATTTATTTAGCCCGACTCTCTCATACTTATTCTCAGCCAAAATGTATACACCTACACTCCTGTGCCTGAAAGGAAATCAGATACAGGTTAGTATTATCTATGCTATTCAAAAAATTAATGGAGGGGTTCCTGGGTTACTTCGTGGTGCACCTGACTTTGGCTCAGGTCATGATCTCACAGTTTATAAGTTCAAGTCCCGCATCTGGCTCTGTGCTGACAGCTTGCTTTTGGAGCCTGTTTTGGATTCTGTGTCTCCCTCTTTCTCTCTGCCCCTCCCCCACTCTCTCTCTCTTTCTCTTTCTCTCTTTCAAAATAAACATTGAAATTTTTTTTTAAGAAAATTAATGTAGATTAGTGTTTTTCTGAGGGGGACCTGTTTCACATCAGTCATCCCTTGATGCTCTGGCAAGAAGACTCCCACTCTTCAGCACCTTCTCTTATTCCCAACCCCAGTTTCCACCATGACCTTTACCCAGCATTTCAGACCATGCCCACCACAACCACTTCTTCCCCTTGGTTACAAACAAATACCACCGATTTACCTTAGTAAACTATCAGTTCATATCTTCCAACAACATAAGCCTGCCACTCTGACTCAAGGAACACACCAAAATATTACTGTAATAGTGTGTGTGTGTGTATATATATATATATATATATATATATATATATATATCATACTTTTAATACATTTTACAAATCTACCAAGATATTATTGGAAACTCTGAAATTTTTGACCTGGTTTTTCTTTGTTTTTTGTTTTTTGGCTAATGCCATATCATGGGGAAATTAGTTATGGGATGGCCTAAAATACTTCTTATACTTCCATTTGTCTTCCTCCATTTACTCTCACACTAAAATGTTTTCTACACCGTTTGGGCCAATTTATGATGTCATATTCTCTAAATTTCTCTACTATTTGGCCTACTCAAACACACCAAATAAGCTCAAAACTAATCTCAAGACATCAAGGGGTTAACTGCAATATAATTTTTGTTGTTATTTTCTTTTTTTTCAACACTGCCTTTATCCCATTTTGAGGTAATGCTTTGAGCTTCTGGTTACATTTCTTGAATAGCTGATTGTGTTTACACCTACTATTTCCCTTATGTGGCTCTCACACATTCCAAAGCCACTATACACTAGCCTTCACTGTCTGGGAGTAAAATATCACACAACTAGGAACAGTCCTCAGTCCCCAAAGTACGTCCTTGTCTTACAGACTTCTCTGTTTTGGATCTATAAGAATAATAAATTTTGTCTTTCATCTGTATGAGTGTCATTGTGTTGTGTTCTGCCATCAAAAATAATATTTTTAGTCCTGTAAAATATGTATACAACAGACACTCTTGGCAATAGACTGTATGTGGAATTAAGTAAATATATTCAGGAAAGTTAAAGAAAAAAATTGCCTATTCTCTAGATAAAATAAGCCTATGTTCTGTTTTGGAGAACCCTAAATATAACATACCATCAGTATCTCTCCTGCCAGGTAAGATTGCTATTTCTACAAACTAAGATGTCTTCAATTTAAAAGCTTTACATTTGATTTTCAAACTGTGCACACCACCCTTCCAATCTTTCACCAATGTGTCTTTCTGATGTAACTGTCTGCAATAAGGAATTGTGTTAAATTTCTGACTCGTAAATATCTATGATGAATTTAAGATATCTACAAAAATTATATGGAAAATGAAAAAAAACTATAAAGGTAGCAGTTGGTTTTTACACCACTTCCAAATTAGGCTGGTGGCTTCTGTTCAGTAATGTGATAATGATAATAGTCTAGAAAGAAAACAGAAAACACAGGTGAGATATATAATAAATACAGTTAGGCAGCTTTTTATTTTTAATTTAAAAATGTTTACATTTTGAGAAAGTGATGGGCTTCTATAAACACATTGACTATATTCTTCTATTTGCAGTGTATTAGGCAAGTCAAATAACCTAATCTTATATAGAAGATATACAATGTCAATATATAGATGGTTACAGTAACTACCTCATGGGTGTAAGTATTAAATAAATAATGTATGCAAAGCATTTAGTGGGGATCATGTAAAATGGACTTGATAACTTATTGTTATTGGTAGTAATATTTAAATTATTAGAATATTAAGGGATATCAAGGCATGAAGTATTTAAAAAAATAAAATAAAAACAACCTCAGTTTGAAATACAATAGGTGTTTGAATCTAAAGTGATCAAAATGAGATATGTGATAAATTTGGATACAATATGAATCAGAAGGATTATGTAAATCATCCTCACATCTTTCTCCAAAAGTTGGGAATCTATAACAAAGTACAGCATTTCAAAGTGTTAAAATGCCTGCATTATTGTTAAAAAAAATTCCAAACATTCCAAATAACAAAACCTTTGAAGAATCATTCCTGTGCTCTTGAGAACTCTCCAAATTCTCAGATGTGCACAAACCATTTTACTCAACATAGTCTTTATTTCAAGTTACTTAAACACAAATCTAGCCTTTTCTTTGCTTTGGGTAGAAAAATCTGCTACTGTTTTGAGATACTTTTCAAGCTTTTATGTTACTTGAAGGATGTGTTACCATTGGATTTAACTGAATAAATTTCCCTTCACATTTTAGCAGTTCATTCCATTTTTCAAACTATATTTCTAAACTATACATGTTTCCTTGTATTTTTATATTATTCACACAGGCTATAATTATTAGGAAATGATTATTTTTGCTATATATAAAAATCAGACCATCTAAGCAAATGTATTCATAGAAATTGAAGTCTTGTAGAACGAGTTATTAATATTCCATGAATAAATATATTCATGAAAACATGATTTGAAGGCATAGTTTTTCTTAAAAAAAGACAAACTGATGTTTATTCATTTTAGTTTCTACAGAAGAGTTATTCTGATACACAGTAGGATAAATGATCTATGTAAAAGTGCTAAAATGATATCTATCCAATTATGTAGAAGGCTTTTTTTCTGTCAAATCAATAGGTTCTATCAAGCCCATAAGGTAAAATGTTAAATGAAAGACAATTCTTATATCTATTCACAATTTCACAATTTCAACATCTCTCTGTAAGATATTAGACAAATGTTAAAGAATATTTATTTTCTAATATGTAATTGTGATGCCAGACATTAGAAAACACAAGGTATAAATCCATAAAGTACCTAACAAGTAGAGAAAAGAAAGTAATACACACTTCTTTAAAGTACAAACTTTTATTATATAATTCATATATAAGTAACTTTGCTAAATTACACTTGATATCTAAATTATTTTTATTTTTTTTTAATTTAATGTTTATTTTTGACAGAGAGACAGAGACAGAGCATGAGCAAGGGGTGGCGGGGGTGCAGAGAGAGAGGGAGACACAGAATCTGAAGCAGGCTCCAGGCTCTGAGTTGTCAGCACAAAGTCCGATGCAGGGCTCAAACTCACAGACTGCGAGATCATGACCTGAGCTGAAGTTGGACGCTCAACTGACTGAGCCACCCAGGCACCCCTTATATCTAAATTACTTTTAAATGGGATATCAGAAGTAAAAATATATTGCAGCTTTTTACTTTTATCTTCCATTCACATAAGTATATGTCAATTTTCTTAATTTTATTACTTATGATTTAAACTCTACTTGAGTTAAATTATGTTTATGTAAATTCCTTCAATGCAGATATTATCTTATTGAATTTCATAATTACACATTTTATTAGTCAGAGTTCTCCAGAAAAACACAAATGAGAGAATGTATATGTGGGTGTATAAGTGTGTGTGTGTGTGTGTGTGTGTGTGTGTGTGTGTGTATGTGTATACATATATATCTATGTGTATACAGATACACATATACAAAGAGATTTACTTTTAGGAGTCATCTCATGTGATCATGGGTGGCTTGGTGAGTTCAAACTCTAATGGGGGCAAGTGGCAGCAAAGAGTTGCAGTTTGAGTACAAAAGCAGTCAGCTGGTGAATCAGGAAGAGCCAATGTTGTGGATGAGGGGCAAAGGTAGTTTGATGAAATCCCTTCTGGCTTGGGAGAGGTCAGACTTCTATTGTCCTAAGACCTTCAATTGATGGATTGAGGTTCATCCACCTTATGGAGAGTAATCTGTTTTATTCAAAGTCTAAAGATTGAAATGTAAATCTAATCCAAAAACACCCTCACAGAAACATCCTGAATAATGTTTCACTAAATATCTAGGTTTCATGGCCCAGCTGAGTTGACACATAAAAATTAACCATCACACATACACATTTCCATTTCCTTTGTAGTGAACATAATAAATGGAATGACTAGAAGTAAATACTTTTTATGTATTTTGATCCAATATTATACTAAGGTCTTGCTATAGCTGATTATTGTGCTAAAACTGATAATATTAGTAATAAAACATATTTTTACCTCATATTCTACAGGTAAAAATGTCTTTTTTTTATTTGACAGAGAGAAGGTGTGTGTGTGTGCACACAGGCAAGTGGATTGGGGGGGGGGGGTGGACAGAGAGAGACAAAAGGGAGAGAATCTTAAGCAGGCTCTATGCTTAGTGAGGAGCCTGACATAGGGCTTGATCCCATGACCCTGGGATCATGACCTCAACCAAATTCAAGAGTTGGACGCTTAATTGACTTAACCACCCAGGCACCCCCAGGTAAAAATTTCTTAAAAGAGCTTCTCTCATATATAATGGAAACTATCTAAAATATCACAATATAATTATCGTGAATATTTAGTAATTCTTACTTCTAGTAGAAGAGTCTGGCTACAGTCCCACCAGATTACAGAATACAGAAGAACCTGTAATCTCGTTACCTCACGATTAGAATCTGCATTTTCTATTTCAGAGAAGAACTGAAAACTATTAAAATACACCACAACAAAATGTAAGGTAGTTCTCCCTAAAATGGCATCCCTCAAGCTGCTTAACTTCAAACAATATCAGTATTCTATTTCTATTTTTTTTAATGTTTATTTATTTTGAGAGAGAAAGCATGATCAGGGAGGGGCAGAAAGAGAGGGGGACAGAGGATCCAAAGTAGGCTCCATGCTGACAACGGCAAGTCTGATGCAGGGCTTGAACTCATGAACCATGAGGTTATGACCTGAGCCAAAGTCAGATGCTCAATTCACTGAGCCACCCAGGAAACCCTCCTATTTCTACTTTTTTAGACTTAATAATTTGAAACACTTCATATAGCTATGTGTGAAATACACACATAATTTGAGTGCACTGTAGTGGGGGAGGGGCAGAGAGATGGAGAGAGAGAAAGAATCCAAAGCAGGCTCCACGCTGAGCATGGAGGTTGCCTCAGGGCTCAATCCCACATGCATGAGATCATGACCAGAGTCAAACTCAAGAGCAGGATGCTTAATCGACTGAGCCAGCCAGGTGCCCTACAATTTTTTTCTGTGTAAGTTTAATCTCATTTTCATAAGCATGTAGTTCATGTTTCCATTTGTTTCTTATTTAAAATTTCTATATCTGTAATGAGATTTCCCATCAGACCACTCACTATGTGTACTTTTCCTTATTTTCTTGAGCATATTTATAACAGGTGTCTATTTATTCTAACTTCTATGTAATTGCAGGATTAGTTTTTATTGTCTTTTTCCTTATCTAAGGGTAGTATTTTTCCATTTTTTCACATATTAAGTACATTTTGATTGCATGCTGGACATTGTTAATGATACATCCCAGAGAATTTAGCTTCTGTTATATTTCTCTGAAAAGTGCTGACTTAGACTCTGGCAGGCATTTGAATTACTGGTACATTTTCTTCATTCTGTTAATCTTTTATTATTATTATTATTGTTATTATTATTATGTTAGGGAAAATATGATATAGTTTTTGCTTAGTTCTACAATATGTCCTTTTTCTAGGGCATGTGTTTCATTTTTAAGATGTGATCTCAACTGAATACCTCATTGTTCAGAAGGTCTCTCTATTCTGGGTGGACTATAAAATTCCAGTGTATTTCAGCAGTACTGTACTTTAGGAATCTTGATTCATTTTTTATACCAGTAGCACCTATTCTCTTCTCAACCTTGCACTCTCACCCGTGAGTGTACATCCAGAAATCAATCAGGACTCAAGGCTGAGCCCTTGACAAATGTCTAACTAATCAAATTCCTTCTGGCGACTTCTTTCTCTTCAGAATCTTGCCCATGAATTCCAACCACTTTATATCATAAAAATGGTCTCTATGCCTCCTAATTGTAGAGACCATCACACTCTGTCAGGCTTCATCTCCCTGTGTGACAGTCAAGAAGGTAAACTCTGGGCTGATCTCACATGCTTCCCCTTCCATAGAGGATTAAAGTCCTATGCCGCCTCTCTTGTCCAATGCTTACAATGAGTTGCCACACATATTTTGTCTTCTTTTACAGTTTTTTGTTAAACTCTGAAAGATCTTATCTAATACCTGTTGCTCCATTGTGCCAGATATGAGCTGTGACTCTGATTTTAACTTAATTTTTTTCTAATCAAATATTTCACCCCCTCCTCACAAAAACTTTCCAAGCTGTTAAAGCATGTCTCCTTCCTTACTCTATCTCCATTCTTCAGATTAAAAGAGAGATCATTGGAGTTGTTTTAATTATAGTATGTAAATATTCTTAAAATTCTTAAAATTTCATAAGGTTCTCAGACTATAACCCATGACTCTTATCATATATTCCTTTGCTTAATCTATTACACTAGAGTGTTTTCTACTTCTACAACACTGTATGATCTACAAATCATAATGCTTACAAATTACATCAGAAATAACTTTAAACACTCAGTTGCTTATTTTTTTAACTTTATTTATTTATTCTGAGAGAGAGAGAGAGAGAGAGAGAGAGATTGCACACATGAGTGAGGGAGGGGAAGACAGAAAGAGAGAAAGAGAGAATCCCAGAAAGGCTCTGCACCATCCATGCAGAGCCCATTGTGAGGCTTAAACTCAAGAACCATGAGATCATGACCTGAGCCCAAACCAAGAATCAGATGCTCAATCCAAGCACCACTACTACTTTCTTATTTTCTTCTAAATTTTTAGATAATGAAAGCTTCCTTAAGATATGAATTTTTCTTGCTATTATTTGTTTGAGCTTTCTTTTTCTAAGTTTTGGACAGAAACGAAAATGGGCCATAAAATTCAAGAAGTATATCCATCTCTTTTTACACAATTCCTATAGAGAAATAAAACCAAAAAAATTAAACCTTTAATTCCAATGTTACCATGAAAGGGTTATGAACTGTCTTTTCTTTCATTTTATCTTGTTAGGTCTTAGCAATCTAAGATACTATAGTTACTGTTACATATATATTTTTATTTACTAAAGTAACAACAACCTCCTCTAGTAAAAAATTCCCACCCACTCATATTAAGAAAAACGGCTAAACTCCATCACAAACAAATAAGAAAAGCTGTCCTTGGTTAAAACAAACAAACAAACAAAAAAAAAAAACCCAAAAAACTCAACACAAGTGGTCTGCAAATTGTATCCCAAAAAACTGTAGGAGGTAATTGCAATTTCCCTATAAGTAAACAAATTCTTCTCTCACACCCTAGTTTCCAGGGATTTACTGTCAGTGGGTTTCACAGCATTGAGCTAGAAATACATAATGAAAGGGAGGAAATAAAGAACTATTTAACTTATACTGATCAAGAAATAAAACCATATTTTTCTGCACCACTGCTATTTCTCAGCAGGTTACATATGTACAGGCTGATATACATTCCAGATCCCACAGGCTCTTGAAACTTAAAGACCTCAGTGTCCTTGGCCTGCTTATGACTTACAAGAAACATAAATATGGTTTGGGGATTAGAAGTAGAGACATTACATGTTGCAAATTTTAAATTGTCAATTAAACAGCATCATTGAATCCTGAGAAGAACTGCCAAGGGCATGTTTGTCTAAAAAAGGATGGATTAACCACAGACAGTCCCCACTGACATTTAAGATACATATCTGTGATTCAGGACACTTGAGGATCCATATCTAAACAATGCGATCACATTTCAAGTGCTGGAAGCAATTTTTGTCTTAGTAAACTGAAAAACCCTCAATCAAACAAAGAAAAACACGCAAGATATACTTAACTTTGGAAACTATTTGTCAGCAGCATTTATATTCACCATTCATACATGTGATATTAAGCAGGTACAAAAATACAGGTCCCTTGGATATGATTGTATTGAATATAAAAATAAAAGACTGAGTACCATTTCTGTACTCTATAGCTTTTGTTGTTTGGTGAAGATAGTTTATTTGCTTTTATGAGAGGAGAGATTAATAAACAGAAAAGTGTAAACACTTGAGCTGACAGAAATTTAGAGTGTTTTATGTTTCAACTTATTATCCATATTAATTGTATTTCCTTTCACAAAGAGGTAAAATAAATACAAAAAATAAAAACAAAATCAAAATAATAAATCTCCGAGCCCTTATAAAAGACTACAATCCCTCCCCACTACTTTTTTAAAGAATTTCTTATAGCAATCTTTCCATGAATTGAAGGAAATTGAGGATGTTTATTTTAAACAATATTAATTATATTTTCACTTTTATTTGTGTAATTCAGTGATATCACAATTTTTTTACACACACACACACACATACACACACAGATACAAATACATGCATATCATGATGTTATGAATTATTTGCTCTCCACATTAAGAAGTACACTAGCATGGGGCGACAGGCTGGCTCACTTGGTTAAGCATCCAACTTCGGCTCAGGTCATGATCTCATAGTTTGTGAGTTCAAGTGTCATGCTGGTCTCTGTGCTGACAGCTCAGAGCCTGAAACTTGCTTTGCATTCTAGGTCTCTGTCTCTCTGCCCCTCTCCCACCTGCTCTCTATCTCTCTCTCAAAAATAAATAAACATTAAAAAAAATTAAAAGAAAGTACACAAGTGTATCATTTAGCAGTTTTTAAAAGAAAATTATAAAAAATGCAACATTTAATGGAAAGTGGCATCAATATTGTTTTAAAAGGACTTGTAGAAGATGGCAAAGCAGCATGGAAACCCTGAATTTGTCTTGTCCCTGAAATGCAGACAGATCAGCACCAAACCATTACAAATACGTCGGAAAGTGATCTGAGGATTAACACAACAATCTGCATAACTTGAGCCACAGAACTCAGCAGGTACGTGGTGCAGAGAGATGAACTGGGGGAGAGAAAAGCCATGGAAGGTAGGGAGCTGTTTATGTGGAGCGAGGACAGAGAAAGACAAAGAGGAAAAATGCAGCCCATCAGGATGATGAAAAAAAAAAAAAAAGCACTCAACCGAAAGTAGCTGGAAAGAGAAAGAGTGAAAACACTCAGAGTACTGAACAAGAAATCTGTTCTCCCAACCATTGACAGGAAGAAAGGAGAGTGTTTCAATATCACCAGGATTCTATAAACAGGGGAGCTCAGAGTCTGAAGTTTCAGAGCTTAGTGTCTGGTGGTGCTCTGGTGAGGAAACAGGGCGAATCCCCAGGAACAGGCAGCGGGGTCTGAGGGATCCCTGTGCCACATGGAGAGAGGCAGTTCCTCTGCTCGGAGTGCATTTGGTAGAGTTCATATGGCTTCTCCACAGGCAAAGGTCCCAATCGATCCAGGGAACAGCCATGTTTGCTGGTTTTGGGACAAAGATGACAGAGTGTGGCAAAAACTGGCACCAGCTGTGTGGTGTTATTTTCCATAAACTCTGAACCTCTACCACTGCACAATTGCAGGGATGTTTTCTAGAGCAAGCCAGCACCTGGTCATTGCTCAGCAAGACTCTCCCCTAGAGAATTGGCATGGTTCCAAGTCATGGGGGACTCTGAAGTGTGAAGTTCTGAAACACAACCCCATCTGAGATAAAACTCAGGAGGGAGGTGCCACCTGGCAGGCAGATAGCTTGGGAATGGACAGGGTAGAGTCAAGGAGTGGACAGAGGCCTGAGAAAAAGGAGGGGTACTTGATCCTTGGTCGTGAGACCACCAACTTCCTGTGCCAGAGATTAGGGAGCTGGGTGAAACCATTCCCACCTCTCCCACACTTGTGCATGCAGGCCACACTGAACCAGTAAACTAAGCTAAGCACCACCACCTAGTGGAGAATGGAACCACTACACCAAACCACGTCCAACTGCACCCACTAAGCACATCCCCTAGAAGACCAGCACAAGTCTCTTCATCTGCTTAGTATACTGACTATAGAAGGCTTCATAGTTTCAGTCCTAGGGGAAACTGGATGTAACCTCATTTGGATTTCATTCTGTTTGTTGCTTCACTTATTTGTTCCTTTTCTTTGCTTCTGTTTTCACTTAAATTGTTTTTTTTTTTTTCCACTTTCTTGGATACAGAAGGAAAAAAATATTTTTTTTTACTTTATTTTTAAAATTTTTTATTCTATTTCATTTTCTTTGTTTCATTTTATTTTATTTTATAAGTTTTTTCATTTTTTAAAATTCTTTCTTTTATTTTTCTTTTCTATCCCTTTTTTTAAAATCTATAATATCAAGTTTCTTTCAACAAGCAGACCAAAACACACCTACAAGCTAGCTTCCTTTATTTAAATTTTTGTTTTGTTTTCATTTTCTATTTCTTATTTTATTAATTTTTTTCTTCCTCCCAAATTACAAAATGAAGGAATTCACTCCAACATAAAGAATGGAAAGAAAATGGGGCGCCTGGGTGGCGCAGTCGGTTAAGCGTCCGACTTCAACCAGGTCACGATCTCGCGGTCCGTGGGTTCGAGCCCCGCGTCGGGCTCTGGGCTGATGGCTCGGAGCCTGGAGCCTGTTTCCGATTCTGTGTCTCCCTCTCTCTCTGCCCCTCCCCCGTTCATGCTCTGTCTCTCTCTGTCCCAAAAATAAATAAAAAAACGTTGAAAAAAAAATAAAAAAAAAAAAAAAAAAAAGAATGGAAAGAAACTGACAGAGGTTTAATCAACACAGATATAAGCAGAATGTCTGAACTAGAGATTAGAACCATGATAATAAGAATACTAGCTGGACTTGAAAAAAGTATAGAATCCCTTTCTGTGGAAATAAAAGAAGTAAATCTAGTCAGGACAAAATTAAAAATGCTATAACCAAGATGCAATCTTGAAAGGATGCCACGATGGCAAGGATGGATGAAACAGGGCAGTGAATCAGTGATATAGAAGATAAAACTATGGAGAATAATGAAGCAGAAAAAAAAGAGAGAAACATCGGCAAAGGAGTATGATACAAGACTTAGAGAACTCAGTGACCTATTAAAAAGGAATACCATCTGAATCATAAGAATCCCAAGAAGATGAAGAAAGAGAAAAAGGGGCAGAAGGTTTATATGAGCAAATTAGAGCACAAAACTTTCCTAATCTGGGGAAGGACAAAGACATCAAAATCTAAGAAGCACAAAGAGCTCCCATAAGATTCAATAAAAACTGACCATTAACAAAGCATATGATAGTCAAATTCACAAAATATACAGATAAGGAAAGGATTATGAAAGCAGTAAAGGAAAAAAAGTTCTTAATGTATAAGGGAAGACAGATCATGTTTGCAGCTGACCTATCCACAGAAAATTGGCAGGCCAGAAAGGAGTTGTAGGATATATTCAATATGCTGAATCAGAAAAATATGCAGCCAAGAATTCTTTATCCAGCAAGGCTGTCATTCAAAATAGAAGGAGAGATATCAGACAAACAAAAACTAAAGGAGTTAATAACCACTAAACCAGCCCAGCAAAAAAATTTAGGGGGGGCTCTTTGAGTGGAGAAAAGACAAAAGAAAACAAAAAAGACCAAAAGCAAGAGACTAGAAAGGACCAGAGAACATCACCAGAAACACCAACTCTACAGGCAATTCAATGGCACTAAATGCTCCAATCAAAAGACACAGGGTATCAGAATGGATAAGAAAGCAAACTCACCCATATGCTGCTTACAAGAGACACATTTTAGACATAAAGACACCTGAAGATTGAAAGTTAGGAGATGGAGAACCATTTATCATGGTAAAAGTCATCAAAAGAAAGCTGGAGTAGCCATATTTATATCAGACAAACTAGATTTTAAAATAAAGACTGTAACAAGAGATGAAGAAGGGCATTATATCATAATTAAGGGGTCTATCCAGCAATATCTAACAACTGTACATATTTATGCTCCCAACGGGAAAGCACCCAAATATATAAATGAATTAATGACAAATATAAAGCAACTCATTGATAATAACATCATAAATGTAGGGGACTTCAACACCTGACTCACAGCAACGGACAGATCCAATCTAAGTAGAAAAATCTACAAGGAAATAATGGCTTTGAATGACACCCTGGACCAGATGGACTTAACAGATATATTCAGAACATTTCATCCTAAAGCAGTAGAATACATAATCTTCTTTGGTGCATATGGAACAGTCTACAGAATAGCTCACATATTGGGTCACAAATCAGCCCTCAACAAGTACAAAAGTATTGAGATCATACCTTGTATATTTTCGGACCACAACACTATGGTGGTCTTTCAGACCCAAGAAAAAAAATTTGGAAAGACCATGAATTCCTGGAGATTAAAGGACGTCCTACTAAAAAATGAATGGGTTAACCAAGAAATTAAAGAGGAAATTAAAAAGTACATGGAAGCCAATGAAAATTAAAACAGGACAGCCCACAACCTCTGGGATGTAGCAAGGGCGGTCAGCGGAGGGAAGTATATAGCAATCCAGACCTTCCTAAAGAAGGAAGAAAGGTCTCAGGTACACAACCTAACCTTACACCTCAAGAGCTTCAAAAAGAAAGCTTAAAGCCTAAAAACAGTAGAAGAAGGGGGAAATTTAGGGAAATTTACTTGGGGAAAAATCACTTTGACATTGTCATTATTTGTAAACCACAGAGTAACAACCTAAATGCTCATGAAGTTGTACAACAGATGGAATACAGCAAAACAAAGGAGCCCTAGAGAATTTATAGTCAAGTAGCTCTGATATCTCTAGTATTAAGCAAAACAAAAGCATGATTTGTCTAGTCTCTTTGATGTTTACCTATGCGATGTAATTAATGTTTTCATTCAAACACTTTTCACATGATTTAGCACAGCCTAATGCACAATTTTAAATCCATCCATACATGTCACAATTATTGTAACGTGATTTGCCCAATACAAGTCAAAATATAACTGTAGCAACACATAGAGTATGTTTCCCTGTTCCTGGGATGTTAGTTTCTCCATTTCCCACATTACTGATTTGATTACAAGCAGAGAGTGAATTTTATATTCTGTAGATAACTGAAATTTAGAAACTGACAGGAAAATAAGTTTACAATATAAAGGCTACATAGGAATTGGGAAAAATGGAATATCTTAGATAGGCTTTGAAAAATAAACTGTGCCCTTCATTTCCACCTTTTTTATTCTTTCCCGCCCAGGAAACAAAATCCTCCACAGAGTTTGCTGTGAAATTGAGCCATGTATCATGACGTACTGTTTTAGCCAGGCCAGTCACTGTCCAGGCACAAGTTGCAGATTCCCACTGCACCTTCAAACTGCATGACAAATAAAGAATCACCCTGTCAGGATTCCACCTTAGCTTACCCAAATTGACAAAAAATTTCTGAATTACACTGTTCCAGGGCTCCTGCATTGACAGGAGGCAGTCAAGCCTGACAGCCCTTTCCCTCTTGTCTGTTATCTTGAAATCAATTGCACAGCCTGATGCACAGAATAATGGCTGTGGACTATTCTGCAGGACTTGGCCCATCTGGTCACTGAGGAAGACAGCATTGCCGGCTTCCTATCGACCTGGGAGGAGCATGCTGCTACACAGAGGTGACCTCCATCTCTCCACCTGGCCCTGCTATTGAAGAAATCAGTTTCACAAGTGTGCTCATTCAGAAATAAAAACAACTTTGCACCAAGGTATATTCATCTTTGTCTTTAATTAAGAGCTCTGGCCACTTTGAGATTAAATAGTGAAGTGTAAGCAAATGAAAGGGCATGAATTCTTTGCATCTGGCACCATGTTTTGTGTAAATCCCTTGGTTAAATTCTTGAAAATATTTCAGTAGAGGAAAAAATTAATTTGGTTATTTTATGAAATCCCATATATTTTGCCTTTGAAGAAAATTCTTATATTGGTGATATAATACTTTTATTAGCAAAGTTGACTAATTTTACTACAAAGATTAGTATTTCTCAAGTTGGTTCTCTAAGGTAAAAGATCAATTTGCATTTAATTGAAGTTGATTACGTAGCCTACATGTTTTACATTTAAAAAGAATTGTGTTATTGGTGAATTATAACAAACGGACCTTGAATCTATGCTGGCTGCCAAGTGCTCCTGACTTCTTTATTGGAAAGAAAAAAGAAAGCAAAAAGAAAGCAAACAAACAAGGTAGGAAGATGAAAGAAAGAATAAACAAAGACTGACTTATATGTTTGAGTTAGTGAGATTTATGGATGCTTGTATTTCCATTGTTTTATTTTTATAGTTTGTTTTTAGTATTTTTTTAAAAACCCACAATTAGCTGGCTTTTATGAAATTTCCTTGTGATTCCACTCCATAAATTGCCATATAGCACTAAACATATAGCATTACAAAAGTCTGTTCATTGGATCTCCTGCCCCATTCCTCCAACAGCACATTCACTCAGCTTTCCAAAGTGATCTTTTAAGAACATAAATCAGATCATGCTTCTTTTCTGCTCAAAATCTTCCAGTACTTCCCATGTCACTCAGAATAACAACCAAACCCTCTCCCACTACAATGTTATAGGATTGGTCCCCACCTGTCCCTCTGACTTTGTCATCTAACAGTCTCCACTCCTGCTCACCTTGCTCTGAATGGAGCACTGTTCATGACCCAGGCCTATGACTTTCACATAAGGTGGTGTCATATGTTAAAATTCATTTGGTCATAGATGTCTGTTAAAATGTTCAATATAATCTCAGAGATCACAAACTTCATGAGGTTAAGAATTTTGTCTGTCCTGTTTACCACTGTATTTCTAGTACCTAATAAAGCACATTCAATTAATGTGGTATTAATCATTTAATTATCTTACATAAGCACTATGAGGACAAGATTCTAAAGGTGACTGTTTTGTTTTGTTCATCACCTTATTCATACTACCTGGGGGAGCTTTTGAATACAAAAGCCATTTAAAAATTTTCTGAATAAATTGACCTAAGAAAATAAATCTATTAAGTAAGTGTAATGTGAAACCGGGACAGATATAATTTAAAGTACTTATATCATGGTAAAAATTATGATTCTGCCATTTATAACTAGTTGTGACTTTGGGCATAATACTCAAGTTAATTCATTGCCTTCCTCTTCTACAAATGATAGGGAGTACCACCTCCTAATAGGTTACTGTGGCAACATTGGTAAAGTTCATGTAGGAATACTGGTAAATTGTAGGTGGTTAAAAACATTCATCTATATATTACCAACCTAAGTAGTATATGTTATATTTCTATGTCTGAATGATTGTAGTTGTATGTGTGAATGATTTAGAAGTGATTTTTTTAAGTTTATTTATTCATTTTGAGAGAGAAAGAAAGGGAAGGAGAGAGGGTGAGTATGAGCAGGGGAAGGGCAGAGAGGCAGAGAGGGAGGGAGAGAGTACCAAGCAGGCTCAGTGCTGTAAGCACAGTCTGACACAGGGCTCCATAACATGAATGGTGAGATCTTGACCTAAGTTGAAACCAAGAATTAGGTGATTAACCAATTGAGCCACCCAAGTGCCTCTAGAAGTGTTTTTGAAGCCTTCCTGCCCCATCTCTTTGCATCTATAGAACATAATTATCTTCTTCTGCGTAAGATGGAATACTGTAAGATGAATCACAGTGAGCAACAGAAATAAATTCCTGGTATTCATACTGCTTACTGGGATTCTTATTCTTCCCTGCTCACTGCTATTCTTATTATGTACTAGATAGGACATAGATAGAAGAAAAATCAAAATCTCTTTTTGTTTATTTATTTTTAAAATCTCTTAGGAAAAAAAAAAGGTATTCTTTCTCTGCTTTCCATGAACTTCAGAATGAAGCCCCCAACTATTAACTTTCATTAATTCAAATCAATTTGAAATTGTTAAAGTCTTAAGAAAATAGCCTACTGTATGAGACCAATTAAGTTTTGACCCAGAGATTTAATGAGTAGAACTCTTGGCTATACATGGTCAATAAAATAGAAGAATCCAAAGTTTAAGAAGATTTGTGGTTGGGTTTGATATTACAGAACACACTCAGGCTATTGGTAGAAGCACTCTCTACCTACTGTTTCATGAGAGTAAGTCAGGCAAAAAAAGTCAACTTTGACAAAAGAAACTTTCGTTAATCAGGATTTCTCAATTATCAAATTAGTTTATATCATACAAGTTCAATATTTTTCCACATCAAAATGAAGATTAGATATTTCATATTCAAATAGTCTAATGTAAGACATCTCAAAATATGCCATAAATCAAAATCATATGACCAGCACTGAAATTGGAAAATCAAATATCATTGTGCTTTATGAATTAGAAAGGAAAAAACAAAATATCCTTGCTATTGAAAACCAAATAGTTCTGAGAGTTTACTAACAAGAGATTTTTTTTTAATGAATATCATTATTACTGTATAGTTAAGTAAATCACAGATGTCAAGAATGCATTATTCATTTGTCTAATTTCCTATTCATTCTGGGAACTGGTCCCCTTCTCACCAATGTTTAACAAAGGAATACCTATTTAAATACTTTGACTCTGCTCCATTGGTGACAGCTGATTGGTTCAAAAATTGGTGGCTGATCTAAACTGGACTAACAAAAGTACCATCAGGGAATTTTGACAATGGAAGTGAGAAACAGAATTAGATATTCCAGGAACAAACTGGAAAGTCACAAAGCTTCCGCATTGACAGCAGTTATGTCTGGTATAATATAAACTGGAAAGCCTAAGAAGAAAATGTGAAGCATCTGCACAGTGGAGACGACTGAATGGCTTTGGAAAGTCTATCTCCACTCAGTTGTTCTTGGTTCTCACAATAAACCATCCCATCTTTTAACATTTCCATTGTTACTTAAATTAGTTTAAGTTGGGTGTAGCAGATACTGCTAGTAAGCCTCGCAATAGCTCTCCTTTCCTTCCTTAGTAGCAGAACACATATGCAGAACTCTCACTAGACAAAAGGATAAATTAATTCCCCCACATTTCCTTGAAGCTTTATGTGACCATATCACTCCTTCTTTCTCATTTTTTGCAGGATAAAATGTGGATGTAATGGGTGAGGCTCCCAACAGCTATCTAGATATACAAGGTAAAAGTTGTGCATTGAAGTTAATACTATAAAATGTTAAAAGGAGGCAGGCTCTCTGTATCTTTGGAGCCACCACACCAACTCTGAACTTCTTATGTTTCTATGAAAGATAAATAACTTCTTTTTTATGAGGCAACTGTTATTTTGCATTTTCCTTATCTCACAGACAATCTTAATCCTAACCAATAATAATACATTGGCTTTCTGTCACTTGGAAACAAATATATAGCAAATATATCAACAAATATAACAAATATATCATCTTATAACAAATATACCATCTTATTATAACAAATATATCATAACATTATATATTATAACAAACATTATAAATTATAACAAATATATCATCTTATTCATTTATAATCACAAATTCTGTTTCCATTTATCATATAAATAGATGTGATAGAAATGACTAACATCATTGCCATCTGTTAGCTAATATTTGCCATTTTACTTAAGCCAAAGTTCATTACTTCATTCCAAATTGACCCATCCTAAAACTGATGGCTTCTGACAGTAGCAATGCATTGTGGTCTGTGAGCTATAAACTGAATTTGGATGCACTGAATGGAGCGTCTTTATTCTCTGCACAGTGACGCCTACTAGTTTTAACTGAGGCTTCCCATGTTAACACTGGAAGATGGTGTCCCAGTAGAAGGTAGCCCTTGAAAAATTCTTTCATACGATATGAGATGACTGTGTTTTAACATAAGATTTGCATATTAAATAAAGTGACAAGCTAAATAAGAGGATATTATATTTATCTAAAGAAAGTAAAATGAAAAGAATCATTGTTTTTCTTTCCTTCATAGTATTTTCACCTTGTGTGTTCAAATTACTTAAATAACTTGTTATCCAAGGAGAAAACCTTTACTAGAGGCCTATATAGTTAAGTCTCTAGCTCCTACCAATTTCACCATCAGCAAGTCATTTTATCTAATTAGATATGTGTTTGTTATTGTTATTCCTTCAAAATTTATTTGTACCATCCTCTCTGTCTGTATGATAATGCATTTGGAAGAAATTTGTTACACCTTTCCCAAGAATGAAAACTCCAGTCAATCAGAACATTTTCATAAATCAGGAATGTATAGACAAAAGGTCATGTTGTTTGTATAAGATATTGAATGGAAATTTGTGTTTCCCTGGAATTGCTATTAAAGCATTCAGGTAAAAGAAAACCAAGGACATTGATTATCTGCATTCTAAAGAAAGCCACTGGAGCCATATATTCTCATTCAAGCCTTACGAAGAAGCAGAACTGGCCCTACCATAATCATAATAAATAAGCAACCTCCTCCTATTCACAACAATTGGCTAAAATATTGAAAGCAGAAGAATGAAGAGAAGAAAGAGAAGTGAAAAGGTTATCACCAGCTTGTTGGTAGGCACAATATACTCTATGAATGAAAATTACTTTCCTTCTAAATGGGAAAAGTAGAAGGGTGCTGTACTTTACTGGAAGCTAAATAAGAAAGCTTTCTGAGAATCATTCCTAGAAATTAAATGTTGGCTTATATAGAATATTTATTCTACCTCTGGGTCTAGCTGGGTGGGTATTGGTTGGAGAGGCGGGGAGGGGGCGGAAACTAGGTAAAACTGAAGAGAGAAGACAGTATAAATGAGAGAAGAGATCTTACACTGATAATACTTCAAAATTTGGTATGGACAGAGTGCTTGAATTTCTCACTGGTTAACTGGGCACCTCAGAGAAGAGGCACCCCTACTGACAGGCTGCCTGTCAGATAATGGAATTTTATAAAAAGCAAGATAGATTCTAAGAAGCATACTTTTGGTGGAAGATGATTAGTAGTGAAACAGAAAAGAGGTAAAGCAAGGCACTCCAAAGAATGCACTCATTCACCTCATAATCAGAACAGAGTGGGTATATGTGGGTATGGTAACTAATTTCAAAGACATGCTCCCCTCACACATACATCTCCCCCCAATCTCAATGAACCACATCTCCTGTTTCTCATGTCTTGTGTAGTTCTTATCCTCAGTGAATCTGGGCTAGTCCTCTGTAACCAAAAAAGTATAGCAAACGCGACACTGAATAACTTAAGTATAAGTCCTACCTTGGTCCCTTGGAATTGCTCTGGGGATGTCCGACCCCACATAGGAAGATTAACTATCATGGGTCAGTCATGCTGTGAGAAAGACTAAGTTAGACATATTGGAGAGGACACAGAACAAGACAGAGATTCCTTGCCACAGGAGTTCCAATCATTCCAGTTGAAATGTCAGACAAATGAATAAAGAAGTCATATTGAACTCCCAGACCCAATAGGTGTCACATGGAGAAGAAAAGTTACTCAGCAAAGACCAGAGCCAAAGTTTCAGACACATATGATTAAGTCATTTTAGCAATCTCTAGTCATTTGAGCTACTCTAATTTAGGCCATGGATTAAATAAGAGCCATCCCTGTGTGAGCTGTTCAAATTCCTAGTCAAAAGAATTGTAAGCAGAATAAAACTTTTTTTTTTTTTTTTTTTTTTTTTTTTTTTTTTTTTTTTTTTTAATGAGAGGGAAGAAAGAGATCAAATGGGGGAGTGGCAGACAAAGATGGAGAGACAAAATCTCAAGCAGGCCTCACGCTCAGCATGGAGCCCGACTCAGGGCTCCATTTCATGACCCGGAGATCATGACCTGAGCTAAAATCAAGAGTCAGACACTCATCTGACTGAGCCACCCAGACACCCCAAAAACTATTGAACTACTGTTTAAGACACTAAATTTTA
The DNA here is from genome assembly GCF_018350215.1 of Panthera leo. NCBI lineage: Eukaryota > Metazoa > Chordata > Mammalia > Carnivora > Felidae > Panthera > Panthera leo. Next base: position 164,679,680 of record NC_056679.1, on the reverse strand, counting down.
ATTATTTTTTAGTTTATTTTTTCTTTTCCTTTTTTATTTTTTTCTCAGCATTATATGATAGAAACATATGATAACAAAATAGTGACAACTTATGAAAGAGAGACAATGAACGGAGACTGCCTGTAGCCATGGTGGTTAGTATTTTTTTTCCTTTTACCGTTATACCTTCAATACTGGAAGAATCAGGAAAATGATACTCAATGTTATATCTTATTACAAATAGTTTGTAATAGTTTATTTGCTATTTTCATTGTGAAATGAAATTCTACTTAATTGAAAAAACATGTTGAGAAAATTAAATATTCAACATGGAAGAATTTTATTAAGATCTGAAAAATGAGTAGTAAATAATGTTCATACACTTTCACAAGAGTTGCTGGATTTTCAAAACTACTTTACAGAACATAGTTTGCTTTATAAGTATTATCAACAAAACTTCAAGGGACACTCTGGCATACCTATAAAGTATCACTAATACTAATGAAAAGAAATATTAAACAAAGGTGACATTATTGACTCAGTACCAATATTTCAGTACATAAAATTCTACATTAAGGAGGAAGAATGCACAAAATGAATGATTTATCAATAATATAAAGAATACTCTTCTAATATTTAAATTTCCCATTCTATAATAAATTTTCCCTAAATTATGAGGATTTTAATTCACCTTCGTATGAAACTTTTCAATATTATTTTGTGCTAAAGTACTGCTGATATATAGTTGTAATGGCATTAGTCCCATAGTGGTATTAGCTCCAATCAGTAGTCAAGCAGGATCATTTTTATTGTGAAGTAGTATTTCAGGTATGGCAGGATACCTACTGTCTCTCTAGCAACTGCCAGTGGTGCCCAACAAATGTGATAGCTGATAAAAACTGCCCATAAATTTCTCTAATGCTTTCCGAGTGTTGGTTGCCCTTTGTGAATGGCTGTGCTAGAGACTGAACAGAAAGGGGCATGTTATTCCCAGAGGTAAATTTCCATTCACTGAACAACACTTTTTTTTTTTTTTTTTTTTTTTTTTTTTTTTTTTTTTTTTCATATCAAGAGTCTACAATGGGAAAAGGAGGGAAAAGTAGATTATGGCACTACTATGTAGGACCCTTGAGCCAAGGTTCAGGTCTGGGGAGAAGATGAGATATAATCAACTTTGAGTTTAGCATTTTAAACTGTACTTTCTATTACAACTGAACACAGAAACACAGAATCTATGCAAAATAGAAATTACACAAACCACGATTAAAAGCAATGTTTGGAACAATTGTTTCTTTTTTATTGTTCACTATATTGAAGCTGCTCAAAATTGGTTATATAAAGTTAGTCATTAAAATAATTATTTGGCCAGAATTTAGATGGGAATAGCACTGGATTCATTAGACTATTTTAGCTCTTCATCTTGCTTTATAATGTGCAGAGAAAACTACTACATTTATTAATTGTATCAGGAACTATAGGTAATTTACCTATTTTATCTTGCAACAACAACACTGAATTCCATCAAATAGTCTTTGTTACTCCTACATTACAGGTTGAAAAACTGACACCCAGGGAGCAATGGTAACATCCTCAAGATGACATAACTAATAGATGATTAAGTCTGACATTCAAATTATTGTGTACTTGTTTATAATGTCTCTCAAGTTGCTTCTCATGTTCAATTCCAAAATTTAAAGATATTCTGGCTGTCTCTAAGAGAAATTATGCACATGCTTAAAAAAGACATAACAAATTATTTCCTTTCCTGGTACTCTTCCAATATTTAATTTCAAAAATATAAACAATACTTTCTGAAAGTTTGGTTTGGGGGCCAAAGTTTAAATTTATTCTACTAAGCAATATTGAAATCTCATGTTAAAGCATCCTATAAAAATAAAAATACTTTATATGGAAGTAGCTCTTATTAAGAAAAATAACACTTAACCAATAGGATAGAAGCAATCACGCTTCCATCAAGGTGAAGTGATAATTCAGACACAATAATTCACTTTAATTGCCCTACCTGCTCCATATTATATGGGTTCTGAAAAGTCTGTACTTTTCCCACAGGTGAAGGGAACAAATAGGAAAACAAAAAACAAACAAACAAACAAAAAAAAACATAAGTAATCTTTTACATGCAAAATTGATTACACAGGATATATTTTTTAATCAGTGTCTGCATGTGTGTATAACCTTATATATACATATATATATGGAAAATTGTGGCCATGGATATAAAGAGTAAAATGAAATTTGACTTTAATACTTAACATGGTATTACATGGCTTTCTATTGAAAGAAATACTTTCCAAAAACCAATAGTTTTGTATGGAAATATGTAAGGGACTTCAGTTGAAGAATCAGACTACGTGAAAGTTATACATAAAATATTATTTTCATTTTTTGAATAATAACAATGCTATCTTGTTGCATCCACACAACTCCTGAAACAGAATGCTACGGGCACCAGTGACAGTTGCAACAAAGTTTATTACAATGAGAGGCAAGGCCGACCGATCGGGACCAACACTCTTGATAAGAGTGTGGCTGACCGATTGGTACCAACACTCTTGATAAGAGTGTGGCTTCGAACAGCCGGGGTACAGAGTTTTTAAAGCCGATCACATCGTTTTATCATTATCTGGGAACAGAACAGAGAAACAGTTCCCAGATGAGTTAGAAAAAGTTGCCAGATGAGTCAGAAACAGTTGCCAGATGAGTCAGAAACAGTTATCGAATGAGGTGATTATTTCAGATTTCCTGCCGCTAAGTTGCAACCAGTGGATCTCCTTGACCAACATAGGGCTTGATCCCACAACCCTGGGATCATGACCTGAGCCAGAACCAAGAGTTGGAAGCCCAACCAACTGAGCCATGCAGGCACCCCATCTAATGATTGTTTCTTGATGACCATTTGGTAACAGAGAAGTCCTCTCTATATTTATTTAGATACTACAAATATTGAAAAACATATATATTATATTAGACAAAAGAAAGCAGAATACTTGAAAGTGTAGAGATCTCTATAGAAATATTAAGAAAGCAAATAATCCAATTAATAATTGGGCCAAAGACTTGAACAGAGACCTCACCAAAGAAGATACCCAGATGGCAAATAAGCATACGGAAAGATGCTCCACATCATGTCATCAGAAAAATGCAAATTAAAATAACATTGAGATATCACAATACACCTTTTAGAGTGGCAAAATTCCAAAACACTGACAAGACCAAATGCTGCCAAGGATGTGGAGCAAAAGGAACTCTCATTCATTTCTGGTGCAAAATACAAAATAGTACAGTCACAGTGGTGGACAGTTTGTAGTTTCTTATGAAACTAAACATTGTCTTTCCATATGACCTGGCAATTGTGCTTCCTGGTGTTTACCCAAAAGAACCAAAAACTTCATAAAAACCTACATACGGATGTTTACAGTGGCTTTACTCATAATTGCCAAAATATCGAAGTAACCAAGATGCCCTTTAGTAGGTGAATAGATAAATTGGGGTCCATTCTAGACAATGGAATGTTATTCAGTGCTAAAAGGAATGAGCTGTCAACCTATAAAAAACATGGAGGAAACCTAAATGCATATTACTAAGTGAAAGAAGCCAATTACTGTGTAAATCCAACTATTTGGCATTCTAGGGAAGGCAACACTGTGGAGGCAACACAATGAAAGGCACACAATGAAAAGAGCAGTGGTTGCCATGGTTTAAGGGAGTGAGAATGAACTGGCAGAGCACAGAGAATTTTTAAGGCAGTGAAAATACTCTATATAATACCATGATGGACACATGTCTATTCATTTATCCAAATTTACAGAATATGTAACACCAAGTATGAACTTAATTTAAACTTTGGACTTTGGATAGCTATGATGTGCCAATATACGTATCATTTTGTTTCCTTTTTAGATTTATTCTTCCAGCTAAAAAAGATCATCCACTTAAAAATTAAAATGCACTCATGTGTATGATTATACATGTGTTCTCTTGTCCAGTAGACTGCACAACACAAAAGAATCTCTTTTTATCCTTTTCTCTTTTGTGTTCAGAAACTGCAAAAACAGAATAATGATAATCACATAAATTATTCAAATGACTACATTTGATGAGTAACTTTTAAGAGAATTACTAAAGCTTCAGAAGTTCTTACCTTAAAAGGACAGGGTCTGTTCTGTTTATCTCTCTCTTTCATGGGGCCTCACACAGTGACACTAGGAGATAAGTATCAAGAAATAATTCTAAGCATATGGACAAGTAAAGAAATTCAAACTCAGATTGGATAAAAATGGATTCATCATTAGCCGTTTACCTGTATATTTCCAACTTCTATGTTAGTAAGTGTTATGAAAATTAGAAGCAATATGGTAAAAGTCAACCATTTCTATTATTTTCTTTTTATTTTCTTGATGGGAAATTTCAGCAATTAGTCTAACTTCCAAGACACAAGTTCACACTTTTGTAAAAATGAAGGCATTTGACTCCTAAATGATCTTCATATTTCTTTCCAACTTTGAAACTTTATAATTCTTAACTCCAGCAATTACCCATGCTGTGTGTCCTGACTGTATTTTAAGAACCTGATTAAAAAATGCTTTATGTAATTAATGGTTTTACTTAACAAAACAGAGATAGGTTAAACAAAAGAAATGTAGTCTACCTTTTTACCCTTGAGAAAGAGAAGCACTTAAATTAACATTTTAAAGAAAAAAAATGATATTGCAGTTAAATAGCTATTTCAATTTAGGTCTTAGAGATACAAGTGCCACAGGAAGTAGAAATTTGTGGAAACTGTGTGCCTTTTGCCCTAGGTTTTCTGAAAAGAGTATAATGAAAATGTTTCACTGTCCTGACCTTTCATTACTAAAATCTGGGTGTATTTCCTCTTTAGTCTCAGCGAATGGGACATAAATCACTCTCCTTGGCATTTTGCATGGTCTGCCATGCAGGCAGCCAACTTTTACAGATGCCCTTCCTGGCTTCAAAAAACAGAAGCCTGCAGGTAGCAGAAAATGCCAGGTTTCTTCTCACGCCTGAGAAGGTTCTGTTTGCCATAGAAGAAACCTGTGTGCTGTGATAAATGCCACTGTGCCAAGTCAGCATGGTGGACAGTTTAACTCCATGACCTTCTGCAGGTAGACAGCCTCTCCCGTAGATTGTCTTTGACACAACCTATAACATAGAATGTCAACACCAGTCTAGCAACTGGGATCTGTATTCATTTTGCCGTGAAACAATCGCTTCTTGGGTCTGGAGCTCAGGTGTCTCACCTTCTCCAAGATTATTTTCTTAAGCTTTATTCTTTTTTTCATTAGTCGTGTATGCATGAAAACTTCATCTATGAGTCTTCACTGGCTAACCTTATTCTGTCACTTTACATCTCAAGTGGGTCAAGGCCTATGACCTAGTTTCTAGAATCAGTTTATGAAAAAAGATAACTAAGTGTTGTCATCGTATTTCCTATCTTCACAGACAATGAAACAGCTCCTGATTCCATTACTCGGACTGTTCATTACTCAGAATAACTTAATCCTATATATCCCTTTCAAGTATCAACAACTGAACTGAAGAAAGAAGGAAGAGGAACACACTGGAAGAAGTTGATGGCCTCTGGAATTAAGAATTTATCTTAGTTTTTCCATATGAAGTTAAAGAAGAAAAAAAAAGATATCCTTTTTTTCCTTAGATGTTTCTAGCCTGTGGAATTAAGAATTTATCTTAGCTCTTCCTTATGAAATAAATCTACCTATCTTTGAAGCACTTATTTCCCCCCCACCCTTTTCTTTCTTTGGCCTGGATTTCTGCTCTTTAAATGGTTTGGAACAACATTTGTTTTATTTTAAAATCACAGGATTTCAGAAAGTTTTAGGGGCACCTGGGTGGCTCAGTTGGGTAAGCATCTGACTTTGTCTCAAATCATGTTCTCACAGTTCGTGAGTTCAAGCCCCGCATTGGAGTCTGTGCTGACAGCTCAGAGCCTGGAGCCTCCTTCAGATTCTGTGTCTCCCCCCCTCTCTCTGCCTATGAGAGAGAGTGCCTCTCTCTCCCCCACCTGCACTATGTCTCTCTCTCTCTCTCTCAAAAATAAATAGACATTAAAAAAAATAGTTTTAGTATGCAAGGTATTAAATTACAAATGACTAAGCCTTTTTTATTACTGACTTAGAGTGTGAATTTATGTATAAAACTTTAATCTGAAAAAGAAAACTCTCCGGAAATTTATGTTGAAAATCCACTTAATTTGTATGTATTTTAAGATAACAACCTAAGAAGCCAACATAGAACCACATGTGCCATGTTTTCTTGTCTTACTTTCCTCCCTTCTTGCCTTTTAGCTACTACACCCCCAGTCTTCTTTACTTTCATCCACAAAACATGCTATAGTCTGTACAACAGAGATAATACTGGCTCTCTGTCTTATTCTGTATAACAGAGGTTGACAAACTACATTCTAAGGTCCAAATTCAATGTTCCACTAATTTTTTGTAAAGAAGGTGTTGTTGGAATAGAGTCAGGTTCATTCATTTATTTACCTATTACAATTATGCTTGACTGCATTAATTCTATAGATTGTTTTCATCTATTGAGTAAATGCAACAGAGACTATATGACCTACAAAGCCTAAAATATTCACTGTCTGGTACCTCACAGAAAAAAAAGAAAAAGAAAAGAAAAAAAAGCGCCAGTCTCTGATCTAAGTTTCTGTTCTCTATCACAAAGTAGCTGTGTGTCCTTGGTAAGTCACCTCCTTTCTCCTACTCTTTAAAAAATAAGGTTGCACTAGCCAACTTCTCCTAGGTTATGGGATTCATTGAAATTTACACAAATGACAAATCTTATAGTCCGGCCTAAACCCAGTTCTTCTGCTTTGTGCTTCAGAGTTCTTTCCATCACACCATGCATTTATTTATATGTTACAATCTACTTCACATTTTAAATTCAATTAGTTTAATTTAACTTAACTCAAATTTATTATGTAGGGATTTGAGATACTTGGTAGAAATACAGTTAAGCTAAATCAAAAGGATAAATAAGAACTAGGTAAGAAATGATAATGAGGAGAAAGTAAACATGAGCAAAGGCTTTTTCCAGAAATAACATTTTAATCAATATGATTGTATCTTAGACTTAAAGATGTCCTGCTTTTTAATGAAACATTAAGAAGGGTAAAATATGATTCAATTATGATACTCCCTTATTGTAAAATATATGTTCATTTCAGATTCTGAAAAAAACTGTATCTGAAAAAAGGCACTACTCATGACCTATGGCATTATGATACATTTGGAGCAGGCCAGTATGGTTACAGAACAAAGACTAAAAGGAATTCTAATAAGGGAAGAAATAAGAAGAAGCTCATCTGTAAAATCTGCAGGAATGTGAAGATTACAACAGAGGGATCTCTCAGAATATAGAGAACTAGCTTCAGGTAAGGAGACATATACTTTCTCTCTCCTAACAGGGGAGTTAGAGGAGACAATAGGTTTAGATGTTGGTATGGGTTGGGGGTCAGAACATGGATGGGAAAATAAACTGCTGCCTTATAGCATCTGTTTTCTCTGATGTATGGTATAATAACATAATGAAAATTTTGAGGGAAGTGGTAAAGTTTTAAAATCCTTGTGGCAGAGAGTAGAAGATCAAGGCAGTTAAGATATTTTATTAAGCTATCTAGGAAGTATTGGGATGCCCATATAATTTGGTAACTTGGGAATTTCTTATAGTCTAGATCTACTGTGTTTCAAGTACATGGTATATGCAAAATGTATATGTATATGCAGAATGCAAGTAGTCTCAATGATTTTTATGTGTAATGATGTTAAATGTGGTATTTTCTATTGTCTTAAGAGCAGAGAAATAATTTATCAAATTATCATAGATTCTATAGATTAACCCTAAAGACCTTCAAATGAGTAAATATTTTATCTTGGTAGCATCAGTCCACCAAACACCACTAAAAATACCCAAATTAACTTTAAAAATAAAATGAAAAAAAAAAAGAAACAAAAAGAAAGGAAGGAAGGGAGGAATAAATGAAGGGAGGACGTTAAGGAAGAAAGGCAGGCAGGCAGGTAGATATAAATCATTGGAAAATATGGAGACTGAAGATAATATGCTTCTCTAAGGAAAGAGAGCAATGTACTACACACCTCCCTCAGGGAGGAAGAAAGAAGTGAATTACTTTCTTTTCTTAAACTTCGTCAAGCCGCCTCAAGTTAGGTTTTGAAATCATTACATGTAGTTTTGTACTTACTGTAAACCAACTCTCTGGAAAATCAATCAATCAATCAATCAATCAATCAATCATTAGGCCCTGATTTGTAGTGTTTGGTGATATAATTGATATAAAGATACCTAACAACATCAGTTCAGGAGACTAACAGTTTAACAACTTACTCACAAAATTCCTAAATATTTAACAAACTGCTCCAGAGCCAGTATGAGCTGACTCCAGTATACTGCTGCCTGTGTCCACAATACTTCGAAAAAGAGGGACTGCAGTCTTTGGTGGTTTGTAATACCTGAGAATGAGTGGAAAAACCCCAGTAGTTCCCTTAGATACTAACCAGACCACCTAGAACACAAACAGAACAAACCTGCTTTGTATCCAACTGAGTCCAACTTATTTACTAAACTTATTCACTAAAGTAGTAATGTTTATTTTATATAGTCAATTTAAGTCTATCTTATACTTAATCAATAACAATTTCCAGAAAAGCCAATCTTGGTTGTTGCCATTGTCATGGTTCTCCTTTTCTTGTTGGTTACACTACATAGAAGACTTAACTGGAGTGGTTTTTGAGACAAGCTGAACAAAGAACAGGAACTGAGACCATCATGAAAAAGATCTGAATTCTGGATAACAGAAATGTATTCTTTCAGAAAGTTCACACACATCTGGGCCACTGCACAAGCCTATCATTTTCTCCACTATTACGTTTTATGAAACCATGTTAGTTCACCATTAACTGACTAGTGGCATCATTGAAAAAAACATACCCTGGAGTAGAAGGTAGAGAAGGCAACCTTTATGAGTTGGTATCATGACTTGGCATTAAGGCTTGCGGATTCTACTGCTGTCTTTTTACTTTCTTGTCCCTAGAGAGGGCCAAAAAAAAAAAAAAATAGAATGGGTGAAGAGATTATTCTGCCATATTTGATCTTCATTATTTCTCCTGAATTTCACCTTATTATCAATGCTGTCATCTAAACACAGGTTTCGTCATTTTTCGGAGAAATAAAGAAAATAATGAAATTTCTTTCAAGACATTACAGTTGACCCTTGAACGATGCATAGGTTGGGGTGCCAAACCCCAGGCAGTCAAAACTCCACATATAACTTTTGTAATAGCCTAACTTAGTAATAGCTTACTCTTTTTTTAATGTTTATTTATTTATTTTGAGGAAGGGAGGGTGAGAGAGAGAGAGACAGAGAGAAAGAGAGAGAGAGAGAGAGAGCTTGCGAGCATGCATGGGGGAGGGGCAGAGAGAAGGAGGGACAGAATCCCAAGCAAGCTGCACCACCAGCGCAGAGTCCAATGAGGGGCTTGAACTCACGAATTGCAAGATTATGACCCGAGCTGAGATCACAAGTCAGATTGCCCAACTGACTGAACCACCTAGGCACCCCAGTAATAGCCTACTCTTGATCAGAAGCCTTACTAATAACACAGTTGGTTAATACATATTTTGTATTAGTATAATACAGTGCATTCTTATAATAAAGTAAGGTGGAGAAAATTGAATTTCATTAAAAATATTATAAGGGAGAGAAAAAACATTTACAATACTTCATGGTATACATTGAAAACATCCACATATAAGTGAACCCACGTAGTTCAAATCTGTTGTTGTTCATGGGTCAACTATACTTTAAATATAATGCAATGAAGACATTGATATCACTATGTCTTAAACGTCAAGAGTCTAGTTTGGAATAGTGAGCCCTGACTCTCACAATTCTGTGTATCCACCCCCTCCAATATGCTGCTGGCTGAGGCCCATCCAAAGTGGTGCCACAAACCTGGCAGTGTGCAAACAGCCCTGATAAGGGACAGTATCACTCCAAGTGATTCCTGCCCTGGGGAGATGGGAAGATAACGACACATACCAGTCCAACTGTAGCTTCAACTGTGGGCTGAAAACAGACATCAGATCTGACTACAGACACCATCCATCAATGAAAGCTTCTCACAGGACAATACAGGGAAAGTGCCCTGCGGTTCAGTACTACTGCATCTCTGGAAAATGCCTTGTCTGACTCAACTCAAGCCCAATGTGGCCCAGACTGGCCCACTAACAAAACAGGGAACATACCTGCCCATAAAAGATAAGCAGAGTCATTACACATGAGTGTACTAAATGCAAAAGTGGCTCAGCCACAACTGTAGAGTGCACGTAACACACATGGGAGACGTACCTGAAGTGCCAGGTTCTAGTGAACAGAAGACATTGCAATGCAGGGCACTACAGGACCTCTACTTCATAATGTCATTACATTCAAAAGCAGGAGACATAGCTGAATTCCCTATTACATAGAAACAGACACAGAGTTAGACAAAATGAGGAGACAGAGGAATATGTCCCAAATGAAAGAACAGGACAAAATCACAACAAGGGAGCTAAATTAAACAGAAATAAGTAATATGACTCATAGAGAATTTACAGTAATGGTCATAAAGATACTCACTGGACTTGAGACAACAGTGGAAGGCCTCAATGATACTCTTAATAAAGAGATAGAAAATATATTAAAAAAAAGATCCAACCAGAGATGAAGAACTCAATAAGTGAAATTAAAATAGCTTAGATTAGGATAAATAGTAGACTAGAGTATACAGAATAACTAAATAGCAACCTGGAGGATAGAGTAATGAAAGCAATCAAGCTGAATAAGAGAGCAAAAAAATAATAATACAAAGCAAAAATAGACTTAGAGAACTCAGTGACACCATCAAGCACAGTGACATCAATATTATAGGGATCTCATAAAAAGAAGAGAGAGGAAAAGGAACAAAAAAAATGTATTTGAAGAAATAATAGCTGAAAACTTCCTGAATCTGGGAAAGGAGACAGAAATCTATATCCAGTAGGCACAGATAGCTCCCCCAAAAACCAACCCAAGGAGGTCCGCATAAAGACACATGGCAATTAAAATGGCAAAAGATAGTGATAACGAGAGAATTTTAAAAGCAGCAAGAGAATGGAGTGCCTGGGTGGCTCAGTCAGTTAAGTATCCAACTTTGGCTCAGGTCATGATCTCATGGTTTGTGAGCTCGAGTCCCACTTTGGGCTCTATGCTGACAGCTCAAAGCCTGGAGCCTGATTCTGATTCTGTGTCTTCCTCTCTTTGCCCCTCCCATGCTCACAATCTTTCTCTGTCTCTATCTCACTTCAAAAATAAACATTAACAAAATTTAGAAAACAAAAATAAAAGCAGCAAGAGAAAGGAAAACAGTTATACACAAGGGAAACTCCATAAATCTATCAGCTGATTTTTCAGCAGAAACTTAGCAGGACAAAAAGTAGTAACATGATATATTCAAAATGCTGAAAGAAAAAAAAAAACTTGCATCTAAGAATGTCCAGCAAGGGTATCATTCAGAATAGAAGAAATAAAAGAGTTTACCAGATGAATAAAAGTTAGAGAAATTCATGACCACCAAACCATTTCTACAAGAAATTTTAAAGGGGACTCTTTGAGTGGAATTGAGAGACCATAAGCAGGAGTAAGAAAAGTAGGAAGCACAAAAGCAGTAAAATAAAGTGTATCTATAAAAGTCAGTCAAGGGATTCACAGAACAAAAGGATGTAAAGTATGACACCATATACCTAAAATGTGGGACATACAGGAGTAAAGAATGTGTTCAAACTTAAATGACCATACACTTAATATAGACTGCTATAGTCCTAACATGTTATATACAAACCTACTGGGAACCACTAATTAAAAACCAGTAATAATTATGCAAATAATAAAGACAAAGGAATCCAAGTATATCACTAAAGAAAGTCAGCAAACTGTGAGAGAAGAGAACAAAGGAGTAGAAAACAAATGCAAAAACAACCATAAAACAAGTAACATAATGGTTATAAGTACATGCCTATCAATAATTATTTTGAATGTAAATGAACTAAATGCTCCAATCAAAATGGATCAAAAAGCAAGACCCAATTATATGCTGCCTACAAGAGACTCATTTCAGACCTGCAGATTGAAACTGAAAGGATGGAAAAGCATTTACCATGCAAGTGAAAGGGAAAAAAAGGCTGGAATAGCAATATATAAAAATATATTTATATATATTGGACAAAATATACTTTAAAACAAAGACCTTAACAAGAGACAAAGAAGTACAATATATAATCAGTAAGAGGACAATTCAACAAGAAGATATAACAACTGCAACTATTTATACAGCCAACATGGAGGGACATGAATACACAAAGCAGCTAATAACAAACATAAAAGAAGTAATTGATAGTAATACAGTAACAGTAGGGGACTTTAGCACTCCACTTACATCAATGGACAGATCATCCAAACAGAAAATCAACTAGGAAAAAGTGGCTTTTAATAGTACACTGGACCAGATGGATCTAAGATATATTCAGAACATTCCATACTAAAACAACAGAATACACTGTTTTCAAGTGCACATGGTACATTCTCCAGAATAGATTGCATATTAGGCCATAAAACAAGCCTCAGCAAATTCAAAAAGAGCAAACTTATTCCATGTGTCTTTTTGACCACAATGTTATGAATCTACAGTCAACCACAGAAAAATTCTAGAAAGCACAAATATATAGATGTTAAATAATATGCTACTAAACAATAAATGAGCCAACCAAGAATCAAAGAGGAAATAAAAAAATACATGGAGATAAATGAAAATGAAAACCCAATTGTGCAAAATCTTTGGGATCCAGTGAAAGCTGTTCTAAGAAGGAATACATTATAGCAATACATGTCTACCTCAAGAAACAAGAAAAATCTATGGGGCGCCTGGGTGGCGCAGTCGGTTAAGCGTCCGACTTCGGCCAGGTCGCGATCTTGCGGTCCGTGAGTTCGAGCCCCACGTCAGGGTCTGGGCTGATGGCTCGGAGCCTGGAGCCTGTTTCTGATTCTGTGTCTCCCTCTCTCTCTGCCCCTCCCCCGTTCATGCTCTGTCTCTCTCTGTCCCAAAAATAAACGTTGAAAAAAAATAAAAATAAAAAAAAATAAAAAAAAAGAAACAAGAAAAATCTCAAATAAACAACCTAACCTAATCTAAAGGAGTTAGAAAAAGAAGAACAAACAAAACTTGAAATCAGTAGAAGGAAGGAAATAAAAAAGATTAGGAAATAAAAAAGATTAGAGCAGAAATAAAGATTACAGACACTAAAACAAAACAAAACAATATTAGAACAGATCAATGAAACCAGGAGCTGATTCTTCGAGAAGATCAACAAAACTGATAAGCCTTTAGCCACACTCATGGGGAGACAGAGGGTGAGAGAGAGAGAGAGAGAGAAGACTCAAATGAACAACATCAAAAATGAGAAAGAAATAATAATCGACACCATAAAAATATAAAGGATTATAAGAGAATATTATAAAAAGTTATATACCAACAAATTGGACAACCTAGAAGAAATGGATAAATTCTTAGGAACATATAACCTCCTAAAGCTCAATCACGAAGAAATAGAACATTTGAACAGACTCATTACCAGTATTTAGATTAATCAGTCACCACCACTACCAACAACAACAAAGAAAGTCCAGGAAAAGATGTTTTCACAGGTGAATTATACCAAACATTTAAAGACAATACCTATTCTTCTCAAATTACTCCAAAAATTAGAAGAGTAAGGAAAATTTTCAAATTCATTCTATGAGGCCAGCATTATCCCGATACCAAAACCAAATGAAGACACCACAAAAAAAGAGAACTACAGGCCCATATCTCTCAGATTAACATACATGCAAAACTCCTCAACAAATATTAGGAAACTGAATCCAAAAAATACGTATAAAATTCATTCACCATAATCAAGTGGGCTATACTCCTGGGATGCAAAGGTGGTGGAATAATGGCAAGTCAATCAACGTGTTACATCACATCAACAAAAGAAAGAATAAAAACCATGTGATCATTTCAACAGATGCAGAAAAAACATCTCACAAAGTACAACACCCATAAATGGTAAAAATCTTTTGTAAGTTGGTTTAGAGGAAACATACCTCAACATAATAAAGGTCATATATGAAAAATCCAGCTAACATCATACTCAAAGGGGAAAAATGACACCTTTTCCCTTAAGATCAGGACCAAGACAAGGATGTCCACACTAACCACTTTTATTCAAAATAGTACTGAAAGTCAGCATCATCAATAAGACAAAAACAATAAATAAAAGGCACCCAAATTTGTAAGAAGTAAATTTCACTATTTGCAGATGCCAAGATACTACATATAGAAAACTCTAAAGACACCACCAAAAAATTACTAGAATTGATAAAAGAACTCAGTAAGTTTGCAGGATACAAAATCATATATAGAAATCCATTGCATTTCCATACAATAATAATAAAATAGCAGAAATAGAAGTTAAGGAATCAATCCCATCCACAAATGCACCAAAATAGAAAAGTCCCTAGGAATAAACCTAACCAAGGAGGTCAAAAACCTGTACTCTAAAAACTGCAAAACATTAATGAAAAAAAAAAAACTGAAGACGGCACAAATCAATGAAAAGATATTCCATGCTCATGAATTGGAAGAACAAATATTCTTAAAATTTCCATTCTACCCAAGGCAATCTACACATTTAATACAATCCCTATCAAAATGCCAACAGCATTTTTCTTAGAAGTAGAACAAACTATCCTAAAATGTGTATGGGACCATAAAAGATCATAAATAGTCAAAGCAATCTTGAAAAAGAACAAAACAGGAGGTATCACATTTCCAGATTTCAAGATATACTACAAGGCTGTAGTAATTAAAACAGTATGTATGGGCACAAAAATAGACACACAGAACAGAAATGAGAGCCTAGAAATAAACCCATGATTACATGGTCAATTAGCCTTTGACAGAGGAGCAAGAATACACAATAAGAAGAAGACAGTGTCTTCAACAAATGGTGCTGATAAAACTAGACAGCTACATGCAAAAGAATGAAACAGGGCCACTTTCTTACACCATACACAATAATAAACTCAAAATGGATTAAAGACCTAAATGTGAGACGTGAAATCATAAAAATCCTGGAAGAGCGCACAGGCAGTAATTTCTCTGACACTGGACATAGCAATATTTTTTTTAGGTATGTCTCCTGAAGCAAGAGAAATAAAGCAGAAATAAACTGATGGGACTACATCAAAATAAAAAGCTTCTGCACAGCAAATGAAACAATCAACAAAACTAAAAGACAACCTACTGAATAGGAGAAGATATTTGCAAACGATGTATCCAATAAAGGGTTAGTATCAAAAATATATTAAAAACCTACATAACTTAACCCCCAAAACCAAATAACCCAATTAAAAATGGGCAGAAGACATGAACAGGCATTTCGCCAAAGAAGACATCCAGATGGCCAACAGACACATGAAAAGATGCTCAACATCACTCATCATTAGGGAAATGCAAATCAAAACCACTATGAAATATCACCCCATACCTGTCAGAACGGCTAAAATAAAAAAAAAAAAAAATTAAAGAAAAAAAAAAAACCTCAAGAAATGAAAAGCATTGGTGAGGATATGGAGGAAAAGGAACCTCTGTGCATTATTTGTTGGTAGGATTGCAAACTGGTATAGCCAATGTGGAAAACAGCAAGGAGGTCCCTAAAAAAGTTAAAAACAGAATTACCACATGATCCAGTAATTCCATTACTGAGTATTTATCCAAAGAATATGAAAAGACTAATTTAAAAAGATATACACACCCCTATGTTTATTGCAGCATTATTTACAATAGCCATGTTATGGAAGCAGCCCAAGTGTCCATCGGTAGGTGAATGGATAAAGAAGACACATACATATACATATAATGGAATATTATTCAGTCATAAAAAAGAATGAAATCTTGTCATTTGCAACAACAGGGATGGATCTAGAGAATATAATGCTAAGTGAAATAAGTCAGAGAAAGACAAATTACATATGATTTAACTCATATACATAATTTAAGAAACCAAACAAATGACCAAAGGAAGAAAGAGATAAACCAAATAAACAGACTCTTAACTGTAGAGAACAAACTGATAGTTACCAGAAGGGTAACGGGCAATTTGGGATACCTAAGTGGTTCAGAATGAACCTTTGAGTTGCTAGCCTTATTTTCTTGGTGGTTCTCTATTCTTCACAATTAGCAGTTAGACCCAAGTGAACTAGGCAGTTTCTTCTCTGAAATTTGGAATTGCAAGACCGTTAATTAGCTTCTTAGTGTTGTTACATCTTAATACATGAAATAAGAAGTGGCTGCCTAACATCTGTATATCCATGTGGGCCAAACAGGAGAGAAACTTAATCCAAAAAGAAAGAAAATTTGTAAAATCTAATACAGACAAAAAGGAACCTAATATACAGAAATAATACTCCATTCTCTGTGACCTTGGCTTTCAATTCTGCTCTTAGGTTTTGTCAGATACCTCTTGAACCATATATAAGTATTACATTTGATTAAAAGTACATACAACTGAAATATTTTGTGTTTAATATTCCAAAGTCTCACTACTTCATGATAAAGAAGGTAAGATTCCTACATGAATATGAAAATATTCCAGGTTTATCTTAAATTAATACTTATTTCATAATTCATGAACCTGTTTGATACTTAAATTTCAAGGAAATGGACCCAATGCATACTGAGAAATAGTCATACAGACCTATCTTGACTGATAAATTATTATTTACATTATAATTAAAAACTAATTTTTATAATAACTAACAGTATAGATATAACTCTATCAGCACAGTGTCCTGACCTAAAGTAATTATTATGTTTTGAAGAATACAAAACACATAAAGTTCAACAAATTCTCTAATATATTGCCATGCATTAGTCCTAAACTTCTCTTCTTGCTTAAGTGTGAACTCTAAGGGACCTTTCAAGTAAGCATCAGTGGAGAAACGGAGTTTCTGATGAAAAAACTTAAGGTCATTTTAGTAAATTTAAGAAGCAGAGGAGAGGAGAGGTGATCTTATTGGGAAAGCAAAGGAGGTAAAATTATTTCCTTCCATGAAACTCTTTCTTCTTTTCCATTTATAAGAGGTTACAACTTTAAGAAATAAGTATGATCAGAGTAGACATATGGGAAAAAAAGCCTGATGAGTAGTCTAGTCTGTACTGAAGTTTAGGTATTACATACACTACAGGAGTAACATGTATTTTTCAAAACATGAATATGAGGATTTTAGAGCAGATGACTTAACCAGCATTCTTGCAACAAGTATTTAGGGAGATTATATGCCAGAATGGATAGGTAAAAAATATGTTAGAAATTATAAATGCCATGAGTAAATAGAAAAGAGAAAATGGCAAGTTTTGTTTTATTTTATCGGATCTGGGACTGGGTCTGGGTTATATAGAGAGAGTTATTAGGAAATGTCTTCGTATTTGGCAATATGTAAGGTAAGATATAACAAAGGCGAAAGAATCTCACATAAAACCCAAGAATAGAATAATAATGTATTACATGGTGGGGGGAGGGCGGTGAATTGTAAGGAAGAATAGAAGGGATACATTTAGAAAGGAGGTGCTATAATAAATGATTTTGAGGGTGAATAAAAATTTACTATTTTAACATCTTTGAGAGACTCTAGTAATGATGCAGATTGCACTGTGATGTTTTCATTAGATTTGAATCTTGTTTCTTTTGAATGTGAAATCATGTTTGAACCTAACCACAAGTTGACCCAGCTTTATTTGGGCTACATACTGATTGTTTCAAAATAAATTTTGGCAGATATATTACAGACTTCTGCACACCTACTGCTATTTATATTCACCCGCCTTTTAACTGTATTGATTTTTTTATTTCCCTGTTTTTTAATGTATAGGGCTTTATACTTGTATCAATTAAACTTCATCTTGAGAGATGGTAAGTATGTAACTTCAGCTGATCAATTCCTTGGAGTCTCGTTTCATCATCCAAATTACCAACTAAAGTTCATTTTTTCATATCCTGTGCAAATTCAGTAACATGAAATCTATATTCTTTCTCCCTAAAAAAATTAATGAAAAATTTAATAGATCTGACTATATACATAGCCAGGAGATACGTTTCTCTCAAAACTCACTTTCAGAGTGAAATGAAACTAATTATCAGATCACTAGTAAACTACTTCAAACATTATCAATGTCACTCACTCATTTTTCCATCTTACAAGAGGATTATGGAAGGCTTTACCAGATGAGTTATTGAATTGTGAATATGCTTTTAATGAGGGAAGTTTGAAAAACCATTCATACTGAATCCATGATGGCTCGCAATGAAGAGTAATCCTTTTTGCTTTAAATGCTCTAAAAAGACTACATTTCCAAATACTCCCTGGCATTGGGTCCAAGTTAATGGTCTATATTTAAATCAATCAAAAGTATATCACCTCTTTCCTCACCTAAATTTATCTTCCTCATTTCCCAAGACTTAGTAAATTTGAGTGCTTTAATAGCCTCGTCTATAAGACTGCATCATCAAAACAAGCTGGGATTCATTCAATATTTATTTGAAGCAGTTAAGAGCTAACTTAAAACTCTGCTTGTCTTAGGCATCATTTCCATATTACCCTCACTAGTTTTGCCTATTTCCATCTGCAAATCACCTTGACAGAAAATAGTACAAAATACTAAATGGATATGACTAAAAAGTAAAACATTTAACATTAACAAATATAAATAGAATAGGTCATTAGTGATCTAAGAGTATAAATTAAGGCCATACAGATAACAAAATTATTCTAAAAGGACTACCTATACTTTATATTCTTTACTATTCTTTACTATCTTTACTACCCTATATTTTTTTTTTCATTTTTTTAACGTTTATTTATTTTTGAGAGATACAGAGACAGAATGTGAGTGGGTTAGGGGCAGAGAGAGGGAGACACAGAATCTAAAGCAGGCTCCAGGCTCCGAGCTATCAGCACAGAGCCCAACACAGGGCTTGAACTCACGAGCTATGAGATCATGACCTGAGCTGAAGTCAGACGCTCAACCAACTAAGCCACCCAGGTGCCCCTATAATATACTTTATTAGTAAAGTACTATTAGTATTAGTATTAGTATCAGTATCAGTATAAAGTATTAGTAAAGTACTGTTCTTTACTATCCTATCATATACTATAGGAAGAAAAGTTAGAGTTTATCAAGCTATGAATAATGGTTAAGTCTCAGTGCATGCAGAGATACCTAACAAAATGTCTGATCACAGAGATTCCCTATCTTCTGGCAAAACAGGATTTATGAAATTATTATTTTCTTCATATTCTGTGGAACAACAATTATTTAAAGAACTGACATATATGTTGTGTGTTGAAAAAGATTTTGTGATTGATATATATTTGTAACTATAATTAATGCAGAACAAATATAATCCTAAACATTCTGGTTAATGACTTCTAACAGTATTTAAGACTTGATGCATCCCAAAAATCTACTTTAAAAATAAAAATCTGTATTTTGAATGTTCTTCAACTTAGCACAAGCATTTTTAAATATCCATCTTTATGCTGGAAAATCACTTGTATATAGAATAGAACATGTGTTTCCCCCAGAGCTGTCCTTGCCCTGGGCTTCTCACATAATTGCTGTATTCTTTCCCAACTACCTATCCCTGCACTTGTAGTTCAACAGATAACACAGGTTGCTGGAAAGAAGTCAAGTGGTGATGAAAAAATAGGGCCTGATAGCTACAGGAAACTCCACAGTCATGTGAAGATCAAAGTTCCAAACTGTCTTAGTATATTTTTGATCTTTAAATAGACACATTTAAGTTGTATCCTCATGGGACTAGAAGATTGACTATTTTGACTAAATTGGTGATGTTTTACACCATTTTTTTTTAAACTTAGCTGAGCCTCTGCTGCACAGACAAGGTTGGCTACAATCGGTTTTGTGTTTTTTGTTTGTTTTTGTTTTTTAATGTTCTATAGACACTGCCAGAAAATACCAATCTAGTTTCACATTTTGCAACTGGCTTTTTATTGTTTTTGTTATTTTTTTCTTAAGGCAAATCTTATTTACAATTACTGTAAAGATTTCATTTCAGTAAACTAAATTTTTATTTAACTGATGATTTTTACTTTCCTTGAAAAAAAAAAAGAAAATAAACATGTAACTCCTTTTGAAAACTTCACCTTGTGATAAACAGAAGTTAAATGATTAAAAATGTTTCTGCTTACCAAAATACTTCTAGGTTTAGACTTCTGTAGGTAAATGAAAAGGGAAATATTAGTCAAGGTACTTTTTCCAAAAAGTTTTGAATAGAAACATTGTTAGCTTCTTCCTCACCCCATCATAAAAAGATCAAAGGATTTTTGAAGCTAAGAATAATGCAACTCACATTTAAGATAACTACTGGTCGGAGGAAGCTTGAAATCCATCTCTACAGTCTGGAAAAGGCTCTATTGTGCATGTACCCAAGGACAGTGATCTGCTTTCATCATATTGGCAGAAAATCACAGTGAAGAGATTAAAGTATGACTATTACAAAAATAGTTCTGCTTTTAACAGCATATTTTATATATATTTTTGTGTCATTTACAAATATATAAAGTTTGAGTAATATGGTAATTTAATCCTCAAAGGAGATAAACACACAAACCCACATCTTTTACAAAGTTCTTTATACCCATCAGAAACTTCATATTCCTTTCCTAAATGGAATTTAATCATTTATTTGATTTCATTTAAAAATGAAACTTTTAAAAGAGGTTAGAGTGGAAGAGAGCCAAAGCATAAGAGACTCTTAAAAACTGAGAACAAACTGAGGGTTGATGGGGGGTGGGAGGGAGGGGAGGGTGGGTGATGGGTATTGAGGAGGGCACATTTTGGGATGAGCACTGGGTGTTGTATGGAAACCAATTTGACAATAAACTTCATATATTGAAAAAAAATTAAAAAAAATAAAAATGAAACTTTTTATCAAATTAAACATTTATTGTGTATAATTTAGAAATCATTGATACATAAAAAGAAGTACATATTTCCCATAAATTCCTAACTTAACCTCCATAAAAAAAACATTGTGGTATGGACTTTGAGCTCTCTCTCCCATTATTTACACATATAATGCATATTATTTTTAAAGAAAATTATTATGCTTTAAACTTAAAATTTTTTATATAATAAGAACTATATAATGAATACTGTTCCATGTCATCAAATATTATTTTACAATATGATTTTAATTGCAGAATTTTAATTTACTTTATAAAGCAGCTTTAACTAACCATGTAACTTTATTTCAACTTTTGAATACAACTTCTTGTCTGTAAATTAAATCCACAGATGATGTTATAAGGAGATGATAAAAAGTGAAGCAGTTAGATTTTAATAAATACCATTGTTTCCTAACTTCTTCCTAAACATATTATACTGGTTGATTTAACAAATATTTTAAAAAAGATAATCTTACAAGCACTAAGGACATTTACTTTTCATTATGAATATACAATCCTTTTGACATTATGTAAGGAGCTTAGAGATTAAAAAAACAAAAGTTCTGGAAATGGAAAATAGCATGGTTACTTCAAAAAATACAGAAAGAAAGGAAATAAATTCAGCCTGTTTTTATTTACTGCATCCATAGGAATTAAATCTGATATCATCCCTAAAATTTATAAATTTTCTTTAAATAGCTAATTATAACACCATCTGATACCCTGAGAAGCTCAAACTCTCCAGTTCAAAACTTTCATCCAGGAATCTCAAAATTCAATGAAGGCATTCTCCTGCCTTTTCCTATGGGTTGATACCTTCCTTCTGCACGGTTGCAGAGAGCTGTCAGCAATTCTGACATCACTGATACTGTCTCCAGGTTTAGAACTCACAGGCTCACTGGGTTTACCTCTTCTAGTTATTTCTACATTGCCTTCTTCAGCAGTTCCTTTGGAATTCAGGTTCATGTGTAGACTCCAATCCAATTATCTCCTTATCCTTTTTTCACTCTTGTCTCCCTTTCTCTGTTTCTGCTTTTGTTCTGTCCATGTCTCTCCTCTGTGTTTTATTTGGGTCTCAGGTGAAAATACCTTCCTTAGTGTTTCTTTCCATCCATCTCTTAAGTTCAACTTATTTTAGACCCGTGTGACATTCAAACTAGATATGCTTATCAAAGCTCATCTTCACTTGGTATCTAAGGCCACACTTCTTTTATTGCTTTAAAACACACACACACACACACACACACACACACACACACACACACACACACACACAAAATAGAATGAATGCTTCTACCAGTCTCCCTTTTCCAGAATTAATTTTTCTACTTATAACTTTTGCTACAAACTCTAGTGTATAATGAATGCTTTACACATTCTTGGATTTTATTTGTGGCCTGCATGTGTGTGCATTTGACTTATGTTTCTAATTTTAAATGGCTGGAATGCAGAGATTAAATCTCTTTTACTGTTTGCATATAGAAACTAAAAGACAGATAAAAATAATGTTCAAAATACAGTAAGATTTTTGTGTTTTTTGTCACCACTAGCTCACCCTCTACATCTACAATTATGAAAACTTAATTTAACCATGATTTTGAATTCTTGTAATATCAAAAATTCTCAGAGGAAAATATATTATCATCTAGATGAACAAATATCAAAGAATATTTTACTTTTTCCACAAGGATGGAAACAAAAGACTATGAGTTTTTCAATGGCTATCTTTTGATCACATTTCTTTATTCCTTCCAGAGACCCCCACAGGCTTCTGCAAGGGCAGGCAGCCAGGGAGGCTTTTTGTTCTCAGGGCTAGACACAAGGCAAGATCATTAACAAGATGCAGACAAAAACGAAGCAGCATATTTGTAAGATAGAAAGGGGAGTCAGTTCCTTCTCCTTCATGTCAGATCCAGGCCTTGGCTATCTGACCATAGTGCACATTATCTAGACCATTTATCATACAATATAGAAGCTGGTGTAGGAATGTAGGCTCTGTAGTCAAACTGGGCCAGATGAGTTACTGACTTACTGACTCTTAGTAGCTTCAGGAACTTAACCACATCACTGAACTTCTCTGTGGTTCAGTTTGGGCTCTACAGACTTGGAATAGTAACAGTACCCACTTATTAGCATTGTTTTGAGAAGTAAAAGGGTGTGAAATACCTACAATAGAAAGTGCTCAGTGAATGTCTGTATCATTTGCCAATTTCAAGCAGAGAACATTCCTCTTAGGCACGTAAATATGTAAACACCAAATACTGGAATAGAGATAATTTTTGTTCACTTTCTTGCTTTATTTGCCTCTTAGTGATCTAAGTGTCATCATTTTGTTTCATTTTGTTTTTCAGTTGTAAAAAAAAACTTTTGCCAAATTTTAATGTCTTTAAATAATAATATTATTCAACAGTATTTTGCTAACTGCTCATCTTGTTCAATTTGAATCTGTTTTCCCAATGCAAGGTAGCCTTACACCTTTTCCCTCCAGTAAATTTTAATTTTGCTGTCAATACCATCATAGAAGACCAAATAAATTAAATTTTTTAACCTCTTCCTACTGTAGGAGGACCCATATTTACAGCTATACTTACCATCTCTCACTGCGTATCACAATCACCTAGAAAGATTGTAAAAGCCCTTCTGCCCTGACCCAATCAGTATTTTTAGGGGTAGAGTCTGGACTGTGACTTGTTTTCATTTCCAAAGGTAATCCAAATGTGCAGCCAGAGTTAAGAGCTTGTAATGAAGGGAGCATTGAAAACACTGCCTCTCCTTTCAAGGAGGAGTCAAAAAATTTTAGCAACTGTTAATTATGCAAAAGTTTTGAGTCCACCAAGATACATACTGGGATAATGAAGAATTGGAAGAGTCAGGATGACTTTAAAAGAAAACTGTCCAAAAGAAAAACTCTTTAGGTTATTAGAAATTTTAAAATATTAATACAGTGCTCTCTACTTACTTCATCCATAATGCAACTAAAGTAGAAATAATAAAAGTCTTTCAATTCAATACAAAAACCTGCTCCAGAGCAACTTCCAGCTTATTTCACTTTCATGTTTTATGCTGCATTTGGCACAGGCTTTAACCATATATGTTGCAATTGCATTGTGATTGGTGTAGCTTGGTGTACAACTGCATATCATAAATAATGGAAAAAGGACAAATTGACTTTATAGATAACATAATTACCTACCTTAGGATCAATTAAAGCAGTAAAGATGTTAAATTTACCGATGTTCCCATTAATTTGGTACATGGTCCCAAACAACTAAATGCCACTGTACAAAAACATTCAATTTACCATATGTTGCAATTCTAATGTAATTGCCATTGATCACTAAGTCACATTCTCTTTGTTGGATGATTAACAAGTGTAGTAGCACTCTATTACTATCCAATCACCACCAGTTATGTACAGTATAATGAGAGAGGCAATGCTTATATATTACCAAATTAAAACATATTAACAAACTACTCTGTTGATGGTGACTACAAAGTGCATTTCAAAATTGATCCATTTTTCTACTAATTTTTTTTTGTCTTTGTCGAGAATTCTTTATTTCTCTTATTCCTATTTCTTATATTTGGTGGAAAACTGGATGACATTTCTTTGAATTTTAAGAACCCATTCTCAGTACATGTTTACAAGATATTGGGCGTCTTCTTAGAAAAACATTTCATGTCACAGCAATAACAAAATGATGCAACTCATCTCAAACTAAACGGGCCTCTGTTGCATCAAATATACACAGAGTGCTAACATGTGGCTAAGTCAATTCATGGACATGCTGCAATATATGAAATGTATGATTCCCTCCAGCTCCCATGCTTCTATAAAGCAGTTAATCTATGATCAGTTGGTACATTTTATAAAGCTTAGAACTAAAATTTAGGAAGTGCTAGCTAACACTGGATGTACCCTTCACCAGAAGATCTTTACACCAAATTGCTGCCATTTGCATGAAGCTAGTTGAGGAAGAATATCCATCAGCACTAGTGAGGAAAGAGTAATTGGCAACTAAGTGTGCAAGTGATCAGTGATACCTTTTGAGCAAGGTCACTCTTTATGTGCTCAACTGAGAATTCTGTAGTTCTCTGTTATTAGCAGGTGAGGGAGCCCAAAGAGGCCTGTATTAGGCCAGTTGGCTTCACTGAATCACCCTGTGAAGGTAACATCAGCTAGCAAAAAAGAATCCCTGACTTAACCTCTGTTCTGTAGCATTAAAAAAGAGACAATGTTGGATTCTAAAAGGTAAAAAAAGAAAAGAAATCTAGCAAGCTGTTCACCTAGCATCTAATGGAAAGGTAGGACCTTTGTGGGGTCACTGATCCCAGAGTGCGTCCCTGGCTTTAGAGGCAATGAAATTCAGTTTAGTCAGTTCACCCAAGGATGACTCAATGTCTCAATTCCTTGATTATATGTGAGTCTTCAATTTCAAATTCCTGCACTGTGATAACTCTGGTCTAGATCCCCATAATCTTTGATTTAAATTATTGCAATACTTTGATCATTGCAATAAGTCTCTTTGTTTTATGCATGTCTTCCTCTCATCTATTTTACACCCTATAATAAGAATGAACAATCTGAATTTCAAATCCAGTTATGGCATTTGACAGGTTAAAGATGTATAATCATTAATATGCCTTTAGATAAAGGCCAAAAATATTATTAAGGTTTAGAGAGCCCTCTTATTCAGTTTGTCTACCACTTCCCTACTTACCCTGTTTGATTAGATATGCAAAACCTTTTTCTGTCCTCCAGGCACACCATGTTCTCCCACGTGTGGGCCCTCATAAATGTTCCCTTGTCCTTGTCCTGCCATCTTATCTGTAACTCCTACTGATCTTTCTTATCTTCCCACCTGTTATTTCTTCAGGGAAACTACTTTGCCATGATCTTCTATGTAATTCTCCTTGCTCCTTCTATGTGGTTCTATAGCTCCTTGTGAGCCTATTGTAAAACACTTTCCGACTCTCTAAATGATATGTTTGAACATTTATCTTTATCTATAATTGTAATCTCTTGGATAAAAATATATACATATAAGTCCTTGGAGGGTTGTGTTTTCAGTAGCATATCCCTAGGACCTAGAGCAGAATATAGTACATAGTGGGCATTCAAAAGATGTTTGTTGAAAGCACAAAAAAAGAGTGAGCAAAATGTATTTGATAAGTCAAAATGTATCAAAGACTCTTAAGTTCAATATTTTTTGAAAACTTAATACATTTTATAAAACTGAAACTCATGTTCAAGTTATGTTCTTTAAAACATTGGTATATAGGGTGCATGGGAGACTCAGTCAGTTGAGCATATGACTCTTGATTTTGGCCTAGGTCATGATCTCATGGTTCATGAGATCCAGACCTATGCTGGGCTCCATTCTGATGGCACAGAGCCTGCCTGGGATGCTCTTTCTCCCTCTCTCTCTCTGCCCCCTCACCTGCTTGTGCTCTGTCTCTCAAAATAAAATAAACGTTTTAAAATATAAAAAATTTGTATATATTTATAGGCCAGATATTTCTGTAGCCAAGAAGGTAAAATATTTTTATTCTAGTGAACTGTTAAATATAAAATATATTTTACCAAAAGAGGTAACATTGAATATATGCTCTTATTCTGCATTTTGTACCTAATATATGGTACTAATTTTTATTTTAAGCAAATATTATTGAAAAATAACAATTAATGGTTACATAATATACTAACATATGGAAATACCAAACATTATTTTACTTTGTGTCTGTTATTTACAATTTAGGTACCTGGGTGCCTGGGTGGTTTATTTAGTTAAGCCTTCAACTCTTGATATCAGCTCAGGTTATCTCACAGTTGTGAGACTGTGCCCCGTGTTGAGCTCCATGCAGAGCATGGAGCCTGCTTAGGATTCTCTCTCTCCCTCTCTCTCTGCCCCTCCCCTTCTTATGCATGTGCGTGTTCTCTCTCTTTCTCAAAATAAACTTAAAAATATAAAAAATAAAATTCACATTCTTTACAATTTTGAACTATTATATTGTCTGTATATTCATTTCTTGTTTTAATAAAAGTAATTTGAAAATAATTTAAGCTTTTCTAGAAGATGGCATGATCTTGAACTTCAATTACTATATAATATTGTGATACAAATTATACTTTTGGTCAATAATTATTTAGATTTCTAAAGTTATTCTTGCGCTTTTTGGCTAGGAATTTGTTCAAGTCTCTATTGTGATTTTTAAAATAGCTTCTTTGATTCCATTCATAGTACATGTCTTACCACTTCATGTTTCCCTGTGTGCCTGCCTATAATTTCTAATTCATTGTTTCCAACCTGCTGGAGGTTCAAAATCCAGATCACCAGGCTTGATAGAACTACATATAAACATAAATAAATGATCTGATTGGAATACTGGTATGATACTTAAGCTTTTACACATCACTGTGTACAGATACATACAGATACACTCATAGACATATATTACAGAAGTACATATTTTCAGGGGCATTGCATTAGGTTTATACATTTCTAAGCACTAAATATGAGTTGACTAGAAAAGTTTACAATAGTCATTTAAATTCACATCTGTTATGATATATATTTTAGAGCTATAGGCTACTAAAAATAACTTCCTAGAAATTTCAAGAAGATTCAATAATTTCCCAATGATAAAGTTTTTGTTTCTGAAAGGGTGTGCATTATTTCACAACTATTGTTGTCTAATTCTAGAAACACAAGTTTGACATTAGATCAACTGAATTATATTTAAGTCATTTATGAAATCATCATGTCAGTATAGAACCTTGTGGCTCTTAAGAAATCATGTATGAAATTTGCATCTTATTTTTAACATATAAAGTCCCCTAGGCTTTAGTAATGACTAAAGAGAGAAATTGCAGATAAGTTATGTTTGTGAAAACATCTCTATGCAGTTATAGTTCATAGGAGCACAACCACCTTATACCTATCCAACTAAACTGCAGTGACATGTGGCAAACGCTTGAATGAATGGGCAAATTGTACATCTTTAGTAAGTACCAAAAAAAGGTTGCATCCTACCAAAACAATGGACTTTGTTTTCATAAAGATCTGAAAGGAGAAATATCACCTCATTGTTCTTAACTTCTATTATCACAAAAATGCTTGCATTTAATTTTAGATCAGGATACCTCAGATGAATATACTACTAGCAGATGCTTTGTGTGCCTTTGCTGCCCCCTTAAGACAAATAAACAAATAAAAAGCTAGTAAAAACCTGCAGTATCCTGATTTAGTCTCTTCAGAAACCTGTTCCTGTCTCTCTTTAACGTACACACACACACACACACACACACACACACACACACACACACACAGAGGTATGTGAAAGGGGAAATTAAAGATTATTGGACAATTAAATCTGTGTTTTGAGTCTTCTCTATAATCAATGAAAACATTAGTTTGTTTACCAGTATGAGAAAGCCATGTATATTTTAAGTTCTATCAAGTCTGAGTTCAGGACCTATTTTTGTTAGTACATTTTTGTGATTTTTCTTGAAGTAGGTAATTGAGGAAAATAGCTTTTTTTTTTCATTTTTATACCTTAATTATAACAACTGAACTCAAGACTTTATAAGCCTTAGCCATCTAAATAAAAATATATGGCTCATAAGTGTTTTCATAAGTATTATTTGAGGAAAAGAAACATCATATTTAAGATGATGCATGAAATAGTAAATTTTAAATTAAAAAATACAGTTATGCTAACTGCTTATAAATTTTGAAAGGGGACAGATCATAATGTGATGTTTGCTATTGGCCTTATTTCTAATTCAACAGACATTAGAATAATTCTGGGTACAATTTATCCTTTAAACGAGGTTTTCTCTGTGGAGTGCATTAATTTTTAATGAGAGGAATATTTAGTTTTATTTAAAAGACATCAACAAATTTTATTCAATAAATAAACTTTGAGCAAAGCATTACAGCCAAGACTGAGTTACTATAAGGCATATCTGCACTTATCAGAAACATGAAGCAATTATGAAGAGATGCAATCTGAAAATACTAATAAAAGATACTGAAATTTTCTAAACTCTGTAATATATTATTATCATGCTGACACAATAAAAAGACACAATAGTCTCATTTTTCTTTCAGCTTCAAGAATTTAACTCCTTATTAATCTCAATGAGAATATTCAATGGCCATCAATATCCTTTTTTTTAACTTTTAATTTTGATTATATAAAGGAAATATTAGATATTAGAGGAAATACTAATATTTTTAAAAAGTGCTTGCTGGGAATATGTAGTACATTATACTGAAGACTAAATAAGATGTTTTATAAATGTGTACTTTGGTTTTTATTGCAACTGCCATATTTAAGCATAAAGCCTTCTGCAGCTTATGTATGACAAGACATTTCCTCTATCCTTTTTGTTTTATTATCCAAACAATTCTATCACACATAAAGGAATATAAGTTATTTGTATCTATTGCTTAAGCAGAAATGTTCTTAAAATAATTTGTTTCATAATTCCATACGGAAAACAGAGTGACTTGTAAAGAAAGGGAAGTGTTTGTGTGTGTCTACATGTGTGCGTGTGTATGTGTATTTGTGAGTGTATGTGTGCATCTCAAGGAGTTAGTGTACTGAGCAGAGCTGGAAGAAGAGTGGTGTGGAAATCCTCAGAATGGAACATGTCAACCTGAAGGAAAACCCTTTCATTTGACAGAGGGAATGGAAGTAAAAGGTTCTAGAAGGCCAAGACAAGCCTGATTCATATTGGTCATAGGGGTTGATGGTACAAATAAAATCAGCTTGAATTATATTTGTCCTAGGTTTTCTGACTTTTAGGTTCAATTCCTGTGAAACCACTATCTCCTTACTGCTGCCATCGTCTCTCTCTTGCCATGTACAGAAGATTAAAAATGCTGTCAGAACTGGGCATACCCAATAACCATAGGCAGGCTTTGACTGCAAGCAAAAAGCTATATCAATTCCCCTTTGCATCTGCATCAAGTACCAGAGAGCAATCAGATATATCAGTGAGAAGCCTCACCTCACTGTGAATGAACTGACCAGTTCAAGCAGGATGATTCCTAAGCTGCCTTGCCAGGATGTCCAGGGCATCCAGTGGGTTTTTCAGTTCTGCTACTAAGCTAGTACTCCTTAAAATGATCTGTTAGTTCCTTCAATGGACATTCTGCCTTCTATAAACACAACTTAAATGTTTCAATGTGAAACAAATGTGTTATCATTTAAGAAAATAGTACTTTTTGACCTACAGTTATTTTTATGACTATTATAATGTTTTTCAGGATTACAGAGTATAAAGGGTATTTTAAAATTGTTCTCATTTATCATTATACCAATTCTATGTAGCATAAATCAAAGTTACTATCATTGTTCAAATATTACGAAGAAGAAAAAATAGAAGCTTTTTAAAGTGGAAATGTAAAGTATATCGTAAATGTTCGAGCTGATAGCCTTTAGAGTGGAAACCGCCTCCCTCAGTTTTGACCACTGAATTTGTCAGATTAAGATAAGCTATGTTGTGGTAACAAATAAACCCCCAAACTTTAATGGAAATCAGTGATATGTGATTTTGTTTTCTCCTTTATGTTACATATTTATGAACAGTCAGCTGCATGTTTTTCACTTTGAGACCAAGAGCTATGGAGTCATCTTATCTGCATTATTAAAAGAAACAAAAATGATGGAAGAAATTAATGACTCTTAAATATCCTGCTCAGAATGGCAAATATCTCTTCAGTTTATATTACACAGGTCTAAACCAGTCACA
This sequence comes from Panthera leo, assembly GCF_018350215.1. Classification (NCBI taxonomy): domain Eukaryota; kingdom Metazoa; phylum Chordata; class Mammalia; order Carnivora; family Felidae; genus Panthera; species Panthera leo. Next base: position 164,648,772 of record NC_056679.1, on the reverse strand, counting down.
CAGACAAAACTGTTATCACTGGAATGTGCTAAGCATTAACTTCACAGGGAAGGCACTACAAAGTCACAAGGTCAACGCAGCCAGACTTGATATCAATAGGGTGTGTAAAGGGTGTTTTCCCTTTCTTCCACAGGAAAACAGAAATAGTTTATGAGAATAATATAATCTTCCACAACCATCAAGGTGCCAAAATAACTAGGAGGCAATTACCGACTAGTACATGTCAGGATAGCATCCTAAATGTGAAGGCTCAGACTTAGACAAAAAAGAATCTGGGCAAGAGAACTCTTAAGTTCATGTCTCAACTGCAAGCCTAATGCACGAATGTTTAATCTAGATAGTGAAATGAATCTGGTGTATGTATCTAGGGAGGAAGCTTGATATAATAAATTACAAAATTATATTTTGGAAGTCCCAATATTATATATATGATGTGTGCCTCATGCCTATTTTTTTCTTTCTTGTCTTTAATAAAGGCCTTCGGAAGTTTTAGATGTCTCCTGCTAAACAAAGGAGTTTTGTGTACTACCGGGACAGACAGTTAAAGCATGAGTTGTATGTGTTGGCAGTCTGCTTGTTAATGGCAGGGAAAGCGAGTGAAAGACCTCAAGGAAAGATAAAATTCAGAGTGAAAGAGGCAGTGCCACTTGTTCCTGCTACTTTATTTCTGGAAATACTCCTTCCAGTGTTAAACATCTGCAAATGAAAATTTTATTTTATTGAAAGAGGCAGCATGCCCCTGTGTACCCTCAGGAAGTAAAATTAACCCTATAAGCATGTGAAGATAAATAATTTTAATCACAGTAAAATATGAAATACATTTTCAGAATTATATTTACAAAAAGTTAATAAAAATGCATCTATATAATGGCTTTACAATAACTATTAGAAATTATAGGTTTCTCATAACAACTTCAACATCTCCTTTCTTTGTATGTAAAACAATGACTGCCAAAGCATAGGATAGTATAATTTAAGTGGCCAAAATTAAAGAAGATTCAAATAGAAAAGCCTATTTTTGTTATCACACATTTTTTTTTCCAATTAGAACTTGAGTTTCCATCACTTCCAGGCTCAAGGTTTCTAGAAAATGTGACAATCGTTTTTATCAGGACCAAATATTCTCAAGTGTTAGTGCTAAGAGAGCTCCCTCAGCACAGGTCTGTTCCACTCTCAGTATCTTTCAGGTTTTAATCCTCTTTTGATACAGTAGCTGAACAGAATGGGGCTCATGAAAATGAAACCTGGGAAGGTCTTCATATAACTCACACTGAGGAGTATAATTGAGCTTAGCTTTTCACACTGTTCTAATTATATGTATTCAGTGTTCTTGCTGCTTGGAAAACGTGGAATTCTGAACTGAGGCTATTTTGCCAGAGAGATGGAAAATTCTCAGACACATGTATCATGATAAACAATTATGCATACATACCTCTGTATTAGGCATTTCAAAGTATAGCTATTTGATATTTAAAACATATAGACATTTGATATAGGTACTTGATACAGGCATCAATTACTCAAATTAGAATTTTAATAACATAATACGCAAATTTTTGTCACATGCAATCAAAATCACTTAATAGCACTATACAATAAAATTAAAATGTATTCATTTCATATTTGTACTTTTATTCTTTTGCTAATCTGAGTATGAGCTTATCATTTTATTAAGAAATAAATGTCATGAAAGACAAAAGTCTTAATATGATTTGAAATTTCATAGTGATGTTTGTGCCAGTGTTTCTTAGCATAAAATGCTCATCAGTGTTGTGCAGGAAAATATTAATGTCAAATTCATTTAGGAAAAAACTGTGTTAAGTGAATATACTTTAAGTATACCTCAGAGCCTTTACTTTTTTTAATATACATTGTATTTTCTAAAAGAAGACATTCTGTGTAGTATTTCCCAAATTCTTCAGACCACTTCCTTCAAGGATTTTTTTTCTACAAAAAAATTGTTGGTACACATTACACTGGGAATACACTGTGATGACTCACATTTCATATCCATACCCAGAGATGACCCTCCAAAGCCAAATCTGGCTACAGCTCTAGAGAGGGATAAAAAGTTGGTGAAATCACCTCGGCCCAGAGGTCTAGACTTAAACTAGGAAGGGCTAACTTGGATAAAGACAGATAAAGGAAGTAATTTCAAACTTTGTCTTCCTAACCAGCCTGTTTATTTCTCTAAAAGCTAACGTGAGCCTTCAGATTCAACCGAAAATTGGCCTTGCTCTTCAGTGTTTCCAGGATGGAACTGACCTTGCAATAGCTTTAATGCACAGTCATTCCTCCCTTCCTTATATTTCTGCTGTATCCATCTGTGCTCTACTCTGCTTACTCATTTGGACTTATCATATGTAATGCTGTATTCAAAATATTCCATTGCAATTAAGAGGGCATGCTGAGTTCACATAGTCTGACTCACAATCTTAGTTCCATCACTTAACAGCTTCATGGTGATAGATAAATTACCTAACCTCTCTAACCTCCATTTTCCTGTGTGTGAAATAGATATTCCTTTTTCAGTAGAAAAGATAAACTAGATGAACAAAATACATGGCATTTTCATAAATGGCATTTTCATAAATACTGTGAAAGAACACCTTTAGATACAACAATATATGCTTAAATACTTACACCCAATAGACAGAATAAAGAAAGCTTCTTAATGGAAATCTAGGTGAATAAAGACTTCCATTATTTAACTATTGTAAAACTCAAGATATTTTCAGTTGCAAGCAAAATAAACCCAAGTTGAATTGGCTTAAGCCAAAAAAGAAGTAACTTAATGGCTAATATAAACTATAATTCATGGGTAATTCTGGTTTTAAATATGGCTTGATTCAGGTCTCAAACAAATTTGTCCATCCCCATCTGAGCTCTGATTTCTCTACAAAGGCAGCATTCCAGCTTTGTGTGGTCTACCCCAATCCTATCCCACTTCATCTATCTCTAGTTTCAGGCTCTCATGCTCACATTAATAAAGTAAAAAAATAAATTGCTTGAGAATATATGCCATCCATGTCCTAGAGTCACTTATTCTTATGAGAATTCACTTATTCAAATGAGTTCACATTCTTATTAATGAAGAATTACTGGCTGCTTTAACTCTGAGTCTACTGTCCACCTCTTAGTGAGAAATGTATTTAAACTCATATACAGAAAGAGACAAGGAACTGGTACGGTGACATATAATGGGAAGGAAGACCATAGGTAGGGCCGTGAAAACAACTTTCCTGATCTGGTCTGCCTCCTGCCACATTTGCTTACAGGTAACATATAAGAAGATGATAAAGAGAGTTAACCAGGGCACCTGGGTGGTTCAGTCTGTTAAGTGTCTGACTCTTGATTTCAGCTCAAGTCATGATCTCATGGTTTTAAGAATTTGAGTCCTGCATCAGGCTCTGTGCTGACAATGCAGAAACTGCTCAGGATTCTGTCCCCCTACCTCTCTGCCCCTGCCCCACTTGTGCTGTCTCTGTCTCTCTCAAAATAAATAAACTTAAAAAAAAAAAGAGTGAAGCAATAGCCTTTGGCTAGTATATACTTTCCCAACTACTCAATGTTTTGGCAAAAGTTCAGTTTATCTTCAAAATATTTAGCTGTTATTTTTGGCATGATGAGATATTTTTTCTAGATCAATTTTTCTCTGTTTAATATTTTAATTGCCTTGTATTGCTAAACTCAATAATAACTAGCAATGTGGAGGAAGAAGCAAAGAATTATGTGTTATCAAGTATACCATATTTTAGTAGCAAATTTTTATAGAAATAAACCTCAGAAAATAATTAGTATTAAATTACCCTTTCAATCTTACATGGACAATACAATTCTAGGGAGCTTGGCTTCTCTATCATGACACGTTGTAATTTTGTTTTATTATTTCAAATACTTGTGAAACATAGACAAAGAAAAAAGTGGAAATTCAGCAGATGCTACACGTCTATTTATAAATATATTTGTGTATTAACCTAACTAAGGCAACATATATAAAAGGTATTAGTATGTAACAACTGTGGGAGACAAAGTTCTAATATAATATTTTTTATGAGTTATGAATGTTTTTCTGTTGCTATAATTTTGTATGCATACATATCTGATATCTATTTAAAATTCATAGGATATTTAAGTATTCTATACTAGTGTGTATTAAAAGTTAAAAAAATGTGGAAACGTTTTGCTCAGAGACAGTCCTAACAAAGGGATCCAGAAGAATATAAAACAAATAGAAAAAAGTTCATTCATTCATGCATCCACTCAACAAAATTAATGAGCACTCACTATACAAAGTACTAAACATGTACAATAAATTTATCAGGATTGAGACATGCATGGTGCTTACCTTGAAGAAGTTTATTTTTTAGCGGACTGTTACTCTTTGATGAGTGCCTACCATCTACTAACGTAAGCCCTGAGATACCTAATAATAATATTGAATATTTGATGATAATAATAATAATAATAATAATAATGAATATTTGGAGGTGTATACCTTCAAACAACTGAAAATAAACATACAGTACTATTTTAGTGTGAATACATGACAAAAATTTTTTGCAGGGTCCTGTGGAGTTAATAAGAGATGCTCTTAAAGACTAGAATGATGGAATCATTTCCTGACAAAACTGAGTCATAAGGAATGAATAGCAATTCTCTAGGGCAAGAAAAGGGATAAATTGTTCTAGGTAATAGAGGAGAAAGAGGAAATAAAAAGGAGTCACATATTAACTCACATCATTAGGCAATCTTCAAATGTTTAGTATAATTGAGTCATGAATGGCAAAGAAAGAACTGAGAAAGGCATGACTGACTGATGTAGGCAGAAATCAAACCATGGAAACGTTCCTAGCAACTCAAAGGGTTTTATTTGAAGCTATAGTAAACCGCTGAGATTTTAAAGCTGAATAGCATTTATTTATGTGAAATATCATGCTGACAATGGCATAGTGCCTAAACTGAAAGAGAGCAAAAAAAAAGATATGGTTATTTATTAGAGAGGTATATCAGTTATTTAAGTGACAAATAATTGGAGTGGGAAGTAAGCCAGTAACTGAGGAATAGTAAAAAAGGGGCTAAAATCAGGAAATATTCATGAATGAGAGTTGAAGAGTGAGGGTTGGCAAATAGGAAATGGTTGTTTCTGTTTTATAATATGATAGAAATAATTTCCCCCCTTGTATGGCCATTAAAGAGCAATCGAGCATCTTGCATGTAGGAGCTAAGTAGGAACTTAGAGGAAATGTATTATCTACAACGATAGAGAACAAGGTTTATTAGTGGCCAATTAGACTAGAAAGATTTTCTGCCTTCTGATTTAATATTATTTTATTAAAAATATTCATGACATATTTTTACTTTTTAAGTGTGACGATCAAAGAAATAACTTTAATAAGTTAAATTCCACAAAATAGTATTAAACAATTTAATATATTTAATCAAATCTAAGTATCCTTGTCCAAGGTGTCTTTCCTTTCATTGATCTGTTTAAGTTTAGTTCTTTGCCTTGAAGTCATATTTCAGATGTGCACACAGGTATTTTGCTTTTTCTTCTGTGGCAAAGACAACATTAAGACATGAAAGAAGACATTAGACATAAAAGAAGACAGGTAATAGTTTAAAGCCAATTTTATTTTCAAGTCCCCATTTGGAAGTCATTCCCCCTGACTGTTCCTGAACCACAGAAAAATGTCCAGGTGTGGGAGACAGCACCTGTGAAATTTCAAATGAGGATGAATGAGGGTGTGTAGCTTATGGAATATATCTACCCTCAAACCTACAGTTGGGGCCTTATTAGCAAAATATGAGTTAAAGCTAACCAAAAGTAAGTACAGCAGAGTTTTTATTTTTTTACTTTTAGAACAAATAATCACTATTTTAGATGGCTTAGATATGTAGGTTCTCTTTCATGGCAGCCAGGAAAGATAACAAATTCAATAATTGGTCTGAAAAAAAGGTTATTGGGCCAGGGGAGGCACTGAAGTATACCTTTACTATCCTTATTATTCTAGTGACTACTTGATGAGCATACTTATTTCAAAGTCAAAAAACTTGAATATAAGACCAAGGAGCACCTGGTTAGTTATGCAGTTAGGCGGCTGCTGCAGAGGAAAGTTCCATTCATGGTTCAATTAAGGAAACAAGAATGATAATACAGGATCGGTGTGCTATATAGCAATTTATGGTCACTACAACATATTTATTCAGAGGGTTGTGTTAGAAGGAAGATGGATAAAGGTGTATGAGGAAAAAACAGATTTAAGTAAGTAACTGATCATCAGCAATATGATTTCCTTGTCTTGAAGATGTTTATAAAGCATACATAGTTAATTTGATCAGGGACCATTGATCACTTGTCATTTTTTCAGGTGGTAGAAATTTGATCAGACTGAAGATTTCTATAAGTGGCTCAAAAGACTTAAGAATCTGTGTTAAATGTACCTTTGCTCAAAGAATGTAATGTTAAAAACATGTTTTTACTCAGTAAATTTTCTATTCATGTTTTTAACAAAAAAAAATTTAGAATACCTAGTTCTGTGATGAATAACAAGGATTTCTTGTATCTTCTATACATGAAACTATGCAAATCCTTTATACCATACATAGAGTAGCAAATTCAATATGATTACAACAGTGTGAGTTCTAAATAATATTAACTTTCAGCTGTGAATGTGGTTAGACTACCTACACTTTCACATCCTGAAAATGTTGCCTCTTTTCTTCTGTAATTAATCTGCTTCATAAGTAGGTACTCTCAAAGTTTATGATATCAGGATGTTTTCTCAAATTACATTATCACTTTTAATAGTCTAAGAAGAAGAAAGGAGTTTGCTACGTTTGTTTACCTCAGTGAATAATTATTGACAAACAGGGTTGGATTTCTAGAGAAACTGAGTGTATAATATTTGACAACCAATGAAACTTAAATTTAATTGCAAAATACCCTGAATCAAGTTGGGTCTGATTTGGTCCTATTTCAATGTAATAAATACAACACTATTTTTTTGTTTTGTTTTGTTTTGCTTTATTATTCAGGAATAGTTTTCATGCCATTGGCCATTTCTATTACAAAGTTTCACTGTTTCCATTTTAATATCACTCAGACCAATAAAATGATGGCCAGACACTTGGAAATATTTTTAATGGCAAAATAATAAAGAATTTTAGAGAGGAAAGGTACTAGAAGAACAAATATTGTTTCAATGTCTATACTACCCAAAGCAATCTACACATTTAATGCAATCTCTATTCAAAGTATCAACAACATTTTTCACAGAACTAGAACAAGCAATCCTAAAATTTGTATGGGACCACAAAAGACCCTGAATAGCAAAAGCAATCTTGAAAAAGCAAAGCAAAGATGGAGGTATCACAATTCTGGATTTAAATAATATTACAAAGCTGTAGTGATCAATACAGTATTGTACTGGCACAAGAACAGAATAAAAATCCAGAAATGAACCCACAACTATATGGTCAATTAATTCTTAACAAAGCAAGAACGTATATGCAATGGGAAAAAGAATGTCTCTTCAACAAATGGTGTTGGGAAAACTGGGCAGCAACATGGAAAGAAAGAAAGAAAGAAAGAAAGAAAGAAAGAAAGAAAGAAAGAAAGAAAGAAAGAAAGAGAGAGAGAAAGAAAGAAAGAAAGAAAAAGAAAGAGAAAGAAGGAAAGAAAGAGAAAGAAGGAAAGAAAGAGAAGGAAGGAAGGAAGGAAGGAAGGAAAGAAAGAAAGAAAGAAAGAAAGAAAGAAAGAAAGAAAGAAACCAGACCACTTTCTTACAGAATACACAAAAACAAATTCAAACTGGATTAAAGACCTAAACCTGAGACCTGAAACTATAAAAATCCTAGAGGAGAACACAGGTATTAATCTCTTTGACATAGGCTGTAGCAACTTCTTTCTAGATATGTCTCCTGAGGCAAGGGAAACAAGCAAAAATAAACTATTGGGACAACATCAAAATGAAAAGTTTCTGCACAGTGAAGGAAACAATCAACAAAACTAAAAGGCAACGTACAGAATGGAAGAAGATATTTGCAAATGGCATAGCTGATAAAGAGTTGGTATCCAAAAAAAATATAAAGAACTTATAAAACTCAATACCCAAAACCACAAATAATCCAATTATAAATGGGCAGAAGACATGAATAGACATTTTTTCCAAAGAAGACATTCAGATGGCCAACAGACAAATGAAAAGATACTCAACATCACTGATCATTAGGGAAATACAAGTCAAAACTGCAATGAGCTATCATCTCACACTTGTAAGAACTGCTAAAATGAACAACATAAGAAACAACAAGTGTTGGTAAGGATATGGAGTAAGGGAAACTCCGTTGCACTTCTGATGGGAATGCAAACTGGTGCAGCCACTCTGGAAAACAGTATGGAGGTTCCTCAAAAGTTAAAAATAGAACTACCCTACAATTCAGCAATTGCACTACCAGGTATTTACCCAAAGGATTAAAAAAAAAATACTAATTCAAAGGGATATATGCACCTTGATGTTTATAGCAGCATTATCTACAATAGCCAAGTTATGGAAACAGCCCAAATGTCCATCAACTGATAAATGGATAAAGAGCATGTTATAAATACACACAATGGAATATTTCTCAGCCACAAAAAAGAACAAAATCTTGCCATTTGCAACAACAGAGATAGAGCTAGAGAGTATTATGCTAGGCAAAATAAATCAGTCAGAGAAAGACAAATACCATATGATTTCACTAATATGTGGAATTTAAGAAACAAAACAAATGAGCAAACGAACAAAATAGAGAGGGATAGATGCAGACCAAGAAACAGACTCTTAACTATAGAGAACAAACTAATGGTTGCCAGATGAGAGATAGGAGGGGACATGGGTTAAATAGGTGATGGGGAATCAAGAGTACACTTACCATGATGAAAAGAAAATAAAGAAAATGTAAAGAAAAATAACAAGTAATGAGCACTGGGTATTGTATGGAACTGTTGAATCACTACACTGTACACATGCAACTAATATATTTTATGTTACTAACTGGAATTTAAGTAAAAAGTTAAAAAATATTTTTAAATAAAATATATTTGGACAAAATTAGATAACTATTCACATTTTGGATAACCTTACCCTCACAGAGTCAGGGATTCTATAAAAACAGAATGTCTATTCTAAGACAGTAGAAGAGCCTACAGAAAAATCGAAACAAAAAGTCCCTTTGTTTAAAATGCTTAATGATATTGTCATGTTTACCACTTAAATTATTTAAAAAATATCTTCACTTTCCAACAGTAAACAGGTATTTCTGTGATTGTAACTATGTGCCATTTTATACATTATTATCCACAGACCCAAACACAAAGAATAATTAATCAAGAAAAAATGTTCTGACTAAATAATAAATAATTCCTTTACATTTTTCATTACCAATTTCTTCAATATTCTTATTGTCTTTAAAGGCTTAGACAGGTTCCACCATTTTGTTTATGTTTTAGGGCTTACTGATTTACTATTCACTTCTGAATTGAGATAATTGATATTGATCTTTATGCCTTGTAGATTATCATTGTCTAGGAAGGAAGTTATTCTAAGGGTTGTATATCTGGAATAAATAGCATTCTTGGTGGAAAAAAAATCAATATATAAACCTGAGGAAGCAGCTTTATTCTATCTTGTTATTCATAAAATGGTTGAACCAAAGAGAGCATAAGTTGGGTAGTTACATTATATGAAGCTTTCTAAAGAGCTCAAAGTGCTTTGGACATGAGACTCACAAAGAAAAAGAAGAAAAAGGAAAACAATAAAGAATGAGAAAGGAGTCATTTCAGCAAGTAACTACTTGCCTTGGAAAAGACCTAATATGAAGTGGCCAGAGACTGAGTAGATCTTCAAAATCATTTTCAATGAACAAGGTGGCAAAGGAATTTTATACTTTAGAAATATGAATGAGAACTTCTTTTTCAAAATTTGTTACACTTCTTCTTTCTTCAAAATGTGCCTCTTTTTTTCCATCAGATAAAAATTATTTCTAGATTGTGAATGAAGATATTGTTCTTCCTGGTTCTTTCTCCCTCCATATACAATGATAAAGACGTTCAGTCTAGGGGCCCTTGGGTGAGTGGCTCAGGCAGTTAAGTGTCTGACTCTTGACCTTGGCTCAGGTCATGACCTTGCAGTTCGTGGCTCTGCCCACCACCACCCACACTGTGCATCTGTGTGTTCTCTCTTTCTCTCAAAATCAATAAATAAACTTAAAAAAAAAAGAAAATTTTCAATATTATAAATAAAACATAGCTGAACGGTAATACTTCTGCTTTTGTATTTGGACAGAGAAAACAGATATATAAGCAAATGAACAAATAAAAGGGTTGGCTACACAATTATGGAATGTCCTTCCTAATTATCTGTAAAAATATAAATATCATGTCGTAACCTACAGTAAGTGCTGCCAAGATATCATAGATAATCTATAATTCAAATAATTACAACATTGGTATATGAGGGGCTTTAAAAATGTGTCTCCAGTCTCTCCCATTAAATCTCCTCCAGGAATATTTCCTACCACTTAAGTGTGACACTATCTGTTTGGTGCACTTTGGCAGCTTCCACTCTATTCAGGAAGCCTCATGAATTTGAGAAATGACACAAGAATCTAACTTAGAGAGTCATAATATTTACCTTAAGAAAATCCCTGTAGTCACATTTTACAGAAGAAGTCAGTTAGGCCTGGAGGATGTTCTAATGGTCAAACAGTGTTAATACAATGCCAGGAGTGACATTTTAATATTAAGTATTAAATTATAACATAGATATATCATAGAAATATTAACATAATTTCTTTGACTTTCTTGTCCTGGATTTAGAGCAGAACAAGAAAAAAATTAAAATGGTATTGCTATCTATACGCACACTAAAGCAACTAAAATACACACTGAACTAAGAAATGATATAGAAAGACTAACATGAGGACTGCATGATTTGGATTAAAGCAACAGGTAAATGAAAAAGGAAAAGAGGAAATCCCAAATTACTACTAAGAATATCAGGCTTTCTGTCATAATATATTACACTACCCCAACATATCAACATATGTTTTTCACTACACCCACCCTGACTCAATAAATAAATTCAATATTTGTCCTAAACATTTTATATGCATAGTTTTTTTATAGTCTGGATATTATTTTTAGTTACTTCTATTACAGCATATTCTCAAAGCAATACAACTTTAACATATTACTGTGTTTAATAAAGTCACAATTTTTAAATTTTAATTAGAAATTTCATTTTGTGATCAGTGCAGATCCACATGAAATTACAAAAAGGTAATAAAGGGAGACTCATATATCTTTTACCAAGTTTACAATAATGGCAATGTCCTGCAAAATTACAATACAGTGTTATAGCCAGGAGTTTCACATTATAGCCAAGATACAGTACAGTACCATCCCCACCAAGACCTCTTCTGTTGTCCTTTTGTAGCCATACCCACAAGCTTCCTCTCCATACTGTCTCTAATCCCTGGCAACCACCAACTTGTTCTCCATTTCCATATTTTTATTTTTTTTAATGTTTATTTATTTTTGAGACAAAGCATCAGCAGGGAAGAAAGAGACACACAGAATCCAAAGCAGGCTCCTGGCTCTGAGCTATCAGCACAGAGCCCAATGCGGGGCTCATAAAACATAATATCATGACCTGAGCTGACGTTGGACACTTAACTGGCTGAGCCACCCAGGTGCCCCATTTCCATATTTTCAAAGTCAATTTTAATAAAAGGCATAGATATAGAAATATATGAAAGAACAACTAAGCTTATAAAGTATCAAATGGAATTTTATATTACTGTTCTCTCAGTATATGGAGTTCATATTCTCTTAAACTTTACATTTAAGTTAATTTTTAAATTACCTAGTGATCTAGATTTATCGACTGATATTTCTTATTAAATAAGACTTCTTTATTGTTTATATTTTGTATGAAATTTTAAAAATTTAAAGGAAAATATCATAAAGGATAAAATCAAATAGTTGGCATTTAGAAAATGGATCATGCTATTTCTTAGTGATGTGTCCTTGAGAAAATAAATTATCTGAGACTATGCTTCCTCGTGTAGAAAATTTCATGATTCATGGGAAGAGGTAAAAAGATCAACATGAACAGGAGTTTGGAAGAAGTTGATTCCAACCCTCATGGATAACTTTGAAAAGTTCAGACTTCAGTGGATAAAATAAATGTAGATGAAGTAGAAATACCAAGAGAACTAACATTAGAAGTAAAACCTAAAGATGTAAAGAATTGCTGGATGAGCAAAAAAGTTGTTTCTTGAGATGGAAACTACTCCTGGTGAAGATGCTATGAAGATGGTTGAAATGACAACAGAGGATATAGAATATTTCAGAAACTTAGTTGATGAAGCAGCAGCAGGGTTTGAGAGGACTGACTCCAATTCTGAAAGAAGTTCTACTGTGAGCAAAATGCTATCAAGAAGCATCGCGTGCTGCAGAGAATTTGTTTTGTGAAAGGAAGAGTCAATTGATGTGGCAAACTTCACTGTGGTCTTATTTTAAGAAATTGCCACAGCCACCCCAACTTTCAATCAACCACCACCCTGATCAGTCAGCAGCCATCAACACGGAGGCAAGACCTTCCACCCGGAGAAAGATTATATCTCCCTGAAAGATAAGAAAGCTCAGATGACAATTAGCATTTTTTAGCAACAAAGTATTTGTAATTGAGGTATATAAATTTTAACACAGAAAGCACACTTAATAGACTAAAGTACAGTATAAACATAACATATTTACTAGGAAAACAAACAGTTCATTTGACTCATTTTATTACAATATTCACTGTATTGCAGTGGTCTGAAACCAAACTCACAGTACTTCTGAAGTATGCCTGTAATGTATCCTTATTCCTTTTTCACTGTCTATTTTTCCTTGTTTGTGACAACCAACATGATCTTAAAAGAGATGCTAAAGGAACCAAAATGAGGGTTAGAATTCCTTACTAGAGTAGAATCAATAATATATGAGTTGCATATATATGTGCTGGATACATCAATGTTCTAGTTTCAAATCATAACAATTTAGGAATCCAAATAAGCAATAAAGCAGTGCTTCTACCATTACTAAATTTAAGTGAAGAAGAGATATAAATTATGGGTGAGTCAGTAACTGTGAAGTCAGGTTGGTTATAACATACAGTTAATGAGATAATACATACCACTTCTTTGTAAGTTAGTTATCTAATAGGAATTTATTTTCTTGATCATGAAACCATGATGGATGGAATTCAGCTAACAAAAGTGACAAATATTGCCTGAATTTGGAACTGATGGTAAATCAGTTGGAATTTATTGAGCACATTTTATAGTACAAAAAACAAGAAGGACATAAAAAGTACTATGATTCCTATATTTTATACAGTAGACACATGTTGCCTATGTGATAATATCAATAAGACAAGCTATAAGTAATATATTACAAGAAGTATATAACTAGACACTTGGAAGTCAAAAGTAGGAAAGTTCAGTTCTAATGTTCAGAGAAGGAATGGTAAATAAAGAAGCATCAGTGATGAATATTTGCTGCTGAAGAGAATACTGACACGCAAAACTGCTGTAGGCTTGAAAAGTGTAAGTGCAAGTTGCAGCAAATCCTCAGGAAATGATGAATCCATCAGATTAAATGGAATAATATACTTGCTGGGAAATGATTAGAAAAGTGGTTTGGGGCAAGACTATGAAATCCTTAAAAAATTATAGATAGGTTACTTCATTCCAAAAGCAATGAAGAACATTAAATAGATTTTGATCAGATTAATTTTACCCTTAGATTTGATCTCTATATAGCTAGCCATAGGGTTAACAGGAAGAATAGTTTGAAATTGAAGGGAATTTTTACTTATGAGAATCACTAGAAAAACAGTACTTGGTACAATGAGGAAATAATTAAAGCCTATCCTTGAACTAAAAACAGAAAACAAATAGTAGTAACTGTTGTGTGAATGTAGGAGAACATATCCATCATGAAGCCCTGGAAACTCTGCACATCTCCACATAAGGCAGACATAGGCAAAGCTTAACGACAGTTTGAACAGTCTTGATAAAATGTCCCAGGATCATCCTTGGAACATGGTGGGTGCAATGTACATGTCACCTCCCTATCTTTCAGAAGCACTCTATGTGTGGAAAGCTGCCACAAGGATACTTCCCTTCCCTTTCTGTCCCATCCTCTTTGTGTATGAAACTGATTGGCTGTAATCTAGGGCTGAGTACTAAATGATAAAATGACCCACTGCTCATGTCATCTATCATCTAGCCCATCTGGTTTTGTGTCATTCTGTGAAACTAGGGATGCAGGGAGCTGACACCATGATCTTACATTTCTGTATGTGTAATGAACTGTTTAACTGCATTTTTAAAAAAGGAAGTAAAAGAATGAAGTCATTAAAGAAATATGGAGTAAATAATTTAAGAAGGAGAAAGGAGAAAGTTGATGATGGAAATGGCTCAAGATTGAGAATTGTCAAAATGGCAAGTATGGTACTTGGTGTTACTTAAGGGGAAGTACAAGAAGAGCTACTCATGTTTCCCAGCTTGGAAAACTGATGTGAATATCCTGCAATATATATAGATGTCTAACAGACTGAGTGATAGAGAAAGAAAATCAAAATACTAAAAATACTAAACCTTTTACAGGAAGAAATCTTTGTTTTTTATAATTAATAATATTTTAATGAGTTTTTGGAAAAACCTTGAACCATAATTTACCAACACTCATATATATTATATGCTTGTGAGCACTGTCAAGTATTTGCTCAGCAATACTCATCAGTACTACTGTTAGAGATCAAGTATTTGCTCAACAATACTCATCAGTACTACTGTTAACAATAGAGAACATAAAGTCTTCAAAAAGTAAAGTTACTTTTATGACTCTTTCTTGTTAGTGATTAAAAATAAATGAGTTTCAGATTTTTGAATTTTACTAAATTATTTAGTACACATTAATTATTATCTTTGACTTCTAAATATGTTACCTTGTATCTAGGCATTTGATGCCTTTCCAAACAAGCTTCATACTCAAGTGCTGAAGTGAAAACAAAGAAGGCAGTAACAAAGTCTGCAACATGACAATGCAATCTGGTGTATGAGACGACTTCCAGAAAAAAAAAAATTCATACTTCCAATAGGCAAAATCTGAAAGTCAGTTTTTCTCACTTGCCAGGTGATCAGCATAATCAAAGTAAAGTCCTCTTTGGAGAACTGTGGACAAAATGGAAAAGAAAGTCCTATATTTACCATGCTGCAATAGAATATTTTATAATAACACTCATTTTGAAGCATTGCCAACGCTTTTGTGAGAAGTAATGGAAATGCTGTGTTAGTATGAATAAGAAACGAAGATTCTCTCCAGCAATAAAATGAATGATAGAATTCTTTATTACCATTGCCAGAAAATTTATACTGACAAGTATACTCATATAATTCATGGCATGACACAGAACATTTTATTGTCTTGTCAAATAAGGGAGCATTTTAATTTAAGATAAATTGTACTTCACAAGCTGGTACAGTCTTCATAGATCACTTATCAAATTTCTAATCATTAAGACTAATTTTTAAAAAGTTAAAAATGAGTTTTCAAATACTCTGATGTTGGGGGGAAAATTTTTCACTGGTAGCCATGCTTTTAAGATTATAATCTGGAGAATTTAAAAATATTTTTTTAATGTTTATTTATTTTTGACAGAGAGAGAGAGACAAAGCACAAGTGGTGGAGGGGGCATAGAGAGAGGGAGACACAGAATCCAAAGAAGGCTCCAGGCTCTGAGCTGTCAGCACAGAGCCCGAAGCTGGGCTTGAACTCACGAGCTGTGAGACCGTGACCTGAGCTGAAGTCGGACACTTAACCGACTGAGCCACCCAGGTGCCCCTAAAAAGAGAGATTCTTTATTAAAAGAAGTTCATTTGGTAACATTAATTTCTAAAGATTAAGGATGCTTCATGCTTTGATTAGTTTATGGGAAAAATAATTTTGACATACTCCACTTAGGAAAAATTGTGAATGAAAGTTATGGTGTTCATTAAGATATTCTAATCGCTTATTTTGAATTGTCTAATGAATGCTGTTAATATAAGTAATTCATTAAATGGTCCCACTCTGATTCAATAGGTATGAATCAATAAAGGATGAATTAAAAACAATGATATGCTGAAATAGATAGATTTTCATGCCTTTTTTCTATAAGAACGTTGAAATGAAATATTCCATGATTGACAGTCTCTTACAACCAACTATGTCTAGTTTATAATAAATTTCATTTCAGCTCTAAAATATTTACTGAATAATAGCAAATAACCCAGAACAAAAATAATTTAAAGTTCAAAACAATAAATTTGAGGGGTGCAAGTCTGGCTCAGTTGGTAGAGCATGCAACTCTTGCTCTCAGGGTTGTGAAGTTCGAGCCCTACATTGAATACAGAGATTACTTAAAAACAAAATGTTTAGGGGCGCCTGGGTGGCTCAGTTGGCTAAACTTCTGACTTCAGCTCAGGTCGTGATCTCGTGGTCTATGAGTTCAAGCTTTGCACTGGGCTCTGTGCTGACAGCTCAGAGCCTGGAGCCTGCTTTGGATTCTGTGTCTCCCTTTCTTTCTCTCTCTCTTTTTTTCTCCAAAATAAACATTAAAAAAATTACAAATAAATAAAATCTTTTAAAAATCAATTGGACAAAATGGAAAAGAAAACTTTACTATCAATAAATAATAGAGAAAATTTTGCTAACATTTTATCTGTTAAGCTACCCAGCTCTTGCACTAAAAACAAAACAAAAAGTATTAGTTTATTTTTAAAGTTCTTATTTGGCAAATGTTGATTTTTATCTTTTTAATTTATTTTTTAATTTATTTTTTAATATTTATTTATTTTTGAAGGAGAGAGACAGAGTGTGAGTGGGGGGCGGGGGCAGAGAGAGAGGGAGACACAGAATCTGAAGCAGGCTCCAGGCTCTGAGCTGTCAGCACAGAGCCCGATGTGGGGTTTGAACCCACAAACCGTGAGATCATGACCTGAGCCAAAGTGGGACCCTCAACCGGCTGAGCCACCCAGGCGCCCCAGATTTTTATAACTTTACACATTTTGATGTCAAGTTTTAATGAAAGACAAATCTCTTTTGGAATAAAAATAGCATAAAACCTGGGTTTTAATTTTTGCTCTATTATTAATTATGTAGGTGTTATTAGATAATCATCCACATCTCTATAGTCATTTCCTTTTTGGAAAAATGAATAAGTTTGATTAGGCGAGCTCTCAAATTTTTTTCTACTATTACTCAGTCAGCCTATGATTCAATTAGGTGTCAGACTTACACACAGATCCCGTTTATTAGTAAGAGCAGAGCCTCCTATCCCTCCATCTTACCTTCTCCACTCCCAACCAAAAACATACCTTCACATATTCCACCCCCCCAACACTTGCCCATGGTTGTGCCATGCTGAAGACTTATAGACAGAGGCTGACTTTTCGCACAGATCCTTAGATATTTTTATTCAGTTGCTAGATCCCAGAAGTATGGCTGCTTAAACTGGCTGCCCAACAAAGTGAAACCAAATTGCATTTCAGAGTTCTTCTTTTTAAGTTTCCCAATTTCGCCAATGTCCCCACATTTGTCTAGAGTGCAATTAGTCATACTAACAAACAATAAAACCCACACAAATACATTAAGGCAAGCTAGGGTGATTTCTTATGACTAATCTAAAAATATTTCAATGAAACATAATGCAAACATGTATTTGTTTTAAGCAGTAAGAAAAGAATTTCAAAGTGCAATGCTAGATTTCCTAAAAATCCCCTGGGTAATTATGCAAACCTTAATTTTCACTGTTTAACACTTTACAGAACCACTAGCCCATATTAATTGTTAATTAAGTATGCACAAAGAAAATCATCCTCCTTGACCTCTAAAGAGGTTAAATAATGATCACCCAACGACATCAGGCTCTAATCCCTGGAAATTTAAAGGTTATTTTACAAGGACAAAGAGTCTTTCCAGATGTGATTAAGGATCCTGACATAGGGAAATCATCCTGGATTATCAAGATGGGACCTAAATCGAATCACAAGTGTCCTCATAAGAGAGAGAGATCATATATATACAGAAGAGAAGAAAGCAAAGTGACACAAAAGGACAGGCTGGAATCATGAGACTATAAACAAAGAAATGCAGACAACCACTTAAAGCTGGAAAAGGAAGGAAACAAATTGCTACACCTTCAGAAAAAGAGTGCAGTCCTACTGACATCTTGATTTGTTCTAGAACCTGATGCTGAACTGCTAACCTTCTGCTAGAAAGAGTAAGTTCTAAGCTACTAAATTTGTGTCAATTTGTTAATGCAGTCACAGGAAACTATTCTATCCCCTAAAAGAGCTCTGCAATGTTTTATAATATTTAACAAATGCATTCTCTTACATGACTTGTAGATGACAGTTTGTGATATAAGGACTGGAGCTATACTTTAAAAACAAAGTAGAAAAATATTTAACTTAATAGTAATTCAGCATTTAATAACAGAATAATAAATGTGTTTCCTTTCAGTAAATGCTTAGGTATTATTTTTCTAAATTTTCCTGGTTTGTAAATTATTCCTAGAACAAATATAACTTTTTAGTAGGTTTTTCTAGTACTCTAGGCTAATGAGGTAAGATTTAGTTGGCATTTAATGTCATCACATAGTAAATTAGTGTATAAAATATTTCTTTATATGTAAACTCACTATTTTTTAAGAACAAGGAGTAAGATTTGTGTAATTTATAGTGACTTTCTTAACTATAATATTAAAGTCATTTTGAATACATAAATATAATGATAAAAGCTTTAAAAACTCATGAAAAAATTGCCCAACCCAATTACTATGAAAAGTTTCCTTATTTATATAAACCTTTAATTCTAGTATAGTTCTAGAAATACAGAAAAATGCAAAGATAGTACAGAGTTCCAATATACCCACATCCAGTTCCCCTATTATTAATATTTTCATTATAATGGTACATTTGCCAAGATTAATGAACCAATATTGATATGCTATTAAGTAAAGGCCATAGTTTATTGACATTTCCTTAGTTTTTACCTAATGTTTACCTAATTACTAAAAATTAATGCTGAGGAAAAATAAAGCATATGTAAATAAATGGGGAGATATTCATATTCATGAATTGGAAGACATAATATTATTAGGATGTCAAGTCTTGGTCTATTGATTGAGTATAATCCCAAACAAAATCCCAATAAGCTATTTGTACCTATGACAAATTAATTATAAAATTCATATGGAAAGGCAAAATACCTAGCATAGCCAACATAATATTAAAAAACAAGAAAAAATTGGAAACGTCAACTTGATTTAAGGGTAATTATAAAGGTACAGTAATCAAAATGGTGTGGTATGCTTGAAAAATAGACACAAAGTCAATGGAATATAATCAAAAGCTCAGAAATAGACCCACACAAATATAGCCAATTGATTTTTTTGACAAAGGTGCAAAGGAGACACGATAATCTTTAAAATAAATGGGAGGGAGAAGAACACATAAACCTTATACTTTTCATAAAAATTAAATCAAAATCAATTACAGACTTATCTGTAAAATGCTAAACTTTAAAACCCCTAGAACAAAACAAGAGAAAGTCTACATAACTTTGTGTTTTGTGATGAGTTTTAGACACAACACCAAAAGCACAATCCATGGTAAAGATTATTGACAAGTTGGGCCTTATTAATGTCATATATTATTATACTTTCACTTCCAGTATTTATTTATAATTTTATTTACTTTGAATACATATAAATTCTACATGATGTGTTCTGTATTCCCGTTATTAGTATATATTTTTCTATATCATTACGTAGCCTTTATGGGCTTGATATCATTTTTAAAAAGTGTTTGCATAATTTAATTACTTTTAAATGCAAATGTAGAAAAATATTTAACAAGTGCTGAACCAAAATATGATTCATATCCTATGTATACATAATAAAGGCTCAGGAGAAATGTAATCATAAAATTGTGGTAATTTTGATATTTCATTCACTTGAAAATTTATAGTATATTGCACACTTATATATATGATTAGTTCAAAATTAATAACCACAACACTTTTGTTTACATTTATTATCAAATACTGTTTAGAAGTACACTTTTGTAAAACTAAGATGACTGAAATAATGTTTCCTCAGAGAGCGAAGGTAACTCTGAAATCACAGATATAAATACAAAAGTGATGCTGGAAAATGTCTTATACTATATAGGGGTTTTGTCTCAAGAGAAAAATGATGAGATTCTAAACATCTGTTGAATTTAGGAATAATTTCAAACATGTCTCAAGTCAGACTCTCATGTGGACATCAAGTGGAACTGTGGCATTGTGGTAAAGAACATGGCTGTTAATAACACTTGAGATGAAATCCAAATTTTGCTAAGTGCTAGCTGGGTGACATTCTTTCTGTGCCTCAGTTTACTTAACTTCAAAATAGGAGCAATACAGTACCTTTTTCAGGAGGATGCTTTGGTTTTGTTGTTGTTTAAAACTTTTTTTTAAATATTTATTTATTTTGAAAGACAGAGACAGAGCATGAGTGGGATAGGGGGAGAGAGAGGGAGACACAGAATCTGAAGCAGGCTCCAGGCTCTGAGTTATCAGCATAGAGCCTGATGTGGGGCTTGAACCCACAAACCATGAGATCATGACCTGAGCCGAAGTCAGACGCTTAACTAACTGAGCCACCCAGGTGCCCTTCTAGGAGGATGCTTTGGACTAAATAAGAGAATGTGTATTGTGTAGACAATAAATAAGAAACACCATAGTCATCCTTATTATCATTTGTAATATATTTATGATTTTTTTAAAAGTTTATTTTCAGAGAGAGAGAGAGAGAGAGAGAGAGATGTGAGAGGGACAGAGAGAGAGGGAGAAAGAATCCCAAGTAGGCTCTGCACCATCAACGGATAGCCCGATACAGGGCTCAAACTTACAAACCATGAGATTATTACCTAAACCGAAACCAAAAATTGAATGCTTAACTGACCGAACCACCCAAGTGCCCTCATTTACAATATATTCATGTGTAACATATAATATACACTCAAAGTGCAAATACCTAAACATGTGGATTTAATATAGCCAAAATTTATTAATTTATGGTCCTTTAACTATGAGGAGCACCTTATTTCATATACACACACATCATAAAAAAGCAAAACATCCTCAATATGATGTGATTCCAAATAAATTAGTACTATCTATTGTAATTTAAGACCTACATATACTGTTGAAAAAGTTGTGTGCATACAGTGACAGATAAGAAGAATGCAGTTCACAGAAAATAATTTGATTATCTAAGATTCTTATATTAAATTATTAAATTGGAGTTTTGGTGACATACCTATATTAACTGCCATTTAAAATATTTTACAACATTTACATATATGTGTAAATATATATACATTTTACAACATATATGTGTGTGTGTGTATATATATGTGTGTATATATACACACACACACACACACACACACACACACACACACACACATATATATAATGTATCCATCCTAAATTGTGGCCTTTGTGGGTTTTAAAAAATGTTTTAAGACTATTTTTTCAGTGCAGTTTAAGGTTCACAGCAAAATTGAGGGGAGGTACAGAGATTGCCCAGGTACTCTCTGCCCTGTCACATGCATTGCATTCCCCCAATACCATACCAGAGGGTATATTTGTTACAACGGATGAACCTCCCTGGATTCATGATAATCACCCTCTGTCCATAGTTTACTTTATAGTTCTTTTTTGGTTTTACACATGGTATGAATTTGGACAAATGTATAATGACATGCATCTACCATTATGGTATCATATGGAGTATTTTCACTGTCCTACAAATCTTCTGTATCCCATCAATTCACCTTTCCCCCAGTGCAACCTATGGCAACCAGAGATCTTTTTCACTGTCTCTATAGTTTTGCCTTTTCCAAAATATCATATAGTTGGAATCATACAGTATGTAGCATTTTCAGATTAGTTTCTCTCACTCATTAATACATATTGCAGGTTCCTCTATGTCTTTTCATGGTCGATACCTTATTTCTTTACAGACCTGAATAATAGTCCATTGCCTGGATGTACCACAATTTATTCACCTGCTGACGTACCTTTTGGAGGTTTTGCATGTTTCAGCAATTATGAGTAAAGCTGCTGCAAACATCCTTGTACAGGTTTTTGTGTGGTGGTTTTAATGCCTTTGGGTAAATGGAAAAGACTATGATGGCTGGATCATACAGTAAGATGTTTTAGTGTTGTAAGAAACCACAGAATTCTCTTGCATAGTGGCTGTACCATTTTACATTCCATCCAGCAATGAATGAAAGTCACTGTTACTCCATATCATAACCAGCATTTGGTGTTCTCAGTGTTCTGTGTTTTGAACATTCTAAGGTATAATGGTATTAATTTGTACTTCCCTTGTGAGTATGATAAGAGGCATCTTAATATGCTTGACAGCTGTATATCTTTTTTTTTTTTTTTTTTAGGAGAGAATGAGAGAGAGAGAGAGGGAGAGAGAGGGAGAGGGAGAACATGTGAGTCAGGGAGAGGGGCAGAGGGAGAGAGAGAAAGAATCTTAAGCAGGTTACATGCTCAGCAAGGAACCTGTCACCGGGCTCAATCCCATGACCCTGGTATCATGACCTGAGCCAAAATCAAGAGCTAGACACTCAAATGATCCACCCAGGTACCCCTCTGTATATTTTCTTTTAATGACATTTCTCTCAGTCTGTTTAGGCTATTATAGGAAAAAATATTATAGACTGGGTTCCTTAAACAACAAACACTTATTTTGCATAATTCTGGAGGCTGGGAAATCCAAGATCAAGGTTCCAGAAGATTTGGTGTCTTGTGAGAAGCAATTTTCTGGTTCATAGATGGCCATCTTCTCACTGTGTCCTCACAGGTAGAATGCGGAAGAGAGTTCTCTGAGGCATTTTTATAAGGACACTCATTCCATTCATGGGGGTTCTACAATCATGACCTGATCACCTTCCCAAAAGTGCACCTCCAAAATCATCATATTGGGGACCAGGTTTCAACATATGAATTTTGGGAGGTAGTTAAGGTTTGGCCCATTTTTAAATTAGGTTGTTTGTTTTCTTATTGTTGAGTTTTAAGAGTTCTTCACATAGTTTGTCTAATATACTTTTAGCAAATGTGACTTTTGCAAATATTTTCTCCCAGTCTGTGGCTTGTCTTTCCATTCTCATGACATTGTCTTGCCAAAGCATAAGATTTTTAATTTTAATGAAGTCCAACTTATCAGTTCTTTCTTTCATGGATTGTGCCTTTGGTGTTATATCTAAAAAGTCATCATAATACCCAAGGTTTCTGATGTCGTCTTGTAGGAGTTTTACAGTTTGGCGTTTTCCATTTAGATCTATGATCGATTTAGAGTCAGTTTTCGTGAAGGATATAAGATCTGTGTCTAGAGTCATTTTGTATTGCATGTAGATGTCTAGTGGTTCCAGTACCATTTGTTGAAGATACCATCTTTGCTCCACTGTATTGCCTTTACTTTGTGAAAGATCAGTTGACTATATTTATATGGGTGTATTTTGAGGCTCTGCATTCTGATCCATTGATCTAGTTGTCTATTCTTTTGCCAATACCTCACCATCTAGATGACTGCAGCTTTATAGCAGGCCTTTAAGTTGTGTAGTTCAGCCTTTCAACTTTATTTTACTTCAGGATTATATTGGCTGTTCTAGCTCTTTTGCAAACAAATATTTTTAACTGTACCATTCATTAAAGTATTTCTACATGGAACATGCAATCATATCACTATGACAATTTTTACATATTATACAAAAAATTAATTATACTCAGTTTCACTGGAAATGATTCTTTCTCTCTTTCCTTCTACTTCTCATTCTAGTTCTCACTCTTGTGCTTACTCTCTGTCCCTCTGAAATAATAGGCCCACACTCATTTATTAAAATAGGTAAAATGAGGAACACCATTTTTTTACCTTTTAAATTTAATTCCTAACACTTATGAATACTATCAGAAATGTAAAAAGTATAAACACCATTCTCTACACAGAAAGACTGGCTTTCTAGTTGCATACAAAGACACATATCAAAACAAACATAACTCTATACTTTCCTGATTTTGATCTAATGCTGATGTTAGGATGTTGAGTAATCAAAAGAAGGAGATATAGCAGTATCTTACACTCTGCTGTCTCTCACATTTTCTCTGAAACAGAAAGTACATTTTCCCCTTTATCAGAATGCTACCAGAGTGTAGCTTTAATAGTCAAAGATATGAAATATTATTAAATATTACATTTTTTAAATTATAGGTTAAATCACTAGATAGTAAGATAACCAAATTTTGATAGTCATGCATCCCTTTACATGACCACTATATTTATAGAAACACAATTGTCCTACAAATTAAAGTCTGAATTTTAAAACCACATAAGCCCCATATCAACAGACTGGTTGAAAGAATTTAAATTATATAGCTTTTGTGAGATGCTTTGCTCCTTTACACTTTGCCAAAGCTGAGATGTAAAACAACAAATAACATGGCTTAAACTGCACTTGAAATTTGTATTTTGCATAAGGCTAGTTACCTTTACCTAGATTCAGATTGGTTAGAGAAAATCTGAAATTTTGACTTGACAAACAGCTATTGCCCCAAGAGATAATGGAGATTAATTCAGGTTGCTCATAGAATATTTACACACTAATGCCATAACATTTTCCATTTTCCAAGGTGGAAGAAAAGCTCCCAAAATAATAGATAACAACATATAAAGATGGTAACTGATTAGGAGGGGCTTAAAGACCTTCAAAATACTATGGGGCTATTAAGTATTTAGGAAGATGTAACCAGATAAATTTAGAAGGATTACAGTGTATCTTTAATGAGCAAAATTTTCCTGCCATAAAATGTGGAATTCGTTCCAATAATTGACTAAAATCTCCTGGTTACTAAAATTGACAGGCGTATTTGACTTTACAGCTCAAAGGAAATACAGAAAGGAAAGGAAAAGATAGTTTTTCATGACAGAGTACCATTAAATAATTTATTGAAAGAAAAAAGTACAATACCAAAACCTGTGTGCCATTATATCTTTGTTTTAAAGAATCTATATACAAGTGAAATAGAGAAAGTCCTATAAATTTAAACAATACCAATTGTTCCCCAATAGTGTGTATAGACACTAAGAATACTATTTCAGGGGTACCTGGGTGGCTCAGTTGGTTGAGCGACCGACTTCGGCTCAGGTCATGATCTCACAGTTTGTGAGTTCGAGCCCCGCGTCAGGCTCTGTGCTGACAGCTCAGAGCCTGGAGCCTACTTCGGATTCTGTGTCTCCCCCTCTCTCTACCCCTCCTCTGCTCACGCTCTTTGTCTCTCTGTCTCTCAATAATAAATAAACGTTAAAAAAAAAAATAAAAAGAATACTATTTCAGTAACAAATCAGTTTAAGGCTCAACTGCAGTGGAAATTGTTCTAGACTATGTTTTTTATTTAATTTCTATTCCCACTTTTCTTTGGATGGCTAGTTGTGTTAGGGATATGATTATTTACTCAGAAGTTAGTTTAAAAGCTAGGCTTTAAAAATTATTATGAAAGATTTAAAAACTAATTTAAACAAATTAAAATGTCCTTGCAACTATCATTACTGCTTCCCAGAGGCTTGATGTACACTTTCCCTTCCTTATATCTGCTCTCCAGTCTTTGCTTTGGGGAGTATTCTGCAAGACAACTCCAGCTGATGAGAGCTTCTGCTTTAGAATTTTACATGGAATGTTTTCTCTGTGTGTGTTTGCTGTGAATAATTGATGGGTCTAAGTGATTCTAGATTGGTAATGTGCAATGTAGTATTCACTCTCTTAATCTCCTTAGATTAAGAACAGGATGCCCCATAGGCTTCTGGCCCCTGGAAACAAAGCACAATAATGTACATGGAAATTGCTTACTTAATCAGTAGTCTCATAGAGGGCTGTGAAAGTTAACATCATAATAATCCTAAAGAAGCAGGATGTTATGATGACTTTGTTAAAGATAGGGCTAAAACCCCACATGTTAACCAAATATTTAGGGTTATAAAGCAAAATAGGAATTGGAAAGTGATACTTCTTTTTGCTTGTATTAATGATACAGTGAAAATTAAATTTGTATCTGTTATGCATTTGAGATTTTTATTCTGACAATAGTGAAATCATAATACCACAAAGGTTATTTGCAGTATGTAGACCTCTATAAGACCATGTCTTAACGTTGCAAATAATCAAAAGGAATTAAGTGGATGTAGCAGAGGAAAAGAACTGAAACTAAGGAGATTTTACTGAAGTTTAGGCCCTGTATCAACAATGTGACGAGAGCTAGGATTCTAAGCCAGGTATACTGGACTAAAACTACACATCTATACCATACTCTCTGTGGCAAGACAGGAGATTTGTATAAAACACTTCTCTATTTTCTAGCTCATAGGAAGAAGGCTTAAAGAGATTATCACAGAAGAGACTAACATATTAGTGAAAAGTCTAAATCTAGAATACAGGTTCCTTAGAATAAAAGAGGACATACTGAGCTTACTTGAAATTATGAATCCTTAATTATGTAAATTAAAGTAATGCTAAATGGTAAGAAACACGTGTCAAACTCTCTCACATTATTTTACCAGCAGAAGAAACAACCAAAAATTTTACTTAGAAATGCAAGAGAAATGAAATATTTAAAAATAATTATTTAAAAAATTTTTTTTCACAGTAAGCTCTACACTCAATGTGGGGCTTGAACTCTTGACCCGAAGATCAAGAGTCACGTGCTCTACTGACTGAGCAAGACTGGCGCTCCATAAGAAAAATTCTGTTGGAAATGTTAATATAACTGAAGTAGAGATGAAATAATAGAATTTTAAAATATATTTATCCATCATTTTTATATTTAATATTATCACACTGAAATGGCAGACATAGAATATCATTTATTAACCATTCTTAGATTTTTCCTTACCTCCATTTATACTTAAATACAGCTTTGTAAAATGAATAGCTTATTTGTAAACTGAATATATTCTGTTTTTGATTGACTTGCTTTCAAAAAATCCATTTTACTTTAATTTACAAACACTATATGCTGCTCTGACCAAAGCTCAGATATTAAAGAGCATTGTTAAAGACATTGAGCACAAGTTAAGGTTTTCTTCCTGATATATCATGAAAATTCAAATATCATTGGAAATGGAAGAGTACTGGATAAAAAATTACTTTTAATAGTATGTGTCAGAAAAAAAATTAAAGATTTTAAAATTTAAACCCTCCATAGAATTTTCTTTTCTAAAAATGAAGGGTAATTTATACCTCAATATTAAGCTAAATTTGTTTTGGAAAATATATTGTTGGGTAGGATTACAGATGTGAATTAAAATGTATTGATATGAAATCTGACCTAGTTTTACACTTAGGTAAGTCCACTTATTGTAAGTGTAGTGACTTGCACAAAAATATTTTTATTACATAATATAAAAATGTTGAGAAGTCTCCAAATAATTCCCATTTCATCAAATGATTTTGACATGTAAATCACTACTGTACATAACCTAGAAAGTTCAAGTGAACTCCCCTCTGAAATAAAGTTTTCACCAATCTGAAGTTTCCTGAAGGTATCATAAAAAATTTGGTGCAGTCTATGAATAGCCCAAAGTTTAGGTACCAGGTAAGTGTGCTTGGATTTGTATGGGGAAGTTTTCCCAAAGATAACACTACTGTGGATCACAGAAAAGAGGCTAATAACCTAAAAACATGCAAGTTATGATATCAGTTTTCATGTTCTGTTAAAAATAATACTGAGAGGTATGCCTGGGTGGTTCAGTTGGTTGAGCATCCAACTCTTGTTTTTGGCTTGGGTTGTGATCTCATGGTTTTTGAGTTTGAACCCTGCATCAGGCTCTACGCTGACAGTGTGGAGCCTGCTTGGGATTCTCTCGCTTCCTCCTTCTCTGCCCCTCCTGCTCTCTCTCTCTCTTTCTCAAACAACAACAACAACAGCAACCAAACGAAACCAAAACAAAAAAGAGACACATAAATAAGAAAGTCATATTGTGTACATAGCTACTATACTTGTGTATTCCTGTCTTCCTTCACCCTACTCTCCAACTTACTGGCACTTCTGAAATGTAATTCTAGATATTTGATAGATAAGACTCAATAAATGATTAAAAATGCCTTGATAGGCCTGATAAATTCACCTTAGGGGAGAAAATAGGAATATATTCCCATCAATGGAATAAATGGAGATGAACTCCTTAAAGAACTAGAATTTTCACATTTATTTTAAACTCACATATAACTAAACATTTAGCATGTCTGAATAGCACCTAGATTAACTACTTCTGCAGATGGGAAGCAATTCAATTTTTTTCTTATCTCCAAGGAAATTTTTTATTCCACATTATAGCTTTTCACCTGCAAAATTTGATTTCAAAAATTACCTCTTAATGAATAAGAGATAAAAAACAAATAATGATCTTTAACTGAAAGTATTAGCCTGCACTTTCTTCCAAATTTGGGACATGAGACTAGTCCACTTTTTTATTGCCAATTTGGAATATAAATAATTTTCCCCTCTCTCTTGTGAAAGTCTGTCATAGTAACTTAGATACCATGAATGTTAACATTAACCCTTTCACCACACAATAATCTTTAATATACTGTTGTTACAAACACTTGCCTGCTATAATAAAAACAAAAGAAATGAAGAAATTGTGATTGCAACCATGCTTTAGTAAAACCACAAGGAAATAGAATATGTCACATTTTGATTACAATAACTAGAATTACAATATTTATAAGCATTTTTGCTTTACAAACAGCTCTTAATGCATTTATTTTCTTTCTCCTTATGGTTCAGCAGCATTATTCCCACATTCCATTGAAAAAGTCCAACAGGCAGTGAAAAGAACTTTAAAGCAATCTACTGCAATGCTGAAGCCAAAGTATCGACTGGAATGGTATACATTTGGACAGTCATAACTATGATATTAAAGAAGACAGGCCATGCCTGACCTGCTGTTGATATAACCATAGGCTAGCAACACATTCCTTAAGAGCCACACAACCTTCTATCATTCAAGATTCGTAGAGGACAGATGTTTTCCATCAGTGTGATAGTATTTTTACACTGCTTTCATTAAACTGTCATTTCTTAAACTGCTTCAATTTCAGGCCCCTTTTATCGCTTTGTTAGTTTTAATGCATCTCTCTGTACCCTGGGTGACAGGAAGGTAGCCCTAACTTTAATTGTGTGTATACTTGCCAAAGATTGGGCCAGACATACTCACAGTAGCCCTCTGTGGAATTGTACCTAATTGCAAAGTGAAAGCAATAATGGAACAAGCAGCAGCATAAAGATCACTAGTTATTCACGGCGAGCAGACTGAGAAATATTATGTATGTATTAAAGTGCTTTGAAGTGAAATATTTATGCAACTCACTTTGAAGGAATCAATAACTTTGATATATTAGTACAGTTGAAAATATTGTTCATTTAACAAAAATGGATATAAGACAGAAATAAAATGGACGTTCAAAACCAAAAGCTATCTGGCAAACTAGAAAACACCCTCAGTACAACTGAACTAAAATGATCCTTTCTAAAAGTTCCTTTTTAATGCAAAAGTTTAAAGATGTGTATTTTACATCATTTTGATATTAAATGGCAATATTTACTTGAATTTCCTCATTTATATTTTATTTTATTTTGTTATTTTATTTTATTTTAATTTTATTGTTGAATGACTTGAGGTACACCCATCAGGACATTAGTTCAAACACAGGCTTAAAAGAAGGAATTTTATTCTTAAACCATAATTATTAGAGAATGGTGGATGTGTCACCCATGAGTACAAAAGCCAATTGATAAGAAAACCAGTTATACAGCAGTTCATTCTAATTTTGTTCTGATTTCTTCTGCACCCTTGTGAGGAAATCAGGAATAAAAATTCTGAGACGGTTATTTTGGAATGCAATGAACATTCCCTGAATTTGCGATCTGCCTGCATGTTTTAGAAAACTGTACAAGATACAAATTAAAAGAAAACTATGTTTCAATTTTAAAAGATCTGCACTTAGATTTCCTGAAATTAATATAAAGATAATAAATTACACTCTTGATCACTATGATGAGTCATCATTATCCAGGAATTTTTTTTCCCTGACACTCCACTGTTTCCTTGCAAATCACACTTCTGGGTTATTATCACAGTAATGAGTAGAGTTGTTAATGTGGACTCTGATCTTTTGGTAATAAATTTGTATTCCATTAAAAAAGAACAGACAGTAAATGAGAGGTCAGTTAGATATTATCACAATATGAATTAGGTTATTTGAAATTCATTTTCTAGATTATATTTTTATTTTGTTGAATGTTCTAAAAGCAAACAAAATTTTGTGATGCTTCTATATTTGCTACATAGGCACTAAACAAATAATCAAGAAATTATCTCTATGAAAAAAGAAGATGTGTTTTCCTCCATACTTACTAATGTACACCTCATAATATGAAATTTAATTAGCCAAACTCAATAATTCACAAAGCTGGAAAAAGAATGATAACGGACAATCACAGCCTAAGCACAGGAACACTATGTACAGATATATTTCATTAATGGAATTAATTTAGCATTGTAATTAAATAGGTTACTTACTAGCCCACACTATAATTTCATTAAACTAATGATAAAGCTTCATCACCAAACATCAATTAAAGAACCTTTCCAATTGTGGCATACATGGTAGAGTTTTCATACAGTCAAAATAGACTGACAAGTTAAAAAAAATCCTTCTTTTACTTAAGTTCATGGAAGTTTATATGCAAAACAGTTAATAAATCTAAACAGTTTCATGTGAAGAGAATTATTAAAATTGCTCAAAATTTTATAAAATGAATCTACCAGTAAGTATACAGAGAATTTGAAAATTATTCTCCTCTATCCTCCCTGTATAAACTTAAAACTGTGTCTGTATTTGCACATGTAATAAAAGACTAGAAAAGCTCTGATTTGTATATTTCCTTCAATTATAAACAAACATTCATTGACTGCTTACTATGTGTCAAGTCCTGTCCCAGATGCTTGGTATATAATAAAGAATTAGAAGACAAATATAATATTTATCCTCACAGACTACACTTAGAATTTTGTAGAAAATTTGTGAAGATGAACAAGATTATGTGAAATTTTATGGTCATGTATAAAAGTTATTTATCAAAGTTAAGTTTAATCCCTTTTTTCAGCTAGAATAATATAGAAATTAAATATTACTTTAAATAATTTTCTTTAAAATATCAATGAATGATTTACTTTAATTTACTTAATCTTCAACTATCACGTACTGTGTGCCTGGCATGATGCAAGATTTTCACTTCAAGAGAAAAAAAAAAAGTTTTTTTAAGTTTTTACGAAAGTGGAGAATAATCATTCCTTTACTTTTTACACATGCATGCTGTTTGGCTCATATCCACTGTCAGTAATATTTAACCATACATTTATACTAATCACATATAAATATACATTTTAATGTATATTTTAAAAAGTAAATCATACATGCCTACAAATCCAAATCCCTTGGAAATATTCAGGCAATACATTATGGAATAAGTCCTGTCATTTTTTTTTCACTAAAAATTAAGCCTAGAAGAAGAAATATCTCAAGAGTATCTTCAATAATTTTATTTGAATAAGATTATGACCCTTTTTAAAATATAAGGAGAACATACTACATGAGTATTTACTTATCTTTTTAATTCTTCTTGGAACTTGTCTTATTCCAAAAATTTACCTCACTATGATAAGCTTTTTGGAAAGCACTAAAAAATCATGCAGGTGAAAAAACATTATCCATTACTTATTATATTATTAAATTTGCACTTATCTCCAGCATTCAAAACAAACCAAGGGGTTGGACATTTCTTTTTCTCATCCTCATTCTCAAATGATTAAATGAGTAAGTCTTTTCTTCCTAAATACTACAGATTTAGATGAATTTAATTATCATCTTCTATACTATCTTAAGACTGTGCATTTATAATCTGTTTATGAAATATGATAAATTAATTTTGTTGCCAATATTAAATTTTATGGTTATATGCTTTGTATGTTTAACAAATGAAAACTTTGCTAAAATTAAAATCAAAATGAAACATTTCAAAATGTTTTCAAAGTTCTGCATCTAGAGTTCATCAATAAGCCTCATTCTTTGTATTTTATGGATATATGCAGTACACATACAGGTTCTGTCACATAATAGAGTCTTGATTAACCAGGACATTTTTCTGTAGTATCAGAGA
Source organism: Panthera leo (assembly GCF_018350215.1). Taxonomy (NCBI): domain Eukaryota; kingdom Metazoa; phylum Chordata; class Mammalia; order Carnivora; family Felidae; genus Panthera; species Panthera leo. The sequence goes on along the minus strand of NC_056679.1, from coordinate 164,616,356 downwards.
AGCACCTGTTTCAGAAACAAACCCTAAAGACTAAAACTAACTTAACATTTGGAAAAATATAACTATATAGTTCAATGTTTTTTTTTTTCTATTTAAAAATAGAACTTCATGTGGTATTGCTCTTAAACTCAAATACCACATGCGAGGAAGATCCTGACCCCAAATTCTATGCTAAACTGAAATATTTACAACCTCTATGTTTTAAATTATGTTTCTTACCCCTAAATGCCTAGAAGGCCATGTAAAAAATCTGCTAATAGCTTGGGTAGAACTGAAAAAAATATATATATATACAAACCATGTACAATTTCAATAAGTACAAGATACATGAGAGTAAAGTTTCTAAAAGTAGATTACTAATCTATGATAAGTGGGATAGATATATATTTATAGAACTAGGTTTCACTAAATGAAATTAAAGGAGAATAAGCTTTGAAGTAAAGCAGACATAGATAGGATTCCCAATTCTCTCACCTCTTGTCTAGGCAACCAGCAAGTTATCCTCAGCTTCATCACTGAAGTTGGAAGAACAAAATCCACTTCACAGGATGGGTATGTTTAAAATGCACCTGGCATATTTTAGACTTCCTATAAATGTTATATCTGTTAAATTATTTGATAAAACTCTTCAGTATCATATCTGCGCATTAATTCAGCAGATGTCATATAAAAATCAAGACTTTAACAAATAACTTACATTAGACTACCAGTCATTATATCTATACACTGTCTACTTTTCAATTCATTTGAACGCATACAGCAAACTACTTATGACATAATAACAAATATCCATAAACGAAAAATTAGAAAACATTAACATTTTGTGAATTTACCTTCATGTTTTCTAAATAAAATTATTACAACTTTATAAATAACTATTCTATTCCCTAGACCTGTCCCTCCTTCAATTCTCAGGGACATCTACCATCATAATTTCATATTTATCATTTAATATATGGTTTCACATATTCACTATATACATAAGCATCAAATTATTTATACCATTGTTTTGCTTGTTTTCTTTCACATAAATGCTACTTAATTGTCCATATTTTTCTGTTCACTTATTTTACTTTTCTATAATATTTCATTTTGATAGAAGCTGATATTTACTGAATATTTCCAAGTTTTCTAGGTGATCTCAGTGTCAACTGCTGTGTTAAATACTTCACATATATTAATTTGCTGTACTCTCACAATAGTCCTATGGGGGAGACTTTTATTACTGTGATATTATGTTTTATGTTATATATTTTATTTACATTTTTATAATTTTGTTATTTTACAGACGATCAAAATGGAAGACAGAAAACTTAAGAATTTAAAGAATGCTAAACAGGTAGTAAATGGTAGAGCCGGAATTTGAATCCAAGCTGACTGGATCCAGGGCCCACATGTTAATCACATTACCCTGTGTTCAAAATCAAAGAACAGAGCATACATTTGTATGTATTTTCCTACTGATGGAGAAACCAGCTGTTTCCAATTTTGAACCCTTGTAAACAATGATGTAATAAATGTCCTTGAATATGTCTCCTGATTTCCCTTCAAGAGATCCTTGAGGGCAGAGACTCAGGTGGATTATTTGGGAGTCTCAGGGTATACATGTATCCAACAGTGGCCTTTCTTGCTTAACATACTGAGGCTCAAGAAGACCAAGGTATAATTAACAATTTTTTTGCTAAAGGCTTCTGGTGTTTGGAGGAAAATACCCTCTAGGCTCGGTATGTCTTGTATCCTTTGCTCATCTTGTGTTAACACATGTTTCTACAACAGAAGAAAATCTATGCCTATTTAAGAGACTTCTAATATCCTAATAAGAAATTGCTAGATAAAATACAGAATGTTCAGTTAAATTAGAAATTCTGATAAACAATGAACATTTTAGTACAGTGCATGGGATATACTGTGCTTAAAATAATGTTTCATCTGAATTCAAATTTAACTCAGTGTTTTTTTTTATTTTTATTTGCTAAATTTGGCAACCTCACAAATAATCATCCACTGGATGGCTAATCAGCAAAAGAACCACCCCTATTTACTGGTAGGCACATTGAGAGGATGTGACTAAACCAGTGTCACGTAATCTAGCTACAAATTAAATGTGACTACAGTCTATTCTCTGCCTTTCCAAACTCCTTATGTTTTATTCAAGTGGAAGTAGATGGAATGTGTATATATTTTATCTTTTTCTTTTTTTTAATATGATGTTTATTGTCAAATTGGTTTCCATACAACACCTAGTGCTCATCCCAACAGGTGCCCTCCTCAATGGCCATCACCCACTTTCCCCTCACTCCCACCCCCTCGTCAATTATCAGAAACCTTTCCATAGTTATATATAAGTGCTGCAATACCTTTCTCAATTCAGGTTATCTTGCTTCATTTATTTTTTTCTTGTATAATGACACACTAAGGTACCTTTTTTTTTTTAAAAAAAACATCTTATTCCTGAGGATATAACTAGAAGGATCATTAACCATCTGCCAACTTCTGCTTTGCCTCCTCAACCCCATGCCCATATTCACTTCCTCTCTGTTGTATGTCATAAAAATGCACTCTGGTTGAATAAAAATGGGTAGCAGAACACAAAAGGTGTTTCCATGAGCTAAACTGACATTACATTAAATAATGAGGAATTTGCAAGTGGGAGAACCCTATATGATCACCCAACACCTCATTTTATGATTATAAAAAAAAGAAGAGGAATTAAATACAAATTTAATCATCCTCCCTATAAAATGAGACTCTCTGAATAAGCAGGAACAAAGGACAGCCAGTGGGTCTTAGGTATTACAGCTGCCAAAGATGAAATCTGTACTCGGGGCATATTCATTTCACTAGTTAAGTGCTACTTGAACTAATAGCAATTTCTTAGGTGAAAAGAATTTTGATATTTTTCTTATTTTTCCATTATGGAGCTTTGGCATTTCATCAATTGGCATATCCTACCAATTGTGCTGAAATGCTTCTAAGGTTCTGCACAGAATATGGAGGGATGCTTTTGTCTATAAAATAAACCATCAGTTTAGACTGAGATTTTTTTTTTTCTAAAAGAAGTGAAGTTGATTACTTGGCATCAGTCCTTCATCACAGATACTACTGAAGAAAAAAGGACTGTGAAAAAAAAAAAACTGAAGGACATGAAGTCCGTAGGGAAATAACGAAGTATAAGTGCTGCAGAGAGCAGCCAGAAATGGAATAATATTTCTTCTGTGAGGACCTCAGTAATAACAACCTATGAATGATGAGACTTATTGTAAATGGCAAGAGTACTGTGGGAGAATAAAAAAATGCTACCCTGTGAAGGATACCGTTTCACATGCCCTATCTCTTTCCCCTTCTTCACAGATCATTTGAGCTCTCTTTTTTATTATTCCTCTTTCCAAACAACAATAAATATTTAGAGTGAGCCAAATATGTGCCACAGACTAAAAGTACAGCTATAGGGAAAAAAATGACATCTGATTCTTACCCAAATTTGATCTAATAATAAGTAGGCAATTACAAAAGAAATATAGAAATACCAATAATGTTGATGGAGGATCCATAAAGAAAGGAGGAAGTAATTGTAATCATGGACTTGGCTAGAAAAATATTCCCATAGGAAAATGACATTGATGTGTGTTATAATGGAGAAATAGGGTTACGTTAGGCTAGAAGTGGAAAAAAGGAAATTCCAACTAAATGGGCCAGCCAAAGCAACATATAACAAATAATCTGATTGTTAAGACGATTTGCTATTTCTAATACTGAAACTTGAAAAATAAGCTGTGGCAAGATTCTGGGTAGTCTTATAGATCTCACAGAGGAATAGGAGTGTTATATGAACACAGGGAATAGGAAGAAAATGTGGATGTTTAAGAAAGAATGCAACATGATTCAATGTGCATTTTGGTGGCACTGTGAAAAATACGTAAGAGGAAAAAAAAGTTAGAGGTAATTATATCAAATAGTAAATCATTATAATTATCCAGGTGAAATAAATGATGAAAACTCAAATAAGACAGCGGCAGCACAGACAGAATGGAAAAGCAAATTCACTTAGAAAGTAGAGTTGACAGGATTCAGGGAAGGGTTGGGTGAAACAGAAGCCAGACCTAAGATTTTGTGCTTGCAAGAATGGGTATATTCTGATTCCACACAAAGAGATTTTGGCAGATGGAGGAGCAACATAAATGTTAAATTTTGAATCTCAAAGTGAAACTTCTAGAATCATATCTAGTCTTTATTCAATATGTATTATCACAAATTTAGCTCCATACCCTTCATAGAAACAGGAAAAATAAACTATAATGTAAAAAGTCAATTAATTGTATACATCATATATATTTTTCTTAAGTGTTAATAATTTTAGGTTCAAAGCCTAGAAAGCTTGAAAAGTTTTAAATAGACTAAGATCACAGTTACTAGACATATGTACCTAATTAACAGACTTTTACTATACCATGTTTGTAGTTCTGAAAATAACTCAAGAGACTGTAATATTAAGGGGACACAGTGTATTCTGTCCTTGAATGACCTATTAAACTTCATCAATGACAGAGAACAACATATGCTTAAAAATTAAGTCAATTTCAATTAACCAATTGTTAAAGAAATGTAAGATTAATTATGCAAAAAAGAAACCTCAACCCATTTGAATACTTATCCATCCAATTTTATATTCAAGTGATAATAATTGAGACTTTGAAAATTTGGGTATAAAAGGTACTTTTACAAACTTTATTTATTTATTTACTTTTATTTGTGTATAGTTGACAATATTACATTAGTTTCAGGTGTGCAACATAGTGATTCAACATCTCTACATGTCATGCTATAATCACCACAAGTGTAGCTACCATCCATTATCATACACGGTTATTTTAATACCATTGAATATATTCCCTAGGTTGTACCCTTTATTCCCATGACTTATTCATTCCATTCCTTTCACCTGTTTGCCTATCATTTCACTTTCCTTCCCTCTGGCAACCATAGGTTTGCTCTCTGCATTTATAAGTCTGATTTTGCTTTTTATTTGTTTTTTTATTCATTTGTTTTTTAGATTCCACGCATGAGTAAAATCACACAGTATCTGTCTTTCTCCTTCTGAGTTAATTCATTTAGCATAATATCCTCTAGGTTCATCTATGTTGTTGCAAATGGCAAGATCTCATCCTTTTTATGGTGGTGTAATATTCAATTGTGGGGCGTGTGTGTATACCACATCTTAGTTATCCATTCATATACTGATGGACACTTAGGTTGCTTCCATATCATGACCATTATAGATAATGCTGAAATAAACACAGAGGTGCAAATATCTTTTCAAATTAGTTTTTCATTTTCTTTGAGTAAAAATCCAATAGTGGAATTATTGGATCATGTTGTATTTCTATTTTTAATTTTTTGAAAAACCTCCATACTGTTTTTCACATTGGCTGTACCACTTTACATTTCCATCAACAGTGCACAAGGATTCCTTTTTCTCTACATCCTCACCAACACTTGTTATTTCTTGTGTTTTACTCTAGCCATTCTGACAGGTGTAAGGTGATACCTCATTGTGGTTTTTATTTGCATTTCCCTAATAATTAACGATGCTGACCATCTTTTCATGTGTCTTTTGGCTATCTGTATGTCTTCTTTGGAAAAATGTCTGTTCATATCTTCTACCCATTTTTTATTTGGATTGTTTGGTTTTTTTGGTGAATAGTACATATTCTTTATATATTTTGGACATTAAACCTGTATCAGATATATCATTTGCAAGTATCTTCCCCCATTTGCTTAGGTCGCCTTTTCATTTTGTTCCCGGTTTCCTTTACTGTGCACAAGCTTTTTATTTTAATGTAGTCCCAATAATTTATTTTTGCTTTTGTTTCCCTTGCCTCAAGAGAAATGTGTAGAAAAATGTTGCTACAGCCAATGTCAAAGAAATTACTGCCTGTGTTCTAAGAGTTTTATGGTTTAAGGTCTCACATTTACATCTTTAATCCATTTCGAGTCTATGTTTGTATATGGTGTTAAAAAGTGGTCCAGTTTCATTCTTTAGCATGTTGCTGTCCATTTTTCCAGGCACCAGTTGTTGAAGAGACTGTCATTTCCCTATTGCATATTCTTGCCTCCTCTGTCATAGATTAACTGGCCATATAAGTGCAGGTTTCTTTCTGGGCTCTTTATTCTTTTCCATTGATCTATGTGTCCATTTTTGTGCCAGTAAAAACATTATTTATTTTAAAATTATTTAACTTAATCTCACAGGAACCTGTCAATACTCCTATATAAAATCTATTTTGTAGATAAAGAAGTTGAAAATTAAAAATGAACAGTCTCAGAAAAGTGACTTAGTTTTATCAAAAGTCATGCTTCTTTAGGTAATGGTATTAACAGAAAACCAAATTCCTTGACTGGAACCAACTCACTAAGCCTACAGTAGCAGTCTAAGACAATTCAAAAAAAAACAAATACTTGTTGAAATCTCATGTTGTTTTCTCTTTTAATGCCTTTATAAATTGAACTCTGGTAAGATTTTATAAAATTAAGACTATTAAAGACATTCTTAACAGTAAGCAATAAAGTAAAAGCAAGAAATAATGACCATGAAAATAGAATACAGAATATGGCTTGAATTTATGGTATAGATTTCTATTTATGAGAGACTAAATATAGTGTGTGATCATACTGCAGGGAAATTTTATTATCAGTTTAAGGTATGACTATATTAATAAAAGGGGTCAGAGAGTTTTTTAAATGTTTTACAAAGATAAATATATTTTCAAACAAAATATTATATAAATAATAAATATAAATCTTATATAAACATAAATCTTATATAAAACCCTAAAATATAAGATATATTTTATATACAATCTTTAAATACAAGACACCTCAGTGGAAGCAGGAACAAGGAGTTAAGTTTTATCTGCTTACTCTGATATGATTACATTAAAATAGAAGTTTTGTGCTACAACTATCCCTTCAATGTAAAAGTTATCTGATCAAAGCAAGAATATAAAATATTTGCAGCAACTATGATAGACACAGAGTTACTCATTTAACATAGAAACATGGTTTGAATTTATAAAAGAAAAAGAACAAGTACCAAAATAAATGAATAAAAGTGCAGAATAGGAATTCATACACAAAACATATATTCATAAAATAGTATTCAACATAATTAGGAGATTCAAATTAGAACCATATTAGAATAGGGGCACATGGGTTGGCTCAGTTGGTTAAGGATCCAATTCTTGATCAGCTCAGGTCATAATCTCACGATTCTTGGGTCTGAACTCCACGTCAGGCTCTGAGCTGACAATACAGAACCTGCTTGGGATTCTCTCTCTCTGTGTCCCTCTGCCCCACACTCGCATTCTCTCTCTCTCTCTCTCTCTCTCTCTCTCTCTCTCTCTTCTCTTTCTATCTCTCTCAAAATAAAGAAACTTTAAAAAAAAGAACCATGTCAGAATAAAATTTTCCCTATAAGATTAACAACTACTACACAGTTACGATGCATAATAAGGAAATGAAATAAGTACATCTATAGCACAGATGAGGAAATAAATCGCTGACTTTCAAAGCGCAACTAGGAAATTAATTAAATTCAAAAGGCATCTGATCTTTGATCTACTAATTCTTCTTCAAATATTTATCATACATATATGCTTTTACTGGGTGCAAATAATATTTTACTATCGTAAAATCCTGGAAACAGCACGTCTGTCTAACACTAAGGAATCCTTTTTGTTTCATAACGTACATCAAAACCATCAAATGCAAGGCTGTCTTTTAAAAGTGCACCTGGTGGCTCAGCTGGCCAAGCATCTGATTTCAGGTCAGGTCATGACCTCCTGGTTTGTGGGTTTGAGCACCACGAGGCTCTATGCTGACAGCTCAGAGCCTAGAGCTTGCTTCTGATTCTGTGTCTCCCTCTGTGTCTTCCTCTCCCCTGCTCACACCTTTGCCTCTCTCCCCCTCTCTCTCTGTCTCTGTCTCTGTCTCTCTCTCTCTGTCAAAAATGAATAAACATTTAAAAAAATTTTTTAAAAAGGTGAACTGATAAGTGCTTTGTTTTGGAAAATTTTCAAGGATGTACAGAAGTAAAATAAGTACTAAGTATCATATTCTCCTATTTGTATAGTTATATTTTATAAAAAGCATAAAGCTGGCTATTACAGTTGTATTTTCATACATTAGCTATCAGTACACATCGAATTTTTGTCAACTTATGTATTTCCTTCTAAGGAAATAATAACTGGTTCTAATAATTATGTATAAGTCAAAGCAGAATGAATCAATAAGGTATAAAGAATAACAGCTATTCTAAATTAAGAAAAACAACAACTGAAATGCAGGTGAGCCTATGTTACAGTAAGAAGAAAGAGAACATAGATCTTTATCCAGGCCCTATGATACCTAGGTCAGAATATAAAGAGTTCCTCCACTCAAGGTTCCACAGCTGGGGTCAGGAAGGGCTGGGGAAAAAGTAAGCAGTGCAAAGTAGGAAGACAAAAACCACAAGCAGAAAGTTGAGGGTTTTTTTTCTTTGGTTGTTTAGTTTTGTTTTTTGGTCTCAGTGCTGATCTAAGAAACCACTAAACATGGAGAAAGAATAAGATCAGCATTTAAGATAGTTCCCCATCTTGAATAAATAAAATAGATTTTAGCTTTGGACCCTTGAAGTCTTCCCAGAAAGTAGAATTGAAAAGTTTCATTTCCTATAAATTTACGCATATTGTGAGGTACATTTCAGCCTGCTGAGAATGTTTATTAAAAATTCCAGGTATTCCATGGGGCACCTGGGTGGCCCAGTTGATTGAACGTCCGACTCAGTTTTGGCTCAGAGCTTGATTCCAGGGTGGTGGGATGCAGCCCAACGTCAGGCTCCATGCTGAGCTTAGAGTCCCCTCAAGATTCTCTCTCTCCCCCCTGTCCCTCTCCCCAGCTCATGCTCTCTCTCTCTAAAACTAAAAAAAAAAAAAAAAAAATTAAAAAGAGAATTCCAGGTATTCCATCAATAAATTCCATTCATCAAGGACTTACTAATAAGGCCATAATCACTTCAGTGAATATCAGAATGCAGCCTCAGGTGAGCTACACTGGAAAAAAGCTATGGAAAATTTTCTTCTCCCTTTAAAACATTATCTGTCAGAAGAAAGACAACTCTGGTTGCCAGGAAAGAAATTCTCATTTACTTTCTCTCTCTCTCTTTCTCTCCTCGATTTACCCTCCCTTCTCTCCTTCCTCCCTCCCAGACTCTTTTTCTGAAATGAGTGTGCCTATTACCTTGTTAAACCTGGCTAGTTACACCAGGGTAAGTTCCATCCTTAAGAGGAACCATGAAAACAACTTTGTGACAACAAACTTTCAGTTTCCTGAACCTGATTGAGTTCTCCCAATCTTGCACTGTTCTTAGGTGGGTGGTAAAGGCTAAGTGGTAAAATGGAAAGAAACAATAAAGTTTTCTCCTGGTAAAGATAAGAAGACCCACCCTTTGTTCTATGTACCAAATCGATTGCTATGAAAAAAAAATCCTTTATGAATATTAAAGCATTGGCTGGTGTCATGTAAAACCATTTGGTTCAATAATAATAAGACTAACTATGATGCACTGAATGAACATTCTCTAAGTGCCTGGCCTTGTCCTTAGATTTTTACTCATTTTCACATTATTCTGCCCACATCTGGCCTTGGTTTTATTCCACAGTGGACATGACTTTTGCCTTGGACTTTTCCAAACTTTCGCCCTTTTTCTAGGAAGTGTAATCTGCTCAGACCAGCTAACTTGGGGAGACTCACTATTAATAAGGGGAGGTTAGACTCTTCTGGGAAGCAACTATCACCAAAATCAGCTGAACTCTCTTGTTTAAGGGGAAATTATTCAAATTTATATTTATAGTTTCTTTACAATAGATTTTAGTGATCTAAAATCTTGTAATGGCTGCATGCTAAGTGAAAATGAGACTGAATGTCTTGGTGGCTCTCTCCTTTGGCATTCTTCTAAGTCAAGGTAGAGAGAAATGGAGATACCTGACTCCAAGTAGAACATCAATCTACTATGTGTCCCAGAAAGCACAAGTAGGGTTAAGAAATGAGAATAGACACCAGCCATTATCTAGGTGCTAAGAATAACAGTTAATGGTTCTCATTTGTCTTTTTTTCCCCATTCTGATATATTCAACACTGATTAATATTATCAAGACTCAACCAACCCCTGAATTTTTTTGCAAAGATGACATCAAGGCAATTTAACTCCATTTTTTTCAAGGACAAAAAAAATAAGACAACCCCTTCAAAAAACAAACAAACAAACAAACAAAAAGACCACTTCTATAGTACCAAAAGAACTTAGCAAAATAATTTTAAGATTTAACTTCATGAACTCATTGTGCTGAAGAGTCCTCATACATTACTGACTGAACTAATTCATACAATGAGATTATCAAACCAGAGGGGAACTATCTAAGATCCTCAACTTGAAATCACAGAGCATGTTTATTTTTAAGACAGGCTTGTTCCATACCATGGTTTTATTCTACATTGTGTTTAGTTTGGAGTCAGACACATAAATTTTTCATAGAATATACCAGAAAATATCATATAAATCTGATTCTGATAAGCCAATGCTCTGTTAACATAAAAAAGCAGAATAAATTAGAAAACAAATGAAAGGAAAATATGCAGGTCAGCTAAAAAAAAGGAAAACAAAAAAAGAAAGAAAGAGAGAAGTCCCCAGAGGTCACAAAATAAAGAGAAAGTAAAATCAGAGTGCTTAGGAAAAGTGTTTTTAGGCTACCAAAGTTTTCAAACTGAAAATTGGCTCTAACATTGAGAATATGTACTGTCTCTTAGATAACAAAAGTTATATGTTAAACATAAGCCTCCTTTATAAAACCCTTAACACTGAAATGTTTCCTATCTTATGAAAAATCCAGAGAAACAGCATGAAAGATTACAATCTCTCTGGACATTTTGACAAAGTTGATCATGTTCCGGTCTTCAAAGCACTTTTTTTTCACTAGGTATCAAAGTAATACATTTATCTGGCTTTACTCCTACAGTGCTGGATATTCCTCAATCTTTCTTTTAGGTTCCTCCTTACATCCTCAATTTCTGTCCTGGGATCTCTTCTTTTTTCTTTGTGTCTACTCTCTTGGTAACCTCATCCAGTCTTATGGCTGTAATTTTATATATAGGCTGAGTGTTCCCACATTTATTACTTCAATCTGAATCTTTCCCTGAACTCTAGGTCCTTGAATTCATTTCCATAATTAGGATATACAACTGAATGCCTATTAGGCATATCAAACTTAGAAAGTCCAAACCAAAATTGTGGGCTTCCTCCAAGAAAACATGTTCTCATCTCAAAAAAATGTCAAGTAGATAAAATGTCATCTCTTATTTCTTTCTCTCAAACCCAATATCCAATTTGTTAGAAAATACTATTGTTTCTATTCCTATAATAGGGAATCTAGTACCTTTTTGCTACTTCCACAGCTACCAAGCTGGCTCACATTACTTATGTCTTTTATTTCAAAAACTTTCTAGTTTTTTTTTTCTACTTATGCACTTAATTCTTTCACAATAATCTCAAAATAGCAACCAAAATTAGTGTGGTACAACATAAGTTGGATCATAATACTTCCCTCATCAAAAAACTTTAATGACTTTCTATCTTACTCATGTTAAAAGCCAAAGTCCTACTGATAGTCTGCAAAACTATCTAAGACTTTTTAACTTATCTCCTATTGTTCTTCTCCTTTCAAATTAGTCACAATCACATGGGTTTCCTTGATTTTCTCACATATGGCAGGCATATTTTTACTTCATGGTCTTCCAACTTACACATGGCTCACACCCTTTGTGAATTGTTTTCTCTCCACTGTAGAATGGAAACTGCTTAAGGGCAAGGATTTTTGTTTGCTTCATTAACTGCTGGAATCTAGTATCTTGTATATTTCCTTTTTCATGGTTAGCACCAAATAAATATTAGCAGAATGGGTAGGTCAATTCATTCTCTGATGATTTAAACAGCTGTAATAGTAGGGATTCACTCCAGTATAATCATAAAAGAAATGAACCCAGAATCCGTAAGCTTGAGTTCAGATTCCATCTCAGTCTTTTTGTATTACTCTCAGTTTAAAAGTCATTTATTCTTTCTTAGGCCCAATGGTTCTCATGTGTACAATGCTTTTTTTTTTTTTTATTTTGGTTTTCATTTGTGTGTATATGTGCAGCAATTAAGAAACAAGGTATGAAGCATCAGAGATGTATAAAGTATTATCCACAAATAAGCTTGTCATTATTTCATCCTGAGTCCTATCATTCCGACTAATGGCAAATACAGAAATAGATAATATTGCCATAATTACCATACATCTAAAACTCTACCTAAACTATGAGCTAGATTAATCATTCCATCTACTAAAATATGGAAAATTGAGTCTCAGAATTATTGAGCAACAACCCCAACACCACAGAGTACTTACTAGAGTACTTAAAGTAGTATTTACCGAATGATGTCCTTAGACTACTTGGATCAGATTTCCATTATTATAATGCATGTATCTGAGCCCCAGCCTACACACAGTATTTGGAACCTCTGAGTTTGAAGCCAAGGGACATACACTTTGAAAAAGCCCCTTATGCCACTGTTAACATATATTAATATGTAAGAAGAAATGGATTATAGAAAAAAACAAAAGCAACACTTTTTGAGCAGGATGCCAGTATTTGGGATAACAGTAACATTAAAGGAGTTTGCACACCAGGGAAATTAGGTATTACACTTTATTTGTAAATATTAAGTTTCATATGAAGCTTGGAACAATATCTTTCTATAGTCAGCCTGTTTCCTAAAAAGAAAAGTGTACCTGATTTGGAGTTCTATTTCTCAAAATTTGTAGACTTCTAATTGGTATTCTGATTATAAACCACCACTCAGGGAATTTAGTCATAGTCACCAAAATTTATAAACTGAGGTAAGATTTCTCTTTTATACTATTTTACTGATTCTTACTAGGCTATGTATTTTTTCCACACACTGAAAAGTAGCTTAAAATAGTGTACATATTTCTTGTAGGAGGACTTTGAGAACCAGGTAAGTGATGTCATTAAAGTATGACAAATATGGTAATTTCCCATATTTTTTTTTACTATTTTTGCTATTTTTTTACTAGTTTTACTATTTACATTATCCTTTGGGAAAATGTACAATTTTAGAATAAATATTAATGTATTGTGTACATTTCTTTATTAGAAATCAAGCCAAATGTAAAATCTGATTAATTAAAGCCCCAAAAGTTCAGGCATAGAAAGGAAAAAGAAATATATTTTTTCAAACTGTGTCATATGCTTACCAATAACTGAATGAACCAGAAGACAAATCCTGTCATGTAAAAGTAACAGCTGCACGGTGTTTGGGTGGCTCAGTCCATTAAGCATCTGACCCTTGATTTTGGCTCAGATCATGATCTCGTGGTTTGCGGGATCAAGTCCTGTATAGGGCTCGGCATTGTCAGTGTGCAGCCTAGTTGGGACTTTCTCCCTCCTTCTCTCGCTGCCCTCCCGCACACTCTCTCTGTCTCAAAATTAAACTTTGAGGGGAAAAAAGTTAACAGCTGCAGTATTAGCTTGTTAACCTAAAATAAGTTTAGAAACCTGTTCCATGTAGCACTAAAATGTGAACTGGAATAGAACACTCTATGTTTATTTGATCTGTTTTTGGCATACTCTCCACTAAGTAGTTCATGTTCAAATTCTAATATTCATAGAATGTATGCCTCTCAGAGATTCTCAAGGCTCTAACTGACGGTTCATAAAATTTAAAGGTTTTGTGCCTAGATCACCATGGAATTTTCATAGTATACACTTAATTATTTCATATGCAAATTAAAAATCAACAAATGAATGTATGCCTTTGTGTCAGAAGAGCAAGATCTTTGTATTATCAGAAATGTGGAAATGGTCTCTTAACACTGATTCCAGTATCTTGGTATATTAACTGACTATGTTGCAATGTTGTAAAATACAGGAACTAAAGAGAATGTTTGATTTTATTCTATCATCTATTCTATAATACACAGTTGATATATTCATACTTGCAGTATGTTTATATCATATTATATAAAGCTAAAAAGGAAAGGCCCTAAAACAATAAATCAATGAAAAAGTGGAGTATTCTAATATGGGGTGAAAAAGGAATTGTTTTGGATCATTAGAGGCTGACGCAATGTATCTGAAGCATTCTACTCATAAGAGAACATGCAGGTGTAGAGCCAGTGAAAAATTCTGGCAGTGTTTCTTGTCATGCCTATGGGAGAATGAAAGATTAAACTGTTAAGACAAAGACTGATTCTATGAGAGCAACCGAACCTAATGCTGCTGAACAGGGATGAGGTTGAACCAACGGATACCTTCCACATACAGAAACTTAGGTCTGAACGTGATCTGCATCCTGGGTAAACTGCTAATCTTGCTAATTCCATATAAATGAAGAAGAAAACTGTTCTGAACTTTCACCCAAACAGCAACAGTCATGCTCTAGAAGCTTATTTCTCTCATTATATACCACCATCACCAGGACAAACAACAGGGAAGAAGGAAGGGAAGGGAAGGGAAGGGAAGGGAAGGGAAGGGAAGGGAAGGGAAGGGAAGGGAAGGGAGGAAGGAGGAAAAGAAGGAAGGAAGGAAGGAAGGAAGGTAGGAAGGAAGGAAGAAAGGAAGGAAGGAAGGAAGAAAGAAAGAAAGAGGAGAAAGAAGAAGGAGGAGGCAGAAGGGAGCAGGAGGAGGGAGAGGATGAGGAGACAGAGAAGGTGAAAAAGAATTTTTTTGAAAACTAACAAATATATAAAGAAATTATTTTAAGGCATTGGGCAATAATCAAATTTGGGTCATAATTTATGAGAGAGGATAAACTTAGAAGATGAGGCCAATATTCACAGCAGCTTTCTCCCTGAAAGAACTGTCCAGGGAGGATCCAAGATGGCAGAACAGCATGGAAGTTTTTTGTGTATCTCACATCCATGAAATACAGCCAGACCAACACTAAACCATCCTGCACACCTAGAAAACTGATTGGAGGATTAACACAACAATCTGCACAACCTGAACCACAGAATTCAGCAAGTACGCGGCACGGAAAGGTGAACTTGGGGAACAAGAAGCTGCGGGAAGGGAGGGGTTTTTGCAGGCGTTGAGAGGACAGAGATGGGGTGGGGGTAGAATATAGGAAAAGTACCCCTTCCCAAAAGCAGCTGGAGGGAAAGCAGAAAATTGCAAACAGCCACAGGGCCTAAACTAAAAAGGGAGAAAGGAGAAAGGAAAGGGTTTAAATTTCATTAAGACTTTAAACAAGGGGAGAGAAAAGTCTGCAAATCCGCAGCTCAATACCTGGCAGTTCTCTAGTGGGAAGGGCGAATCCTCAGGAACAGAGTGGGGTCTGGGAGGTTCTCAGCCCACATGGGGAAAAGCAGTTCCACTGCTGGAAGGGCATTTAGGAGAGGCTATGAGGCAACCTGGGCCCAGCAGACCCCAGAAAATGGCCATATTCACTGGTGCTGGAACAAGGTCGTAAAGGGTAAAGCCTTGTACCAGATGTTTGTTGCAATCTTCCATAATCCTTAAAATGCTGCTGCTACACTATCTTGCAAACTTTTTCTGGGGCCAGCTGGCACATGGCTGCAGTCTTGGGGCACCGTCAGCAGCAGGGTCCAGCAAGTGTTCCTGGGTGCAGCCAACATTTGGCCATTGCTCATTTGGCCACTGCTCGGTGAGACCCTCCCATGGAAGGGTGGAATGGATCAAAGCTGCAGTCCCTCAGAAGTAAGGGGCCAGGGAAAACAGCTGCATCTGAGACAAAACTTGGGAACAGGTACTGCCTGGGGCTTGGTCATGGACAGTGAAAAAGCAGGGAGGGGACAAAAGCTGAGACAGAGGATGGGTGCACAATTGCTGATTGGGAGAACAGAGTTCTCCCAGACTGGTTCTCTCAGACTGAGTAACTGGGTGATGCCATGTTCACGCTCCCACACATGCAGATACACACCTATGAGCACCACAACACTCCACCCCGGTAGGCTAGCAACACCATCTAGTGGAGAATGGAGCCATTACACTGAGCCCCAACTGGGCCAACCTAGCTCTTCAAGAACAATCTGCCAAAAAACAAGAGTCCAGAGCCAGAAGGCTTTCCAGGGGGATTCTACCAAACATTTAAGGAAGAGTTAACACCTATTCTCTTGAAGCTATTCCAAAAAATAGAAATGGAAGGAAAACTTCCAAACTCTTTCTATGAAGCCAGCATTACCTTGATTCCATGACCAGACAGAGACCTCACTAAAAAGGAGAACTGTAGACCAATTTCCCTGATGAACATGGATGCAAAAATCCTCAACAAGATATTAGCCAACCAGATCCAACAATACATTAAAAAAATTATTCACCACAACCAAGTGGGATTTATGCCCAGGATGCAGGGCTGGTTCAATACCCACAAAACAATTAACATGATTCATCACATCAATAAAAGAAAGGACAAGAACCATATGATCCTCTCAATACATGCAGAGAAAGCATTTGACAAAATACAGCATACTTTCTTGACAAAACCCTCAAGAAAGTAGGGATTGAAGGATCATACCTCGAGATCACAAAAGCCATATATGAATGACCCAATGATACTATCATCCTCAATGGGGAAAAACTGAGAGCTTTCCCCCTAAGGTCAGGAACAAGACAGGGATGTCCATTCTCGCCACTGTTATTCAACATAGCATTGGAAGTGTTAGCCTCTGCAATCAGACAACACAAAGAAATAAAAGGCATCCAAATCTGCCAGGAGGAGGTCAAACTTTCACTCTTCACAGATGACATGATACTCTATATGGAAAGCCCAAAAGACTCCCCCCAAAAACTGACAGAACTGATTCATGAATTCAGCAAAGTTGCAGGATATAAAATCAATGCACAGAAATCAGTTGCATTCCTATACACCAACAATGAAGCAACAGAAAGAGAAATCAAGGAATCAATCCCATTTACAGTTGCACCAAAAACCATAAAATACCTAGGAATAAATCTAATAAAGAGGTGAAAAATCTATACACTGAAAACTATAGAAAGCTTATGAAAGAAATGGAAGAAGACACAAAAAAATGGAAAAAAGATTCCATGCTCCTGAATAGCAAGAACAAATATTGTTAAATTGTCGATACTATCCAAAGCAATCTACATATTCAATGCAATCCCTATCAAAATAACATCAGCATTCTTCACAGAGCTAGAACAAATAATCCTAAAATCTGTATAGAACCAGAAAATAGCCCGAATAGCCAAAGCAATCTTGAAAAAGAAAACCAAAGCAGGAGGCATCACAATCCCAGACTTCAAGCTATATTACAAAGCTGTAATCATCAAGACAGTATGGGACTGGCACAAGAACAGACACTCAGACCAATGGAACAGAATAGAGAACCCAGAAATGGACCCACAAACACATGGCCAACTAATCTTTGACAAAGCAGGAAAGACTATCCAATGGAATAAAGACAGTCTCTTCAGCAAGTGGTGCTGGGAAAACTGGACCACTTTCTTACACCATACACAAAAATAAACTCAAATTGGATGAAAGACCTACATGTAAGACAGGAAGCAATCAGAATCCTTGAGGAGAAAGCAGGCAAAAACCTCTTTGATCTTGGCCACAGCAACTTCTTACTCAACACATTGCTGGAAGCAAGGGAAACAAAAGCAAAAATGAGCTACTGGGATCTCATCAAAATGAAAAGCTTCTGCACAGTGAAGGAAACAATCAGCAAACTAAAAGCACCCAACAGAATGGGAGAAGATATTTGAAAATGACATATCAGATAAAGGGTTAGTATCCAAAATCTATAAAGAACTTATCAAACTCAATACCCAAAAAACAAATAATCCAGTGAAGAAATGGGCAAAAGACATGAATAGACACTTCTCCAAGGAAGACATCCAGATGGCCAACCAACACATGAAAAAATGCTCAAAATCACTCATCTTCAGGGAAATACAAATCAAAACCACCATGAGATACCACCTCACACCTGTCAGAATGGCTAACATTAACAACTCAGGCAACAACAGATGTTGGCGAGGATGTGGAGAAAGAGGATCTCTTTTGCATTGTTGGTGGCAATGCAAGCTGGTGCAGCCACTCTGGAAAACAGTATGCAGGTTCCTCAAAAAATAAAAATAGAACTACCCTACGACCCGGCAATTGCACTACGAGGCATTTATCCCCGTGATACAGGTGTGCTGTTTTGAAGGAACACAGGCACCCCCATGTTTACAGCAACACTATCGACAATAGCCAAAGTATGGAAAGAGCCCAAATGTCCATCGATGGATGAATGGATAAAGAAGATGTGATTGATATATATATATATATATATATATATATATACATATATATATATATATATGTATATATATATATATGTGTGTGTGTGTGTGTGTATATATATATATGTATATATATATATAATCGAGTATTACTCAGCAATCAAAAAGAATGAAATCTTGCCATTTGCAACTATGTGGATGGAACTGGAGGGTATTATGCTAAGTGAAATTAGGCAGAGAAAGACAAATATCATATGACTTCACTCATGAGGACTTTTGAAACAAAACAGATGGACATAGGGGAAGGGAAACAAAAATAATATAAAAACAGGGAGGGAGACAAAACAGAAGAGACTCATAAATATGGAGAACAAACTGAAGATTACTGGAGCAGTTGTGGAAGGTAGGATGGACTAAATGGGTAAGGGGCATGAAGGAACCTACTCCTGAAATCATTGTTGCACTATATGCTAATTTGGATGTAATTTTTTTTTAAGTTAAAAATAAAATTAAAAAAAAAAAAAGAACTGTCCAAATCATACTGTGGGGAAAGAAAATACAAAAAAGGGAGATCTCAATTGGCAGAGAAGACAGATATTACAAGTCAAAGTTGTTTAGGCAAGTGGCATGTGAGGGGATAGTCTTAGAGAGCAAAGGGCCTCAGAAAAAGTTCCTGATATTTGTGCATGCTTAGTAGAATATAGTCACTTGGGAGGCCTGGGAAATGTGAAAAAAATTTTAGAGGCAATATAAAGCTAAGAAATGGAGTTTGGAGTTCAAGCCCACCAGTACAGAGTGACAATGGTGACTATTCTGGAACTTTAACTGAAATTCCAGAAAGACCATTAATTTTGAAAAAAAAGTATACCCACAGAGTAATATTTTCAAATATATATCAAATATATGCCAAAGTAAAGGATAACCTGTGATAACCTGTCCTGAGAATATTAAATAAAGACTTCATAGGATCAAGGTAATAAATAATAAATTTTAAGTGCATGAAAGAATATTTAATTCTATATTTAATATTTTTTTAGAAAAAACATCCAATATTCTATAATATATAATACATAAATCTGAAAACACAAAATTACTAGTTATGGACTTCTGGTGCACTGCCTTCCAGCACTCCATATTCAGCCCCGAGATGGTTGGGTCTAGTGAGGGACAGGCACAGGTGGCAGTGAGGTAATTTATTTTGAAATATTAAAATATACAAGTATTTTATCCCCTATACTAATCTCTAACTAGTGGAAGATTCTGGCAAAATTAATTATCAGTGTAGCTACACCTGTAATATTTTTTACTTGCTTTCTTATTAACAACAATCAGAAGTTTTTTAAACCTCAGAGCAAGTTTTCAAGATGTAAAAATTTCCCCTGCTCATTAATCCTGGGCAAGCTCTGAAATGTTTTGACAATGGATTAGCCAAACTTTCAATTTGGTTGATTGTGTCCTTTGCAGATCGAGATGTTCTGTATATCATGCCTTTAAGCTCTGGGCTTTTGGCTGTTTACTAAAGGAAAAACAAATACATGGTATTTATTTAGCGTCTATAATCCCTTTGTTAGCACCGTGTATTATAATCTTATTCTATTGAATATCATAAGACTTGGCCTGGATCCCTAGAGGACTAAATGGCCTTAGTTTGATTCTGCTTCCAAGCTTGCAAAAAATGACTTATATTCAGAAGTAAGTAAAATGTCAAAAAGGTTTTAAAATTTACTTATGTTTATTACTCAATAGCAACAGAACCAGAGATGATTCATATATTGGATGAAAAGCAAAGATTTCCCAATAATATGATTAAAAATTAAGTAAAAGGGAATAACATACAGTCAAAATGAATGTAAAGAGAAATAATTTCAAAATATATTTGGACATCAATAAAAATAAGAATCTAATGTAAACCCTATATGTGCCAATATACAACTATCTGAGGTTAAGGTCTTGATGGAAGCGTTCAACAGAAGTTGAAACCAATGGAAGATGGGATTAGTGATTTCATAAAAAGATCAAACAGAAATATTCAAACTGAACATGGATGAAAAACATAAAAAGGGGAAGAACAAGAGATATACAAAGAAGAGTTCAAAATATTTAAAATATATGTAGTTGAGGTATATGAGGAGACAAAAAGAGAATACTGGAAAAATATTAAAGAAAAGTGACTAAGAATTTTCTAAACCTGATGAAAGATATAAAACCACAAATGCAAGCAATTCAGTGACCAAAAAGCTAGATAACCACAAATAAAATCACAGGTAAATGCATTGCAGTGAAATTTCTAAAATAAAAACAAAAACAAAACAGATAGAGATAGAAAATACTTAAACAGCTGAAGGAATAAAAAGACAAATTACGTTAAAAATACCACTCAAAGTGGGCTTTTCAACAGAAACTCTAAAATGCAGAATAGAGAAGAATTATAGGTTTAAGGTATTGGAAGATACAACATGACAATAAAATATTATTCAAATATATAGAAAAAAATTAAGATACTATAAAAAAGAGAAAAGTCAAAAGATTTTGTCTCCAGGAGATATGAAATATAAAAAACACTAGAATTATCTATGCTAAAGGTAAAGCATCCTAGATGAAACCATAAGCCTTTAAGAAAGGCTTAAAGTTTCCAAAAATAGTAAATAAATTAATAAATATAATGAATATTGATGTCTTAGAGTACAATAAGAGTTTATTGCGGACTTTATAACATATATAACAGTAAAACATAGACAACAATAGAACAAATGGTACATAAAGGATAAAGAGATTGTACCTGTGGCAAAATTTGGGAAGTAACTCATGTATTGTTTTAATATAGTTTTTAATAAATTAAAAAATTCATATTGTAATAAACAGAGTAACAATGAACAGAACAGAAGTAAGCACAACCAAAATCTAAAAGATCATAAAATAGTAAAGTAATTTAAAAACTTATTCTAAAAGAAAAAAAAAAAGGTTTGATAACACAAAGAAATTCAAAACAGTAGCAATATGGTAGATTTAAACCCAATTCAATTTCCAATTACATTAAAATTAAACAGTATAAAACTCCTAGTAAAAAACAAAGATCACCAGATTGATTAAAATAAAATCACACACACACACACACACACACACACACACACACTCCACTCTAAATATGAGGACACATAGGCTGAAAGCAAATGGATGAGAAAATATGTACCATGTGAACAAAGGAATCCAAAGTGGGTGCTACTAATATTTTCAGATAAAATAATCCTTAAAGCAAGAATTTCATTGGATATAAAGAAAATATTTTACAGGGATAAATGGCTGAATTCAACATGAAGATATACAAAACCTAATTTGATATGCACCAAAACATATAGTTTGAAAATACATAAAGAAAACAACTTAGAGATAGAGAAAAAGCCATGAACAATCCTATCTGGAGATTTTAGCAAACACATATCTCCAGTAACAGAGATGATGCAAATGCAAGATATCAGTAAGACAGATTTGAATAATAATTAAATAACTTACTTTGATAGATGCTTATAGAACCCTACGACCATGTGGTTAAAAAAAATGTACATCTAAAGTACACATAGAACATTTACAAGAATAGATCTTACCTAAGTCATAAAGAAACTCTCAGCAGTTAATAAACAAAACTGTACAACATAGCACACAGTAGTATAATGATCTACTATTACCTTTTTGCAAGTGTTTGGAAATTAAGGAAAAACAACAACAACAACAAATACCACAATAGAAATTAAGAAATATTTTGAGCTGAATGATAATGAAAATAAAACATATCAAAATTTGTGTAATGTACCTAGACTAGTGTCCATATGGAAATTTATACCTTAAAAGGCATATATTACCAAAAAATAAAAATAAAGCTTAATGATAAATTACCTAAGCTCCCAACTCAAGCAGTGAGAAAAGAGTCAATTACAGTGAAAGTATAAAGGAAGCAAGAAAAAAAAATTTTCTAAGGAAATATCAAAGAACAAAAAGAGACTACAATACAAACAGCAACAACGACAACAATAAAAAGCAATACAGCCAAATGGTGGATCTTCGAAAAGAATTACAAATTGATAAACACCTAAAAGAAAAGATTATTTCTGGATGGAGATATATTTTAGTTATTTTGCTGATTCTTCAGCTTGCTTCTTAAAATAATGTTTAGGTAGGGGCGCCTGGGTGGTTTAGTAGGTTAAGCGTCCAACTTTCATTCAGGTCATGATATCGCAGTTCTTGAGTTTGAGCCTTGTGTCAGGCTGTGTGCTGACAGCTCAGAGCCTGGAGCCTGCTTTACAGTCAGTGTCTCCTCTCTTTCTGACCCTCCCCCACTCCACTCTGTCTTTCTGTCTCTCAAAAATAAATAAACATTAAAAAATATAAGAGATCAAGAATAAATGAAAATATACAAATGACCATGATTGAGAATGAAAATAGGGACATCACAGCTAAAAATACTAAAAATATAATAATAGGCAATTATATATGACTTTATGCCAATAGTTTAGAATTTTTAATAAAATAGACAAATTATTACAAATTCAATTTACCAGTACTAATACAAAATGAATAGAACATCTGAATAATCTTATGTCTGTAAAAGAAATTTAATCCATATATAAAATCCTTGTCAAAAAGAAAATAACTGGGTAAGATGGTTCCCTGATACATTCTTTAAAATGCTTAAGGAAGAAATATCAAATGTTCCAAAACATCTCCCAAAGAATAGAAAAACAAGCAACATTTTCTATCTCAGCATAATGCCAATACCATAACCTGACAAGGACATTACAAAGAAAAATTAGGGACAAGATATTCCCATGAACATAGACATAAAAATTCAAAAAAACAGAAAATATAATCCAGTGATGTATCAAATGGTTAATATCTGATAATAAAGTGGGATTTATTTATGGAAAGCCATTCCTTAAAATTTATCATATTAACAGAATAATGGACAAAACCAAAGAGATAGAAGAAAATGTTACTAAAATTCATTACCATTTCATGGTTAAAATTATATTCTCATGAAACTGGGCATAGGAAATAACTTTTTAAAACTATAAGGAAGAGAATCCACCAAAAAATAGCTGTCTGTAATACTACACTGTAAGAAAATGCTGAATGCTTTCTAACTAATTAGATACATTGTTAAAATTTAGACCAAATTAGATTAAAAATTAAGATACACTGTTGACACTACCATTCAAATTTTACTAAAAGTTTTAGCTTTTAAAATAAGGTAAGGAAAAAAAATGCGGGTTTGGTTTTTGGCTTTTTCCAGCAAAGCCGAGGACTACAGAAAGGATTACTCAAGAATCCACAAGTTAAGAGAAGTGAGGGAGGCTAAGGGAAGTCTCCCAGAGCTGCTCTCAAGCTCCCATATTTATTGAGCATAAATTTAAGAAAACATTGTGCAATACAACAGTGGGCTACACGCCAATAAGAACATATAGAAAGCATGCAGAAAAAGCAAGTTAAAACAGGATAAAATATTCCATGTGATAACATATTCTAAAGAATTTATGAGTATAGGCAGGACCTACCCTCTAGATATACATTAACTAGATAAGCAAAGTGTGGCTGCTGTTTTTAGCAAGGCCAGAAAGCAGTGTTCTGCTTTACAATGTGTTCCCTATAATCTCCTAGCCTAGGACATAGCTATTTGATTTCCCACACAAAAAACAAAAAAACAAAAAAACATAGTAATTATGGCTGGAAAAAAGAAAATACATTAGTTTTACTTTTTTTTTTTTTTTTTTTTTGAGAGAGAGAGAGTGCATGCAAGTGGGGGAGAGGGGCAGGGGGATAGAGAGAATCCTAAGCAGGCTCCACGCTGAGTGTTGAGCCCAGTGTGGGGCTCTATCCCAGGACTCTGGGATCATGACTTGAGCCAAAATCAAGAGTTGGATGCCACTCAGGTGCTGCTAGTTTTACTTTAGATGACATAAATTTTACAGAGAATACAAAACAATAAAAATATAAGATATTGACAATAACAAGTAAATTCAGGAAGGTTCCCAGTCATAAGGGCAACGTGTGAAAAATCATACAGATACAATATACATAACATACAAAAAAGCACGTATATTCACACATGTACATACAGACATAAGAAGCAAGAAAAATGTGATGAAAGCATCAGTTACACTCATCTACAAAAATATCAATATCAAATATTTGGAAATTATATAATGAAAATAAGTAAGATCTTGAAATTGGAAAATACAGAGAATTATTGAAAGAAACTCAAAAACCAAATCAATGTACATCAAAACCACATTATATATTAAAAGACCCGGTCTATCTATAATGCTCATTCTGTTCAAACTGATATATGGTTTCAACACAATCCTAAAACACCCCCCACCCTGGCTTCTTTTAATTGACATGTGAGTTATAAAATCTACAAGGAAATGCAAAGGATCTAGAATAACCAAAGTGATACCGAAAAAAAGAACATAAGGGTGCAGGTCTTTTACTATTATAGTTCAAGACATTTCTACTATTTCCGACAGTGCAAATCATGTAAAAAATTACATTATCTATATATGACACTACATATATATTGGGGGGAAAGTGATCTTTTCAATAAATTAATTAAATAAATAAATTATATGGAAGAAAATGAACCTTGGCTTCTCCTTTATACCATAGTAAAGCAAAACAATCAGTTTTCTAGAATATAACACTGGAGACTTCATGGTTTAATGAAGTAAAGGTTGACTATAGAGAACTCTAAAATCAGTAACCACAAAATAAGATTGCTGAAATTTACTAAAGGAATTTATTAAACTTCAATACTTTTCTGCTGAGAATGGGGTAACTAAGTGCCCTGGGGTTTCCAGGATGTGGGATTTTAGTGCTAATACCAGGACAGTCTGCAAACAAACCAAGACAGACGATCCCCTACCTGCAGACAGGATAATTATATTTGTGCCTGTTTCACCAAAAAGAATAGGATGGAAATAACATTAGATGACTTCCAAAGCTAAATTACAAAAGGTGATTCAGCTTCTGACTTGATCATGTGAACACTAACATTGGAGCTCTGAACTGTTATGAAAAGTCTGACTGCCTTCAGGCCACCATGCTGGGAGGACTCCTATAAATGGTCTACCTGAAGAGATCACATTTGAGAAACTATATAAAAAAGGAGATGTCTAGCAAAGCCCCTAGCTTCTCCAATCACCAGCTCTTCCAGCTCCAACCACATCTAACTGCAATTTTAAGAAAGACCTGAAGCCTGACTATGCTATTCCCAAATGCCTGAACATAAGAAAATGGGAAATAAAATGATTATTGCTGCTTTAAGCCTTTAAGTTTTGGAGACTGTTATGCAGCACTAGTAACTGAAACAACACCTCAATAAAAAAAAAAAAGAAACTCAACTAAGTTTTCCATATATTTTTATCACATTCAAATCCTAATTTTTGTCTATATGACATATTAAATTCAAAATTAAGAAAAATAGCATAATATGATACCACAGGTATATAGATATATATGTACATTACTGAATAAAATTTCGATGGAATCTGCATCCAACACAATTTTTACACATAGTGCTTAATTTAAATCTGTATATATATATATATATATATATATGTGTGTGTGTGTGTGTGTGTGTGTGTGTATACACACTATTTGCATAATTTTTAAATGAATTTATTTTAATAGGAAAATCTTTTAGGGCCAACTATAACATGAAGGTTAAATATGAGCACCAAAAGTTACAGAGAAGGCTTTACAAGGAAAAGCTAAAATTTCCCTCTTAAAGATATATTTCCTTGATTATATATTGGAAGTAAAATAATGAAAAAGATATATTGTAGTTTATCATTATGATATTCTTTTGCGTATAATCAGTATAAATTAACTAGTTCACATGATTAAGCTAAACAATAATTTAGGCAATCATGAATAAAACTATTTCTCTAAATTTTTCATTGATTCTCAGTTCATAAGTATAATAGTTAAACATTAAAACATTAATTTATTAGTGAACATCTATTTTCTCTAAAAATGATTAACAGTCTTAAAACTAAGGAGATATTATAGCAGAAAATAAAAATGCAGTAAAAAGTGGATTTTGAAGTACATATCCCTAAGATTCTTCTCCATAAATATTAAGTGTAATAATTTATGTAATTCATCATCAGTTTCACATTTAATATATTTATTGATGCCAAAGTGTTTACCATTGTTTTAAAAACATTTAAATTTATGAAAATTCTTAAAGCTTAACTTATATAGTATTTCAATAAAGTGTCCATGTTTCTTCAGAAACAAAATGGAGGATATTGCCTCTACATGTTGACTAAATTCTGGATATAGTTTTCCTCATGGCTTTTGACTTTTCTGTAAGGTACAGCAAAGTGACAGCTTTGGGTTAAGATAGACTTGTATGGAAACTGGAGGTAATCCAACAATAGTTCCTCTGCTATACAACGGCAATTTTTGGAGGAAGAGGAGACCTGAGCTACGCAGAAGGAAACATACTAAATACAATTTTGGAAATATGAAACTTTGAGTACCTTTAGGGTATGCATCAAAAATAAATGAGGCCAACTGCCAACATTAGTCACGGTTTTGTATCTTCCTCTTTGTACAATTCCCAAATTGTACAAATCAAGACAGAAAACAATAAGCTACCACTTTAAGTAATTTATGTTCACCTAAATATTTTAATTACTTTATGTCTCATGTATAATATCTAAGCCCCTGCTTACAATAGATCATAGATATCTTGGAAAAATACCATAATAATTGTACTTCCTAGGTACAAGTTATTATAAGATTAAACATAAAACTCACTGTTTCCCTCTCTCCTTTGTTCTCTTTCATTCACTGAAGCAGCCTCTGAAATAAACTGGACTTCCATTTTACCTAGAAGAAGAGAGAGGAAATTACTTACTGACTGCACAGAAATCATTACTTGATAGAAAAAAAATTTTTTATTATCTCAAAGATATTAAAAAAGCAAATAAATGAACAGTGTATGTGTGAACATACACTCTTTATGCCCCCACAACTTTGTTTTGTTAATAAATATTTTATTACTTTTTTATTAATAGATTTAATTTTTTTAATGTTTGTTTATTTTTGAGAAAGAGAGAAAGGGAGAGAGTATGAGAGGAGGAGGGGCAGAGAGAGGGAGACACAATCTGAAGCTGTCAGCACAGACCCTGACACGGGGCTCGAACTCATGAAGTATGAGATCAAGCCCTGAGCTGAAGTCACTTAACTCACTGAACTACCCAGGTGCCCCGGATTAATAGATTTTATTTATTTATTTTTTTAAAAATTTTAAGTTTATTTATTTTTGACAGAGAGAGTGTGAGCATGAGCTGGGGAGGGGCAGAGGGAGAAGGAGACATAGAATCCGAAGCAGGCTCCAGGCTCCAAGCTGTCAGCACGGAGCCTGACGCGGGGCGGGGCTCGAACTCATGAACTGTGAGGTCATGACCTGAGCCGAAGTCGGTCGCTCAACCAACTGAGCCACCCAGGAACGCCCCGGATTAATAGATTTTAAAACAAAGTTCTGGAAAAATGTTTTGTCATAATATGCAAGAAAGTTCTTTAAGGAAAATAAATTCTATTGGTTATTAGTAGAAATATAGTTAAAAATGTCATTCAGTGCAATTAACTTAAAACTACCTACCACCAAAATTTATATTCTACTAATAAGAAAAAAGGGGACAAACAGAAGCTTTTTGTTATTCCTTTGGCTTCAAAACAGAACCTGAAAAAATGTGGAGACTCAAATAAAAATGATCCCCCTCTAGATAATTTTTTAAGTGTGATCCACCTCCATCTAATTGAGACTTTCTCATGCCTAATTTCAGTTTTAGTCCCATTGCTTGTTTTCTTATCCTTTATAAAGCATTATACAAAGTCTCAGAGCTATTAGGACTCAGGACTGGCTTTCAAGACAGGCTTTGCTTTTAAGAAACAGCTGTCAGAAGTGACAGGATACAATTGTTAAAACATCTAAAATAAAGGCTAAATAAATGCCTACATACAAAGTGGTATTTTTCTTCTAGGTCTATGTCTTCTATGTTTAGACATAGAGAATGGACTTTCACTCCATTCATGTTGCTTGCTAGACTCAATATGTCACCTGTCTCATTCTTATTAAAATGAATTACCAGTGCAATGCTGTACATGATCAGTGAAATCCAAGGGAAATTACCTACATCACTTAAAGAAACAGAGCAGAATCACTGCATGATTTTAGTGTTCCTAAAGAAACACACTGTGATCATTTTACTGAATGAACATATTAGATTGGGTTTTATTTTGGGGGATGGAATGTATTTAATTCAAAGGTAGGGATTTAACACACAAATTATAAAGTTTACAGATCTCAATTTGAGAGCTGACAGGGGAGCGTAAACCCTAAATATAATTCAAGAGAGGTGTTGGAAAATAGGAAAAAAATAAATGTAAAATTTCAGGACAGAACAGGATAAACTAAAGGAGTTCAATGGGAACTTATTGTCTAGTAATCTAAAATGGTAGGCAAAATAGTGTGGAAACAAATAAAGAAATGCCAAAATAACATAAGAATCAGAAAGCAATTTTCTGCCTTAGATCCCAGGCTTTCATAGATTAGGTCACTGAGAAACATGAAGACAATTAGAGGCATTTCAGAATCATGACCAATAGTAAAATGAAAGACAGATGGATAGATGCACAGATAGTTCAAATACTAGATAAAAGAGATCTTGTCTCCTGATGAACACAGCTTCCACAGTAAAGAGTTAACACCAGTGGTATATACATGGGACATCTAGGGCTGGACAATGACCCCTTCTATTTGCAATGGTGGGTGGAGACTGACCCTCTGACAAGGTCTTCTTGGGACAGAGCTACAGTTTGCTATGCTTAGGAAATGTAGGAGCTGGAGGAACTTCACTGATAAGGGGTCTTTGAGAAACTGGATGGGAAGTTCTCAATACCATCTAGTAAATAATCTATGCATTATCTTGGATCATATCTGTACTCCCAGACTGACAAAGTTTGGAGGGATAACACTTAACTAAAGAAACAGCTACATCCCAAGTCTAATTGTCCTTATTTTAGTAAAATTTCTGTCCAGTAGCTGAATATGGAATATGACTTTATTTTTCCCTTGAATATTATCTTTTTCCATTCCTTACATGTATGATTCAATATCTTCAATGCCACTTTATCCTGTTCTTCAAACTTCCAAAACAAAATTCCATTTATACAGGTGAATTAGTGAGAAATATATAAATTATTTAATATTTTGTCAATGACACAGAGGAAAATACTTTTATCATATACACAGAACAAACATTTTAATCAAGCCCACAAATCCTTTATCACCACTGTCACCTAGAGCTTTCCTATAATCTGTCCATCCTTCCCTTGCACAGTGCTCTGCTTTCCACTCCTCTCTGTATTATCAAGTCCCTTTTCTTCCTCCCCAAGGCTCCATTTCACCTACCACTATGAGTATCACAGTCTCCTGGAGTTTCTCTCACTACAAAGGAACCCTCACAAATGGCAAACACATTCTCCATATATTTCACATAAAAGCTTTTTAATGATTATGCTATAATAAAAATACTCAATTCTGCCCATGTAAGAAATGGCTATTTTTATTTCAACAAAACAATGAAAATAAAGTATATAGTTAGCAGCAGTATGTATCAATATATTCAAATATAAAGACTTGTGGTGTAGCATACCAGTATAATTTGAAAAAGCCTACCATGAATGATGAACACATTTCGATAATGAGACACATTTCACTGGAATTACAGGAGTATACTCTGTCAAGCTGTCCCATGGCGTACTATTTAATAAAACTAATGTATAAGAGAACTTCTACTCATATTTTTTGAAAACTTGGATTTCCACACAGAATAGTACATTAAATTGGAACATACCTATAGCTAAGTATATAAAAGGTGGGAACAATGGAAAAAGTACAGAGAAGAGGCTCCTCTTTCTGGGATCACATCCTGGTGCTTTTGCCCCCTGCACCTTCCTACAATATTCCACCTACCATATGAATCTGAGCTTATGATGTTTGTTCTTTAAAAGCTTTCTATGAACAGCTCTTCCTTTTCGTCTTTCATGATAGGACCTTTTACAACCTTTCCAGGAACAGCTAAATAAATGAAAAGTTTTTCATTTCTTCTTTGGTCTGCAAAAATAGCTTTTGTTGATGATGAAAAGTGCCACCTCCCAAATTTCTCATTTTTCCATGAAGCAAAAGGTTTACTTTCTGAAGGTTTCACAAGTACTATGAATCACTATATTTATCTTTCTTCTGGATGTAGAAAAATGGGTGGCAATTTAAGCCCCGGCCTTGCATGTTTCTCAAAATATGGCACCATGACCATGTCCAGATTTACTTACTTTACTTAGACTTTTATTTTATTTTTATCAAAAAAGCACTCTTAATTGTAGTTACAGTTGTATACATTTTCTTGTCAAAAGACACAGAAGATACAGTTTAGCAAATCATTCAAAACTAACCTCTGGATATGAAAATTCTAACAGCTGCAACTAAAAATAAGGGTATTTTTTAAACATGCTAACTATACCTCCAATTTATCGAAATACTATATTTTATGGTTAAGACTACTGATGTTCAATAATGCATTTTCAACCCGTGATATCATTATACATAACTGTGAGGGTTTTCAAATAGATATTTGCTTTTAGTGTATCAGGAAAATACCACAAAATAGCTTTGCATCCCAATAAATTATTGCAATTTCACTGATACACTCGCAATTTTCTCAAATGTTATTGAGGTACACAGCCTTAAAACAGGGAAAACAATAATGTAAATGAGACTTTTCATTTTGATGTTATAAAAATAAAACTTTGCGAAGTATTTAATATTATCGCCATTTATCATTAGCTCCTAATATGTATCTTTAAAATGACAGGCTGTTGTTTAAGCAATTGAAATCATCGTTTGTTTGTAACAAGTCCTGTACTCATGGAAAAAAGTTTATAATTTTTATAAAAGTGGGAATTTATTCATAAATCCATTTGTAATGGATGTTTTAACATAAGTGCTAAATAAATATTTTTAAAATCCATTCTATGCACAAATATGTGTGCCCTCATAAGTAAGAATAATTAGCACATTAATTCACTACATTGTTTATACTTCAATTATAAAGGCAAATAAAAAGCTGTTCATGTTCTGCTTGAACAGATTTGCAGCCCATGCAAGTGTTGTCTGACCTTAGTTTCCTTTTAGAAACTGAGGATATTTAAAATGAAAACGTCTGAAAGGCCATCATAAACTCAATACATTAAGTGACCAAGTGAAGAAATTAAACAATAGGTAAACCATAAAAAAGTAGGTGTATACCCAAAACCCGGCTATTTGACCAAGGACGTTCTGTACTCCCAGAACACATGCTAGTGAAAATGAGTCATGGCAGTGTGCATACATACACATAGGTCAGTTGTGCACACAAATGAATTAAAATTTGTGGCAACACACTTATCGCTTGACATTAGGCTGTGTCTACTGTATCATTCACTTTAAAAAAGATTTTTAAATTAAAGTTATTGGATAACAAATGGGTTATTCATAACTTCATGAATTCAGTAACAAATTCCACTTTCTTTACTATCCTACTTACTAAAACAGTTTTGCCCTCAGGGTCTACTTGAAGAGTGAAGATCCATATTTGTTTTAATTCACTATCCTAGCAAAGGTGTCAGGCTCTAGTATTTTAAGACAAATTAAAATAGGTACTGATTTTGATGTGGTATCCCAATGGAACCAGGCATTACAATTTCAGGCTTTCAGGCCTTTCTCAAACACAAACCCACACACACACACACACACACACACACACACACACAAATTAATTTTGTATGATTTTCAGTTCTAGTTAGAGCCTTTGTCCCAAGGGCTTGTTAATCTTGTATCCCATTCCTGCCCTGTTACAATTTAAAGATTGTCAAAAGAAGGATAAATTTCATGCCATTTTCTGTTCTCATTACAATCTTCAGATTGTTATGAGAACGGATTAATTTTGCTCAATTTTCTGCCCTCGTTACAGACTGTTATGAGAATGGATTAATTTTATGACATTTTCTTCTTTCATTATAATCTTTGTTATGGGAATGAGAATATGTAATGAGAATGAGAGCATATCAAGCATTAAAAGGTCTGTGAGAGCTCATGACAAAGATTGTAACAAGAAGAGAAAACGGCACCCAATCCATTCTTGTGACAATTTTAAGATTGCCAAGCGAACCTAGAGTGACACTGCATTTATCCACTCTGAAGACAAAGATTGTTGAGAAAATGGGAATAAGAGCAAAATTAATCAGTTTTTCTGACAATCCTGAGACTGTACTTAAGCGTACAGTATTTTTTTCTGTGATACAGTACTTACTTGAAAA
This sequence comes from Panthera leo, assembly GCF_018350215.1. Lineage (NCBI taxonomy): Eukaryota > Metazoa > Chordata > Mammalia > Carnivora > Felidae > Panthera > Panthera leo. Next base: position 164,583,575 of record NC_056679.1, on the reverse strand, counting down.
CATGTGCATTGCAATTAAATGTTACTTACTGGAAAATGTCATTTTAATATTTTTTCTATTTCTTTTTTTTCAATTTCTCTCTCCTTTCTCACTCACTCTTTCATTCCCTCTTTCCTTTGTTTTCTCCTATTCTTCTCCCTCCCTCCCTCTTTTCTTCTTTATCTTTGATGTGCATTATGACCTGTATTTTTAAAATATTATTACATTTAAATGGAAATCAGTATCACTTAAAATGATAATACAAAAAAGAGAAAATAACACACACAAAAAAGAGCCACAATAAGAGACAGAACCTCAATCAGCCATTGCTTTAATTATTTCAGATCATTTATTTGAATCAACTGTCTCCAGGTTCCCAGAAAAAAAAATTATTTTGTTTTGCTTTGTAGAAGTTACTAGAGCAGTCAACATAATGAAACTATCCTAGGTCTGCAAATATATGCTACTTAATCGTTTTATTTGCTAATAAATAGGTCACTGCCTTGTAATATGCTCTCAAAAACTTGAGTGGATATGCCTACTACCATATCTAAATAACATCAACGTTCCCATGGGATGCAGATGAAGACTTCTTATAAAATCTTGCAATTTCAGCCCCATGCATATCTTGTTCATACTTCTCAATGATTTCACCATAATCATCTCCTTCTTACTACCTTTCTTTTCAACCTTTTTCTGCATGGGGACCATTGTACATACTCACCCAGATGCTGACTACAGTACAGTATTACTAAACTTGTCTTATACTGTATTTAATGTAACTGGCAATAAGGCAGCAGAAGAAAGGGTCTATATCTGCAGGCAGCTTGACCTAGAATGAAGCAAAGCATTCCTAAGCTTACTCTTGTATGGGAAAGCAAAGGACTGTCCATAGGTGCTCTGAAGTGACAGAAAATACACTAGTGCCAGTTGTGTGCACCTTCCAACGTTCTGAAAAATCACTGATTTCTGCTAAACACCGTGGCCTGAGACCGAGCATCCGAGCATGGGAGATGATCACCCCCAATCTCACAGAGAAAGAGAGACAGAGAAGAACCACTGGCTCAGTTGTGATCATGTGACATCTGGCATCATGTATGACTTGTATTGCAAGATATCGTTCATTTATCAAGTTAAAATTTATTAGAAATGTTTTCTTATCTTAAGGAACACTCACAGAACAAGTTACTTGTAATCCGAGGTTTTACTATTTATGTATTGGGTATACATATATATGTATTTGTCAATACAGGTCTATATATACTTATATAAACACATACATGTGTGTGTATGATGTTGCAACATCTTTTTTAATAGCATATATTAGATAAATGACACTAAAAAATTACTCATTTTGGCATAATCAAATAAATACCACAAATAATGCCTGTAGTATTATTATTGAATACCTTTTTAATAACAGATAAAATATTCAAGAATACACAATTTACTGTTATTATTTCAGGACTGTACATGGAATTTCATATATGCATTTTATAAATGAAATACGACTTTTCTATTAAAACCCAAGAGGTAAAGTTCTCACAGAATCCTGAGATCATTAATCCTGAGATCATTAAGCTGTATTTCTTACTTCAAACCATTCTGTTTATTCTTATACACGGCAAACATTGCTAGAAACTAATATATACAGAGGGGGTAAAAAAAATAAATGTTTTAATTGATCAAAATTTGAAATCATATCCATGAAAGCTGATTGACCACATGCTAAAATGACTTCATTAATGTGTTTTTGATGAATGAGTCTCATTTCCATTATCAGTTGCAACCTTAATGATTTCAATTATCAACTCACTTCATCCTATTTATTTCATTATTTTTTCTCATGGCCCAAAATCTTTAGCTCTTTTCTTCGCTAGTTGGGACTTACATTGTTTACAAACTTGATGCATAGTTTTATTTGTGTGTATATGTAACATCATCATAAGCAATATTCTCTAGAGTATTAAGCTGAGACCAGACTCATGGGCTAATGACAACTGGGAAGGCCTAGAGATCGAATAGTAAGTCAGTAGGCAAAGGCCGAGCCAACCCAGAAGTGCAAGGAGTATTGAGAGTCAAATACCCTGAAAAGAAGGTGATCTAAGGCCTCATGAACCTGGGAACCTGGAAATTGGACAGAACCACTAGCTCAGGCACTTCCCAGCCACAGGAAAGCAGGCCTCTCAAGTGTGCTTATGGTACAAACCATGTGAGCCCAGCTGGATGGGCCAGGCACGTCTCACATGTACATAATCAGGGCCACAGTAAATTCTATTTCAGAGATGTTCCATCTTTCTTGTTCAACTTTCTTTCCCTCATTAAATCAAATATTTTGTCAACATTAGCTCACATTTTAGCAGATGTTCCCAAATAGATAACATTTCACTGATTGGTTCGGCTCTTTACTTCTTCTACAGAAAACTTCTTTTGCTTTTAAATTTGATTTGTTACCAACCAGCAGAAATGGAACGTTCTCATCTTCCTTTACTCTTAAAATCTGCTCCCTGAAGTCAGTTGTGGCTGCAAAGTAACAAGACACAGAAGATACCCGCCCCACTCTGGCAGTACTGTCTCTAATTGCAGCCTAGTCCTCCTGTTCAGCTGATTTAGGTTTAAATACAGCAATATCAAAGTGCTTCAAAAGAGTCTGAGACATTGAAAAAAAAAAGATACAGTTTTCTTATAGTGGCATCCTTGAAACCAGTTAATTATGAAGGTGATTTCAGGTGAAACAGTATCTGATGGATAGGAGGAACATTCATGGTACACGTACTGTGGGAAAAGACGGTATCTGTATTTGTCCTTTCAAAAAAATTAAAAAATGGGCTTGACATACTAATTTAACCTCTATGACTGAAGTTCTTGACCTAATTCATCTACTACTACGAAGATTAAGGCTCTCATCCATTGCATTATATCCAAGGCAGTTATACCCCTGCATTATGCTATTTCTACCTATGCATTTGATAATGTTAATAGTTCTTTGTTTTGAACATACTTCCAAGTCAGTCTCCTCAATCCATACTTCTTCATCCTCTGTATCACAGGTTGTCACCATTTGTCTAGAAAGGGCTAGGCGCCCAAGTCATTGTGGGTGTTCTTCCATAATGTTGCCACAATATGTACTGAAGCACTCCATCGCTGTGTGTTTGTGTGCCTGCAGCATTCTTTGCCCCATTCGAAACTCTTGGTTCATAATTTGTCTTAACTTAGTTCATAATGTAAGCTCCCAGCATATTATAGTTCACTCATAATTGGCACCCAAGAAAACATTTATGAATGGGAGACCAAAGATGAGTTCTCACAGCAAAAGAGTATTTACAGATATGATATCTTGAAAATTACATTTCAACAGCTAGTCTAGCAGTTACTAATATTTTAATGTAACATAAATAATTTTAGGAAGGGCTGACATTTTAAACTGATACTTTTCTCCAACATTATTATGGAAGCAACAAAAAAGATTTTTTTAACTTTTTGAGTTTTTGTTTTCAAAATAATGTTGAAATTATATAGAGACAAACATTAACTTCAGGACAGATAATATGGAAGTTGAAGTAAAAAAATTAATAATTTTGAGGGTATTTTAAGGGAAGCTAAGGGATTTTCAATAGTATGGATTGGTAAACTTCTACAACTGGTCAGATAATCATTTGATTCCAGAATTCATATTACATGCATATTCATTATATATGTTACTCTGCCAATTAAATGTGATAGGATGATTAATTTGTAGAGTCAGCTCTATTAGGGGGAAGTTTTGTGTGAGTGAATAAATATGCATTTGATATTACATGTAGAATCATTTAACTTCACTTTCAGATGTTCAGGGCCATTGAAGAATATTTTATGGGATTTAGGGTGTTGGTAATGATGGAAGAGAGGAATCTGCTCCAAAACGGTGGCTGGAGAAAGTCTTGCCTATTAACTAGAAACTTGATGATTGATTAGTTTCATTTGGAGACTAACTCCTATCAATTATGTTTTCCTTTGTTTCTAAAAATTAGTTGACTTAAATGAAGTGCTTAGAATTTCTCTGATATGCCTTGAAAAATAATAACACACATATATACACACATATACAGGCACAGACAATACATTCCATTCCTTTGGTGGCTGGGGGGTGAGGTTGGGGATGGGGGGGGGTGGACAGTATCAACAAGAAAAAGCATCCCAACAAAGAGCTCTGGAAAAAAGCTAAAACTTACCCTGTTTTCTCATGGTCTGATGTCAGATGTAAAATGAATAGGTCTGTTCTGAGGTCAGAATGAGAAGAAAAAGATCAACATGACCTCTGGGAAATAAAGGTTATTTGACATTTGGGGGATTATCTACTAAAGGCATTGGCCTTGTATCAGAGTAAAGGCTTGACAGGCAGAGAAGACTTCATTTTCCCCACAGTGAAATATAAAGGCAAAAGTTAAGCCCATGCCTCCCCTCAGCAAGAACAGTTGCTGAAATCAGTAGCCTTGATCGATGATGTATTTTCAAAATCAAAACAAGCATCAGTGTCTCCAATCTAATCACATCTCCTAAAGCTACTGCTTCCTGTGGGAATTTAATTGCTGCAACATTAGACTCCAGACAACAGGCACTTCTCAAGGCTACCTATCAGGGCAGGGACAAAAATCTGCGGGATAGTGTCAAAGCTGTTAGACGCAAAACCTATTAAAGACCCCATGTGTATAATTTTCCTCCTTCAATTAATTTTACAGATCCTCTATAACAAGTTTAAAAATGCAGCAGCATTATTTATACTGACCATGAAAAGGACAAAAATATTTTAGTCTGGTAAAAACTCACCTTTATTTTTTTCATGTTCCAAAATGTACTCTGAAATAAAAATATTACTGCTTTGCTGTGATTTGTTTTAATCATCATTTCTACATGAAGACCTGGAAGTTAGGTGGTTAACTTTTATTCACAGGCTTATTAAATTTTTAATTAAAATTTTCAAAATATCTCTGCATATTAACCAAACAGAACAATTTTTCTGACCAAAACAAAAAAAAATTCTATCAGATCTCATGCTCATTAAATCTTCTTAATACATGGCACTCTTTTTTCTACTATTCTCTCAAAGACCCTTCTGCCAAGAGAATTACTTTCTTCCTATATCATCACAGGAGCTACAAGCTGTGTATTACTTTTTCTGAGTTATTCTTTTTACATTACCCATATCACAGAAAATGAGCAAAACAAGAAAACTAATGAGAATTTAATGCTAAGAGCAATGTAAATCTTGAAATTTTAAAATACTAAATTGAAAGATCCACAGTGAAATGTAATGTGGAAGAGCCTCATGAGGTCTAAAATAATTTTATGGGTTTTCTTTCAGTGAACATGAAGGGATGTATCTTGATATTATACAAAGTATCTTAGCGTACTTAGCTAAGCTAGGAATAGGATGTGTTGCTTTTCTTCCCTATTGTGATAGAAGTCAAGATTTTACTAATAAACTTTTATGGAAATCAATGGCAACTTTCATCTCTATCTAAACTTCCCCTCTTTAATGAGATTCATATTATAAATAAGCATGTTGTTATATGTACATTTTAATAATAGTATAACAATGATTATTCATTTATGACTGACATAGTAATATTTTCCTTGTACCACTGGAGTACTTTGTGGTTTAAGGTCATACGTGTCACCTTATCTGAAAATTATCAAAATTTTGTTAGATACCCTAGTATCCAGTTTATTCATGAGGCAAATAACACTAACTGATTGTTCAAAATCTCAGAGCTAAAAAGTAAGGATCTGGAGCTTAAAAATCAGCATAGTGATTGCATGTTAAATACATTTTCTACCACACACAGTATTTAATATTTAGACATTTACTTCTGAGTACTTGCTGACCTTTTGCCACTAGTTGTTTCAATTATCCATTGATGCATAATAAACCAATCCTAAATTTAAAGGATTAAAACAACCACCATTAACTATCTTTCATGATTCTATGGGTAGACTACTTTTTAGCTTAATGTGGTGTGATCAGGGGACACAGTCAAGGGCCAAAATGTCCCAAATCGCCTTTTACAAGGGTATCAGTTTAGATTAGCTGCTGGTTGGGAGATCAGCTGAGGTTGCTGGCCTGGGGCCTTTGTTTTCCTCCATGTGGACCTCCTAATATGGCTTCTTTGGTTTCCTCACAGAAAAGTGACTAAGTCTAAGAAAGAACATTCCAAGTAATCAAGGCAGAAGTTACAGATCTCTTAAAGCCCAACCTCAGGATTTACAGACACTTATGTTGCATTCTATTGTTCAAGATTGTGGGGAATAAGTTTAGCAATTCCTGGAGCTTGCGCCAATGGGTTAACAAGGCTTAGACCAAAACGTCCAAGATTAGGTAAACAGGGCGAAAGTGCCCCCAGCATGAAACAAAGGAAGCGGCGGAAAGCTGCTTCCACAGGATGAAAGCATCCAGAATAGGTAGGTAAACAGGGCAACAGACAGCTGCAGCAGGGTGAAATTGCCCAGAGCTAATTAGCAAAAAAAAAAAAAAAAAAAAAAAAAAAAAAGTGCCTTGTTGACCCTGAGGTAGCATGCTCTATCTGTCTTATTTCCTAGGCAATTTAAGATAAACAGACACGGTGCCTGGTACCTGCCATGAACAGCCATCTGTTCAGCTGTTCAGCACTGGGATTTTGTTTTGTATTGACTCAAACCCCTAACACCACATATCTTTGAAACCCCCTTTCTCTCACACACTTGAGTTAATGATCACTGTTTCATTGTCTCTTTCTGCACATCCAGCACGATTGTAAGCCTTCTGATCCTAACAAATATGGAGCAAGGACCCTTACTCAGGGCTCTTGTCTCCTCCCAGACATTAGCCTCTCTCGTATTCAATTCTGCATCTGCTCTCTTGTTGGACAAGAGAGAACTCCAGACTCAAAGTCTATGATACAAAATTAATCATAGGGATAGTGAGGGTCACCAACCATCTCTCTTTGTCTGGGGCCAATTTGTGTACTGCAGCACAAGACTTTCAGCTAATACCAGGGCATTCCTGGGCAAATCTGGAAGGCTGGCTATCCTAGACAGCCCAAACTTAAGGGTAGAGAAAATAGATTCCACTTTTGCTGAGGAAAGGAAAAGGTCACATAATAAAAAAACAGAAAGAGTAGATGTAGTTACATGTTTCGAAATGCAATCTACTCAGTCACTGAGCTCTGGGGGAATTTCATTCCTACCAGTTACATTTAAGCTTAGTAAATATCCATAAATCTGACTAAATTATTTATTGGATTATTTACTGTTTCATTGTTTAAATAGTTTGAATTTAGAGATGTGCCAGTAAGGATATATGGTCTCACTCACTAGAAACTTTTGCCAAAAAAAAAAAAAAAAACCTGTAAGGCCCAGAGAGACTTGAGAATGCTACTGTTGATGATTAATACAGTTCAGTAACTATTAAACAGATTTTGTGGACTAGACTGAGAATCTAACCTACATCTGCAACCTTTGTTTTTCTCTTTGTGAAAATTTATTCTGAATTTTCAGCCACCAATGTAACTTCTTTTAACACGTTACTTCTTTATTAGAAAATAATCATAAAAATATAATAACCTAGTTTTTTAGAAGTAATCATATAGGTGAATAGAGGAGTATTTTCAGTTTACAACAACACTGTCACTCTACAATAACACTGTCACTAGAACTTTCTAGAATGATGGAAATGTTCTATATTATAGTCTCTAGCCAAATGTAGCTATTGAGCACTTGAAATTAGGGTATTGTGACCAAAGACATAAATTTTTAATTGTTTCTAATTTTAATTAATTTAAATTTAAAAAGGCAGATGTTATATATATAATCATCTTTACCTGTTCTTAAAACACTGCTTGTCATCATATATATATATATATATATATATATATATATATATATATATATATATTTCAGAATGGAATAAAATAAACTTGTCTAAGTCATCTAGAAGTATTACATATTGGTTTCTCCCTGACTTTACTCATTCTGGTCTATGCCATATAAAATTTGGAGGACTCATGTCGTAAACTAAAAGTGATAATGAGAAATAATGTAAAATTGTAAGCTCAGATCCCCATAGACATAGCCAGAATATCATTCTCTACTTCCCCAATAGACTGCATTTATATAATTCATTCTGTTTTGACAATGCTAAGCAAGTTTTTTCCACATCCCCTTTGTTTCAGAATCTTCATTCTCACAATAACTCTTTGGAGTTGACTTCTCATCAAAATAGTCAATTATATCCCTAGTAAAATAGGCATTTACATTCCTGAACTTTTGCTCATTTTAAAGAAAATTAAGTAAATATCTATATGTATAATATTCAACCACCTGAAGCTGCTGAATGTAAACATCTATCTTACAACTTCTGTCCTTATAAAAGGGATAGAAATCATAGATCTCAGAAATCATTTATCTCATTGTATTTTTCTGTTGAAGAGCAATGAATAGATAGAGATGACAGTGGTGTCCATTTAAACAGATCCTATGTACCAAAAGTAAGGTTGGCTAGCCCCAATTAATTTTATTACAGGATAAGAATTTTTGGCTCCCTACTGTATCAATAATTTTTAAACCACAAAATACCTTTCTCAGTCGACTTTTTCTTCAATAGCTAATATACTGGAATTTCTAACCATCTAAATAAAAAGAAGTCTGTCCTATAAAAGGACCAAGAAACTCTTTGAATTATTTTTTTTTCTTTTGGCCTGGGATTAAGGTATGAGTGGAAATATTGCATCATTGTGCATCACAGAATATGCAGGAATTTATATTTGCTTTAAGAGAACAATTTCTACCTGAAAATAGTCCTCCACTTCTCAATCGTTTGGTCTAGAGGTCAACAAGTCCATGGAGAGATGCTGGACATCTGTCATTTCTCACCTCCTTTAATTTTGAACAGTGCTACCCCAACATGTTGATGAATCCACTTCTCTATTCTGCTATTTAGAAAATGAAGATAACTAAAGAAGACTTATTTTGCAGTCCGGTCACTTTCAAGAGACTTAGTTACATGCAAAGCACCAGTAGTTCCCCATAGGTACTGACACAGGATCATAAATTACTCTCAATTTTCCCCCAAAAATTAAACCCACATACTAATTCTTAATTAACCTAGAATAATAGCAATTTTCCCCTCTAAATCATTGGTAAATTACTCCTACATGCTATCTTTGACTCAGAAGAACACTCAGTTCATTTCTCTACTTCTTCGTATCTCCAACTTACTTGACTATCTAGATTCCATGATCCAATCAATTCTTCAGACTCCTTTGTAACAGCACCCTAAACTTCCCAATTTCTTTGAGAGCAAAATCCTCAGACACAACTTCTCAGCTAAAACAGTCAATTATTTTCCTAAAAATTAGACACCAAGTCACTAGATAAACATCAAGTCAATCACTATGCTTCACATCTTGGAGGCATATGTTATTTTATTGAGGAGGAAACTGATACTCCTTCAGACTCCTTACTTTCATCTGTCAATGGGGCTCCTTCACATTGATGATACCACATACGCATATCAGGTTCTGAGCCTGTTTTTTCCTAAACCACCACTGTTACTTCTCTAAGGACCTAGGAATCCTTCATGATGCCACCCTCTCCCACATTCATCATATCTAATCAAAGCTAAAGTCTGTCACATCTCTAAACTAAGTGTTTCAGGAATATGCCCATATTTCTCAAAAAAACCTACTATTTTACTAGCATGAGGCATTATTTGATCTCAGCTAGATGACCTTTACAGTATTTTAAGTCATCTCCTCCACCAGATTTGGCCCCTCCAAGCTACCTTCCACTGAGCAAACAGTGATCAATTTGATTATGTAACCATGTGAATCTTTTGTTTAGATCATTTCAATGTTTTCTAATTATCTTACAAGCCTTTGAAAATCTGGTCATCATTTACCTCTCTAGCTTTATCTCTTCATTCTTCACCTAGCAATGGTGAGCATTTTTCCTCTATATTCCATCACATTCAGTTCTTCATATCTGTTCTCTCTGTAATCCTGCACCTACTTCACTGCCAAACATTTTGGACAAACTCTTTTTATTCATCCACCATTTATTCCATAGGTTTTTTTTGTTGTTTGTTTTTTGTCTGCCTATTACATGTCTAATATGTAGAATACTAAGAGTTGAGACATGCTAAGTGAATAAAATAAACATTATCTGTTAAATCATAATGGTCATACTCTAGTATATTTTAGGTCTCAGATTAAAACTTCAAATGTCCTACAGGCTAGGTGAGTTAATGTTTCCTGGTAATACTGTACACTTTTCATAACACTTATTATTCTTTATGTATGTAATTTTTTATTCCATGTCTTTCATACAAATTAAAAACCAGTTCTATGAGGGTAGAAACAGAGCTGTCTTGTAGACACAGCATCTGGCATATTTTCCAGCAAACATTAGGCACTGGAAAATATTTCTTAAAATAATGAAAAGACATGTGGATACAGTTGAACAAATTATGCCAAGATGCATGTACAAGTGATCTACTTATCACTTTGCACTTGTTATTAGTGATAATCCTAGAAACATTGAAAATACATTTAAAAAACTTAAAAATAGAATAACTTAACAAAATGTGTAAGAAGTTTGTATGTGTTTATGTGAATTTGCTTAAAACCAGAATTCAAACTAAAAAAAAAAAAAAGTTTAGATATTTCACATATTCAAAGAATATAAAAATAGTAACTAGTGTTTATAAATACATCATTCATATATTTAAATGTACTGTGAAAATTGGTAGAACAATTAAGGAATTAACAGAAACAAATATATTTTAGAGATGAAATTCTCTGCAGATATTAAGTGTTCATGTTTTGGTAACTGCAATTTTCACCATGAAAATAGCACTAGAAAATATATCTGGTTGACAAGGAAAAAAAATTTTTTTGTTCTACCAAACCAACCATTCAACAAGATTCTTATACACATATATTTCATTTTCAGCAAATTTACATTTTCACACCGTTTTTTATGTGTGAATGTGTTTCTCCAATTTTGCTCCATTATATGTATGAGGTATGAGACTAGATTTACCAGAGTTAGATTTTCACCATATACTCCCAATAATTTAGATCATACATGCTGGAAATATTTCCAAAGGAGAGACCTCACAACACATTCTCTCTTAAATCCACCCAGGAGCTCAGTTAACTCTAAGAGACTATGTTCTTACAGAACAAAGTTGAAAAGCACAGGGGAAACAGAGTGGGAAGGAAGAACAGAGGAATCCATTCCTGGATAATAAGAGTATCAAGGCATAGCACCATTTTATGAGAAAACATAACAGTAACTCAACTAGTCTTACAGGTATTTGAGGTGTTAGCTGAGACCTAAAATACACTAGAGTATCATTATGATTTAATGGGTGATGTATGTGATTCAATTTAAAACTCAATTACCCAACTCAAAGACTGGCAAAAATAAGTTCAGTATATGGATATTTTTGACTTGGCAAAGAACACATTTATTTTTGCTCTTAAGGAAAATACTTTCCCACTCGAGATAATTTTATGTAAAAGTGACTTTCCTATAATTTCATTATTAATATTTTTAAATTTCCCCACTGCCTAGAGTAATTTAGTAATAGTATCTTGTTGAAGTACTTAGAGTATCATTAATTTATTTCCTAATATATTACACTCTATTACCATATAGTCTATTTCCTCAGCTTGGTATCAGGGGATAACATTTGCTATGGAAAAATATTACAAAAAGAGCAAGAGCAAATATAAGCAGTGAGTTCACTTTTGAAGATGTTTGGATAAATTGAACAAAGCATTTGATTCTAGTGAACTCAAGCCTTTTCACAGAGCAATTTATCCCAGAACTAATCTTTTAGTCAATTAAAAAACAAAAAAAATGTTTCATCTTTGACCAGGTATTTGAAAGCATGTTTTAACTTAAACATATTAAATCAGATTAATCTTTTCAACAGTTTCTTGAAAACTTTTAAAACATAAAAATCTTATCAATTAGGTCCTTACCTGTGCCATTTTTAGAGTTCTTGATTATGTATAAGAGTTCAAATATAGAAATATTATTCATAGTAGCACAGTTAAAAGGTTTCTGATGAAGAAAAATGAAACAAACTTTTGATGAAGACATCTTGTATTTATTTCTTTTTCCTTAAAAAGGGGGGATTTATGTAATAAGTTATATCAAGAACTATGTTTCTCTTCCCAGTAAGAAATTTTATATATTGCAAATACAGAATACCTCAAGTTGCCAAATTCCTATGAGAAGTTTTTCTTTGTCAAGAAACTATATTTTCATGCTTTATCATGCTTCCAACAGAGAACAGAGATACTTGGCCCTCAGTGTCCCAAAGGAGGTAATAAAATAGTAATCATGGAACTATTAGCACTAACTTCAATGATGTAAGGATGTTCAGACGGTCTATCCCCATGGGTCTATCTTTCCTATGCTAAGTGAAGTAATAAAACAAGTCAGAACAATTCCCCCCATTGGAAGTCTCTGTGTTAGTCATTTGTCCTGTTGATCCAGGCCAGATCAGCAACTACTCAGGTATTATTCATATATCAATATTACCTTAGCATTCACCTTGTACTCATACTGTTTAAGGCACTAAGGACATAGTACTGAATGGAACAGACAAAAGTGCCTGCTTTCCAGAGTTCTGAACATATCATGGGCCATTATAAGGACATCTGTCACCAACTAGATCCCCAGATCTTATCTTTAGTGATCACCTGCTTACACCCACCTACATTTGTTCCACATTTTTCCTTAAGCTCTTCTTTCCAGCTTTTCTCTTAACTCAAGCAAAAAAGACCTAAGGGGCATAGCATACTGTGACAGAAACCAAAGCTGTCCCCTCAAGCAGTTACAACTGACAGGGCTCAGACCACCCAAATCATTTTGAACTTAATTTCTGACTGGACTCGTGTCTGCACAGATGGGCCATGGAGTGACCCAAGAAATGACAGTTATTTTTACCTCATTATAATACTAAAATCTGCTTCCAAGGAGAAGCACAAGCCCCATTTACATAACATACAATGTATGTATAGGCATGTTTCCTTAAGGCACATGCAGGACCTTATGCCTGCCTCTACCTCCAATGACAAGGCTCTACTATCCAAATATCCATCCTAACCCTAAGTAAAAGGAACCCATTCATTCTTGCTCAGGGAGTCATGGCTTTGGAAGTTATTCCTCATGATTTCCTTGTTTTCTACAAGTAGTTTCCTTTGTGCGACAACTCCACCTGTTGTAGCTTCCACCTATAACGCAGCAAGGAGCAAACTCCTGTTAGTGCAAACTCCTGGCACTAAATCTGAGAAAAATGTGAGGCACTATAAGGTCTTGAACAAAAAGACATGATCTAAATTATGTTACAGCTCATGATCTGGTTTCCAAGTGGATATTTAATAGTGGAGGAAAAAAGTGAAAGCAAGGAGACGAGTTAAGAGGATATTAGAAAAATCCCAGAGAGATAATCAGGAAAAAACAGTAAAGAATAAAAATCACACAGGGTATATTTTGAAGATGTAAACAATAGGATTTTCTAACGGCCTACATAAGAGATGAGAGAGAGACAGAGAGAGAGACAGAGAGACAGAGAGACAGAGATGGAAGTAATTCTCCCTTCGACTCAGGGATGAAAGTAGTGTGGTATTTAAATGTGGTGGAACATACAAATGGAAAGAAAATGATGGGACAGTGAAAATCCTTTGACCAGTCTTTCTCAGCACTTTAAAATTCTGACTTCATTTCATTTACAAAAATCCTGAAGTAGAAACAAAGTTGACTCAAAATTTGTTCAGTTTTAAAATAGCATCATACTCATAATCACTCACCACAGAGAGTACACTTAGAGTCCATTGGCAGCAATATGAAAATGACTGGGTATTTTATGAGCAGAAAGCTCTTTTGCATTCTGCCTACTTCATTCTGATGTGGGATTCTGAGGTAGGGGTGTGGGGGAGGGGGTCCTACACACCAACAAACAATTCTCCAGACACCAATTGTGTGTCCTACAATTTAACTCAATTCTGACACTATTTATCTGGCGATAGCATCAGATTCCAGAGCTTAAGGAGATTCAGTCCTACAACACTGCCTTCCTCCCACGACACTTCAGACACCAGTCACAAGCCCAGGTTGTCGCTGTGCTTCTGACCAACTGGTTATAGATTGGAGGCTCGCAAGGCACCCTCCTTGGGTTTAATTTGCTAGAACATCCCATAGAACTCAGAGAAACATTTTACTTAAGAGATGACCAGTTTAGGGGCGCCTGGGTGGCTCAAGAGGTTTCGGCTCATGTTGTGATCTCATGGTTCATGAGTTCAAGCCCTGTGTCAGGTTCAGTGCTGACAGTGTGAAGGCTGATTGGTATTCTCTGTCTCCCAACTCTCTCTTCCCCGACCCTTCCCTGCTATCTCTCTCTCTCTCTCTCAAAAATAAATAAACATAAAAAAAAAAAAAAGAGATGACCGTTTATTAGACAAGCTAGAACTCAGAAACAGCCAGATGGAAGAGATGTGTAGAGTAAGGTTATAGAGTAAGGTATGTGGGAAGCGCTGAGGAGCTTCATGTCTCCTCCAGAAATACCATTCGACCACCTGACCATGTGTTCATCAACCTGAAAGCTCTCAGATAATCCTGTCTGTCTGAGTTTTATGGAGGCCTCATTTCAGAGGCATGGCTGATTAAATTACTGGACTTTAGCAAATGACCCAACCTTTAGCCCCTCTTCCCTTCCCAGAGGTAAAGGGTGTGGGACTGAAAGTTCCAACCCTCTAATCTCAGCCATTGGCTCCTCTAGCAGCCAGCCCCCACCCTTAGGTGCTTTCTAAATGTTACCTAATTAACATAATCAAAGATACCTTTATGGTTCTTATCACTTAGGAAATTCCAAGAGTTTAGGAACTCTGCCAGAAAGAGGAAGCCATCCCAGCTTCCTCCAAGAGATCAAGCCTTCTAATGAGTGTGTAAATCTGAAGTTTTCTGAAAGAAAGCATACTAATTCATCATGCTATGCAAAAACACTGAGCATAAACTTATAATTTTCACAGCCTGTATAATGTAAACAGAAAAGGGAGGAAAATGTTTTACTAGGTCACCCATTCTACATACTGTCCAATACTAGATGTTCCTGTATGTAATCACTGTAGAGATTTAAAACTAACTATTGAGGGGTATGAGCCAAACTGATAAAAATGATTCTGTCACTAATTCCTCCGTAGGACCATAACTCATTTATCACTGAAATGTTCACATCAATTACAATTTCTGTATATCAGAAATTCCAACACAGTTATTCTGAAACTGCATTTATGTAACACATACACTGAAGAGATATTTCCTTACTTGTGTTTATCAGTCTCTCCGGAATCATAAGAACACACTATGTTACTTTTTGAAATATAGTTGAGCCCTAAAAATCTGTTATTATTTCTGTATATAATTACCCAATTAATAGTCTGGTTATCTCAACCATATTTTTTATTAGATGTGGTTACTATTGTAAAATTGTTTACACTGATGACTGTCCTGATCATTTAGATAACTTACAGTACTCCACACAAGAGGCCAATAAAATCCAAGTATTTTAGCTATGTGGCCTCTATTTAAATAATCTGAGCTAAAGTTCATTTGGCTCTGGGGAATGATGGAGCTGAAAAATGGCTTAGAGAAGGTTTGTGATCCTACATCCTCATGTAGTAAGAAGACTGAAACCAGGGTGGCTTTGGAATGAACCTATAGACACTGGGTAGTTAATGAAATCATAGTACTTGAATTCAGACATCTTTAGATTTTATACTTACTGCTTATTTGACATAGTATTTATAAATGTATAAGACCATCTAACAGAAAAGAAAGTAATTACCCTAAACAGTTCCTGAAGATGCTATGAAAACATATATGTAAGAGAACCTAGAAAGCCATTCTTTTTCAATTTTTCTACTTCTCTACTCACCCTTCACATACATCTCTCACATACTTCTCTTTTACTCAAGAAATGAAGGCATTGCTCTGCATACCTCTCAAAAGTGAACATTAAAAATGTCAGCCAGAGTTAATCTTTTGATATTCTGATTTCCTCATTCTTAATCACTAAGGGAATACTAAATACCAGTTTGAATCTGATGATCTTTTCCTACCACCTGAGCTTTTAGAGGTACATGCTACTATTACTTCAAGTCAGTCTTTACTCCATCTCAGGATGATGACAGTAGTAGGAAAATCAGACTATCATACTATCAAACACACTTTGATTAAAGAAGTGAAAATCCCTTTTCAAATCTACTGTCTACTATTGGGAAGAAATATCAATGTGACAGATATAAGGCACAATACAGTGGCTAGTAATCAAACTGCTGATTTGCCAGGCTTATAATAAATGAATAAATGAATAAAAAACGATGCCTGACAGACATACAAGTCATAAATATCTGAGGTGAAAGATCCTTAGCACAAGCCTATATTCTTTTGAGTGTTGATGGCCACAGGCTCCCAGCTAGTGAGGCAAGGACAGAAAGAAATGGAAGAACACTCCCTGTCCCAATTAAGCCAGAGTGTTCGGGGTGTAGTCACTTCTTGGGTATCCCTCCAATGCCATCTCACCCACATCAATGTGTCCTTATAATTGTTCAAATAATGGCTACTTTAACAACCACAAAGAACCCATATCTCACTTAGCAAAACCATTTAGTAGTAGTAGTAGTAGTAGTATTTTGAGAGAGAGAGCAAGAGAGAGAGAGCAAAAGGGAGAGAGAGAGAGAGCATGAGTGAGCCCACACATACACAAGCACAGGAGTCCAGGAGAGGCAGAGAGTGAGAGTGACAGAATTCCTGAGGCGGGTCTCCATCCCAGGACTTGGGATCACCAACTGAGCCAAAATCAAAAGCCTGAAGTTCAACCAACTGAGCCACCCAGTGTTATTATCAATGGAAATCCAAATCTTCTTAGTAGTTATAACCTATTGAGACTGTAAAAAAAAAATTGTTTTAATGTTTATTTTAGAGAGAGAGAGAAATAGAGCATGAGTGGGGAAGGGGGAGAGACAGAAGGAGACACAGAATCAGAAGCAGGCTCCAGGCTCTGAGCTATCAGCACAAGGCTCAAACTCATAAACCACGAGATCATGACATGAGCCAAAGTCAGATACTTAATAACCCACCAAACCACTCAGGCACCCCACTATTGAGACTATTTTATATGGCACCTTTTTGTCTTAGATTCAATATACTTTCTATGCAGAGAAAGGGTTAGTTTGATTAGTTACAGCAAAAATCAGGTTGTCATGCAAAACCTAGTTCATACAGAACCTTAGATAATATGTGATATCAAATAGATTTGAATACAGTGACTAATAATTCTTAATGTCTGTCATGGAGTAACATATCACTAAAAGGAAACCATGTAATCTTATAAAAACAGTTCTTTATTTTTGACTCTTGGGTTTAGGAGGAGTTAGATAATTAGTTTTGAAGTTGCATGAAAGAGAAAGAAAAGCCATTTAGCCAGCTTTCAAAAAGTTTCCAGTATTTTTTTATTTGTGCTAATCATTTTTAAATGACTTTAGGGGCAACCAGGTGGCTCAGTCAGTTAAGTGTCCAATTCTTCGTTTCAGCTCAGGTCATGATCTCATGGTTCGTGGGTTTGAGCCCAACGTGAGGCTCTGCGCTGACAGCACAGAGCCTGTTTGGCCTGTTTGGGATTCTCTGTCTCCCTCTTCTCTGCTCCTCTCCCACTTGTGCTCCCTCTCTTGCCCTCTCTCTCAAAATAGATAAATAAACAAAATAAAATAAAATAAAATAAAATGACTTCAGAGCACATCTCATTATATACAGCAATACATTTTCTGTAATTGTTAAGATACTGGCAAATAATTATTCACATGTGTAAGTATCACTATAAACCAAATATGATTATTTTGACCCCTGGGTGATGTGATTGGATTAAGGTGTGAATAGTTCTATTAGTCGGCTATTTCTTTAATAATGTTTAATAAACATCCCTAAACATTCAGTGGCTTTATGATAGCATGTGGTTACTGTCCTTGCTCTTGTGTTGTCTGAGGTAGCTCAGCTTAAAGGAGTAGGATCCAAGTCTTCTTGGCAAGTCTCTCATTCTGAGACGAGTAACTGTTTCTTAAGGTAGATGACCAAAAGCAATAGCTATTTGGGAAGCAGTGATAAAAATTTTCTGAGCAAGTGAAAAAGTATTCCACAAAGGAATAGTATTGATAATACTTAATCTATTCTTAAAAGATAAAAATAATAATATTCCAGAAGGAGAGAAACATATATTTATAAGATAAAAATATAAGAAGAATTTCATATTTGGTAGTTTTTCTTTAATTTTTAAATAGACATCCAATTAAAACTTTAAATCACTCATTGAATTATTAATTCAATCAAGGATGATTAATTGACAACTATGTGCCAAGGAGTGTCCTAATAATATGAATAAAATAAAAAAAAAAAGATGTGATCTTTAGTGTCTCAGACAAGTGACAGAGATAATCAAATAATTATATTAATGAATAACATTACAGACTCAGATAAGGGTTCTAAAGGAAATTATCACAGATCTATGAAAATATGTAATAGAGAACCTGGTGTAGATTAGGGGGAAGGGGGGCACTAGGCACAACTTCCCCAAGGAGGTGACGTTTCAGGTAAGGATATCAAAGAGATAACTGGAGGGGAAGAAGTGTTTAAAGCAAATAAAAGATGTGTGCACAAGCCACAGGACTGAGAAATGATTGAAAATTGCATATATGAAAAAGTAAGGAAGGAGGAGTTGCTTTATGTTATTTTATATCTTTTCCCAGTTTCCCCCCCATTTCAATGGCATACACATGGTCTCTCAATTGTGTATGAAGAGATGAAGAAATCAGACAAATCACCTTCTGAATAAAGCATCTGTTGCCTTTATTTTATAGCTTCTTATAGTAATTTCATTAACAACTGATTCTGGAGGATAGCAGAACATAAAATCCTGATTTATTCAGGGCCTTAAAATTTGCAAATATTTATTATAGTTGTGTTTTGCCTTCTCCAAAAGCATCATGATGTGGATGTAATTAATGTTTAAAAAGGAGAAGACTACTTTTTTGGGTGAACAGGTGATAGCACTTTGTTTCCTGGGTACGTCCTTCATTATATTTCATTTACATGCAATTTAATAAATGAATAAAGACTTACTGCAGTAGATAGCATTTAAACCAACAAATGAACAAATGATGAACTATCATATCCTTATACATAATCCACAATAAAGTGAACTTTCTCAAAAATATCTACTTTATTTAGCTTAGTATTCAGAATACAAGACAAAAAATTTTCCCAGGCTATGAGTCTGTCTGCGTTATAACAGGGTTTCTCAGCCATGTATCTCTCCTAATACATGACAGCTGACATCCACAGTGTAAAAATTGTATACTATATATATTCATGATAAAGACTACACCTGTGTTTTGTGTAGTAAATATTTTTCATGAGTAAACAGTATTGTGCAAATATAATGTTGATTCCAAATAGTTTCTCATGTCAATTGTTAAAAGCTGTGGTCAGATATATTTCATTGCACTATATTCTTCTAAATTCCTCTTTCAAGCGATTTTTCTAATGTCTAGTCATGACACATACGCTCTAGTTTGGCTTATGTAAAGTTAAGCAGAACCTCAGTGAAAAAGTTAAGAAAATAACCCTGAGTAACACAAGGTCATCATCCTTGATAGTCAAAGACTTATTAAAGATTTTGATAAAACTAATTTTGACTGTTTTTCAAATCTCCTTAATAAACCTAGACCTAGAATTCTAGAACAATATATAAAGTCTTATAGACCTAGATTCTCTGCTCTAATTAGTCCTGAGAATCAGAATAAAAAAATGCAAAACCACTGGAAAAGTAGGATGTCATAGTAGCTTTGGAATCAGAAAAACCTGTATTCAAATTCCAGCTCTTCTACCTACTAGCCTTGACCCTGAGCAAATGTCTTAACCTATTTTAGTGTCAATTTCACAACTTTGGAATTGAGTATTGTATTGCCTGTGCAGGAAGCTGTTATGAAGAATATAAAATCTAAAGTATGTAAAATATTTAATACAGTTTCTGACATTTGATACATATTTGGTAATAATAGCTATATTATAGGAATAATATAACAGAAATTCAGGTGTGCTCTAGCATAGGACTAGTTAATCCCCAACCCTAACTCTGAGTACTTTGATTTCTCTCGAGTTCATCTGGCTGTTGATGACCCAGAGGTTACACAGAAGTTTACTTGATGGTACAAACATGTTTCAAATGCAGATATTCTTACAGATTTTCACAACATAACTTTGCAGTCATGGCTTAACATTAATTGCTTGATGCTGGCAGCCATAACTGTCAGCCTGGCAACAGGCATCCTTGCCTACAGCCTTGTGGGAGTCTTCTGGAACTCCAGCACTCCACAGTGCTTGCCTAGGCAAGGACGTACTGCTGCCATTGGAAATCCTGGGCATTCTGGCATGGCAGATGCTTAACTGCTACTCCAACAGAGCCCAAGGCTGTGGCTCCCAAAGCCCATAAATTGGGGAAGTCTTTTGCCAAGAGCCCCAATGTTATGGCAGACAAGCCAGTCCTGATTATCAAGGGACATCTTTAAGGGGCTGTGTGCTGAAGCCTGGCAGGCAGCCACTTCAAGAGTTTCTGTAAACCTGACTGTTGTATTATCCCAGAATTAAAGAAATACCCACGTACTCACAGTTTGAAACCAATTTTATTAGTCATGTTCCCTTTCAAAATATGCCTTGTCACATTGGTTTAATGACACAAATACCTGAAGCTTAAAAATAGTTTGGTTTTTATAAGAGAGAAAGAGTGAGGGGGGAAAAAAAGTAGCTGAGTTCTAAAATTCAGCTTCCTCTGAGAAAGAAAGAGAACTAAGAATAGAAGCAAAAATATAATCCCTATCTACAAAAATAGCAGAGATATACTGACACATTATTGTGAACTGAATCAGGGTTATATACCAGATATTTGGCTTCATGTCCCTTTTAAAATAGCATTCCTGTCCATTCTTATTAAGTGTGGATTGCTCCCAAGAGTTCCTTTGTGGCTAATTTAACATCTGTGAAGTCATGGTGATATTAAGTATAAATTCATTGCCTACTGCATGGATAATTTTATTTTACTCTAAAGTTATTGTAATAATTAGTGAAATTTTGTAAAAGTTCATATTGGTTTAAATCACTTTATTCATTTTTTCCATCAATTAATTAGAGAATAATTTTATGACTTAAAAAAATTCCTTTGATTTCATATATTAAAAAGCTGCTTGGAAACAGAACTATTTAACTATATAAAAAGCACCTAAAAGAATGTCTTAAAAAGAACGGAGTTCAATTTAAAACATATGAAGTCAAGTTAAAACCTAATGCCTTCTTTTCAATCTTCATTTTCACCTTTCACTTTATCAAATGCATTTTTACTCTATCAGCATACTATGTAAAACACTGTTGGGATGGATGTTACAAAAATTACTCTATTATTTAGATAAGCCTATCAGGACATATGACTATATAGCAATACACATTGAATTATACAGGCTAGTTTTTGTCTTTATTTTCTTGTTGGTTATTTTAGATATGTAATATTTTGGACTCGGAGCAGAAATCAGCAAGAAAGTACCTGGTTATAGCCCATTAGAATAAAAAAAGTTGGGAAAAGCTAAACACAATAGATGTTGAAAATGTAAGTTATTATCATTTATGGGATTTTAAGTAAATTCAGAGGATTTAAAACTATGTTATTATTAGAAGTAAACTAGGATTAATGATAAATCTTTAATGCATATTTAATATGTTAAAGTCTTTAATTGGGGGTTATATTCATATAAATTAGAAACTGCAGGTTAAAAATAAAATGTCTCAAGAACTTAAGCATTGTGTATTATGTTACAAGATACGTTTTTTTTTAATTAAGCATACATATCTCTATGCATCTGGAATTCAAGTAGAATTATATTCTACCAGAGTTGTCCTTACTTGTAAGAAAAATAAAGAAAATCAAATGGATGTTATTTGTAATTAATATTTATTTTGTGACTACTTTTTTTCAGATCCTTTTTTTCAGTTAGGCCAAATAAAGTATCATCTAAACTGAAATTATTAGATTATATAAATAATGAAATTGAATAAGCAGAACTGATGAAAAGCTGTAGGGACTGGTCAGGATTTGTGAAAGAGAGTTATGTGTTCAACTGAAAGGGTTCAATCTTACAAAAAATATACAAATATATATAAATATATATAATATATTGTATATATATGTTATATATATATATTATATATATATTATATATATATAATTTATATATATATATATACACACATATAAATACTCTGTGAATTAAGACCAATATATTTCAAGGCCCACATGGTTAAAAAAAACAGGAAAGAATTTCCCTTACAAAAGGAACTTACACAATTATTAATTCCTCATTAGGAAAGTAAAATACAAAAGCATTTGCAAAATTTGCAGCAAAACTTAAAGTAAAACAGGGCAAATAGGTTCAACCATTCTATATATTTATTCAAAATACCTTTGAATGATTTCTGTGGGTTAGATATCGTGCTAGACATAGAACAGAAAAGACAGATTTGGCCCTTAACATTTTAAAGCCAATACTTAACAGACATGGATGTAAAATAGTATATAATATGGTTAAGGAGAAAAGTAGTTCCAAATGACTTCATTTCCATGAGCTGTATCCATGGATCCGCTATACATATATGCACCAGTGGTGTCTACCTCCGAAGTACCTCAGGACAGGTTGGCAAATGTGTTAAGGGTATTTAGATATTGTAATGGAGGGATGCTCCTAGCAGTTAGCAAGCTGGGGCCAGGGAAGCTAAGTACAATGTGCTGTTAAATTACACACAATGGAGACTTGTCCATCCCAAAATACCAGTGGCAAGAGCACTGTTGCCTCTAACAGGAGCACAGGCCTTGCTATATCTAACAGGAGCACCAGATCCAAATTCTTTATTACAATTATCCTACTCCTTGACCATAGCTTATTTTTTTAGATCATTTTAGTACCCTGATTGTATTCAATCTTCAGCCACATCAGTATGTAAAAATCCCCCAATTTCTTGTCCAGTACCTCCTTCACATTCTCATTTCCTTGTTAACTAGATTACTTTTCACTTCAATCCTTCCTTTTCATATACACTTCACTCTCTTACCCCTTTCCTTAATTATACTCTACTTGAAAAGACAATTATGGTTTAGCCCAATTTTTCTCAGATGCCCTGCCTATGCCATATAAGAGAACATGAAAATAAAATACTTTTCACTTTATTTTACACTCCCCAATCTCAAATTAGTCCTCAGTACTAGCTGGCAACACTAGTAGAATTCCCTAGGAAATTTTCTATTTAACGAAAACATTTTTTGGCATATCTTCTTGTCATTAAGCTTTCAATACCTACTCTAGTTGTACCTCTCAATAATGATGACTTTGTTTCCTAATTATGTTAAAAAATGAAGGTGGTAAGAATATACCTACTTAATTTTCCTACCAATAGTGTCCAATATGTTGTATTTTTCTCTGGTTAAAATAGTCCTGTTTCTCTCCAAATCTGAACTATAACTTGTATCCTGGTTCTCACTCCAATTAATCATAACAGAAGGTTCTTTGTTCTCCTAATGTTCATCTTCTCTAATCTACCAAGATTCCCACTCTGATGGATTACTTCTACTAACTTACATAGATAATGCAAGTGCTCTCCCGAACGAAGGTGCTACTTCGTTTTCTGTAGCCCTTGTTAAAGGGAAATAGAATATTTAATATCTTTTTAGACTTACATCCCATTTTCTCTTGATAACCTTCCAATTAGGTATTTTTTCAGGAGTCTTTTAAAACCACTCTGCAAGGTCACCAATATTCACTTTGCCAAATATAATAATTTCTTGCCCTCATTTAAAGTTTTCAGCAGCTGGTCATATTTTATCTCCTTCCTTCTTAAAACATGTCTATTATTTATTTTCTAGCATACCACAATCTCTCTCATCTCACCACACAGTCCTTCCAAGACTTTTTTGCCAGCTTTTTCTTTCTTCAACAGTTTAAATATTTGAATGACTCAGGACTCAGGCTTTGGTCATCTTCTCTTGTTTATCTAAACACCCTGCCCGGCTAATTCTATCCAGTCCAATTTCTTTAGCTTCTACATGCTGATAACTCTTAAATTAATAACTTCAGACCAGAATTCTCCCCTGAACTCAAAGCACAGATATCCAACTTCCTATGCAAGTTCCTCTTATATGACAGTTAGGTGTCTCAAAGTTAATGTCAAATAACGTGATTCTTCCCTTCAATCCCACCTCCCAAACTTGTTCCTCTTTAATTAAGTCTATTTATTTCAAATAATAATTTTACCATTTACCTAACTGCTCAATTCCAAGAATTTAGTTAGCCTTGAATTCTCTTTCATTCCATATTCAACTCATCAGAGAGCTTTGCCACTTCTCCTTTTATTATCTCTCCACCTACTAAGCTTTGGTTCTCATCTCTTCCATTCTTCATTTAGATCATTTTAAGTATCTCAAACACAAACTATTGAAATCTTTGCTCAGAAGTTATCATTTAAAATGTCCATTCACTGTCCTCCCTAACTAATGTATTCGTTACCTCAAGCACTCTCTATTTAATTGTCTTCTAATATTTAACAGAATTTGAAATTATCTTAATCATATTTTTTTAGTTAACTTGTTTATTCTTCATCTCCTCTAACTTAAAGATCCATTAAAAAAATAGCAACAGTCTTATCTTCTGTGTCAATAATACATTCAAAGTGATAATAACAACCCTTGGAATGAATGAGTAAAGGTCTGTAAAATAAAATAATGGATTGGTTTGTAAAACCATTCTTGTTTGAATCAGAGAATTTACTCATTATCAAGCAATATCAATATTTATGAGGACATAACTATAAAGATAGTCAAGAGGCACCTGGGTGGCTCAGTCAGTTAAGCATCCGAATTTGGCTCAGATATAATCTTACAGTTTGCGAGTTGGAGCCCCTGTGCTGACTGCTCAGAGCCTGGAGCCTACTGCCCCTCACTGACTCACGTGTATGTGTGTGTATGTGTGCTCTCTCTTTCTCTCTCTCTCTCTCTCTCTCTCAAAAATAAATAAACATTAAATGAAAGAAAAGAAAAGAAAAGAAAAGAAGGAAGGAAGGAAGGAAGGAAGGAAGGAAGGAAGGAAGGAAGGAAGGAAGGAAAATAAAGAAAGAAACTCAGTCAAGCAAAGAGGCTTGGAACACTGATTGTGGTTCCTCCCAAATTCTCCATCCTTGCATTGGATGTGCACTTTCCGGCCCAGTGTAGATGGGGTCGCTAAGTGCGTTACATAGATATTAACTTACATCATGGAGAGATATTAGTTCATGAAAAATCTTTATTTTATATTCCATTTTACATGACCTTATCCAGGCAGCATGAATTATAAAACCATAGATTCTGGTTTTTAAATACTCTACACAATGTTTTAAAAAAAAACACCCTGTGAAGAATTTCACAGATAAAAGCTCTCCTCTCCATAAATATTATGTGACCATTTACCTGGAGATCTAGAGATCATGTGGACAAGTTTAGACTGGTTTGTCTGCCTCCTTTACTTTCAGCTGGCAATGTATCCTGGATAATCACAGAAGTTGATCATATTCCGGCTGCTTTACCTTCCTCCTAAGTATGCATAGCTAAATCATAGAGGATCGAGGTTCGATTAGGGGTCAAGAGAGGTAAACAATTACCAGATCACAAAGGCCTTGTAAAACAGGCTAAGGAGCTTAACTTTATCCACCAAAAGGTTCTGAACAAGGGAATGATTTAATCAGATTAAGATTTGGGGAAAAATTGTCTTTAGAGACTTTTAATTTGTTTCTCGGGCTTTAATTTCATCCCTCTCTGTAATGTCACGAAGGTCTCCAATAGGATTGGGGTCCGCAGACATTCTAGTCTCTATCCCAGTATAAGGAGAAAGATTACAGAGTAGGATGCTTGCTGCAAATTCAGTGTAGCTACTCTATCACATTTACAAATTGTCTTTTACTTCTGGGGTTTCTAGGAGCTTGGCTTGTTTTATTACAAATGGGTACTATATATTATGAAATAAATTTTCTGTATCTAATAAGATGATCATATGACTTTTCACCTGAATTTTATAAAAGTGAAGACTTAAATTGTCTTTTCAAATGGTAAATTAATATACTGTTTCAGGAATAAATCTAAAATCATTTGAGGTGTTTTCATTTTCTTTTTTTTTTTTTAATTTTTTTTTTTTCAACTTTTTTTTTTTTTTATTTATTTTTGGGACAGAGAGAGACAGAGCATGAACGGGGGAGGGGCAGAGAGAGAGGGAGACACAGAATCTGAAACAGGCTCCAGGCTCCGAGCCATCAGCCCAGAGCCTGACGCGGGGCTCAAACTCACGGACCGCGAGATCGTGACCTGGCTGAAGTCGGACGCTTAACCGACTGCGCCACCCAGGCGCCCCGAGGTGTTTTCATTTTCAAGACTTTTTACATCTACTTGTTTAAAAAGACTGACCTATAATTTTATGTTCTTATATATTACTTTCAAGATTTGGAATCAAGATTATGCTGGCTTTACAAAATAAATTATAAAATACTTTATTACTAAATTAGCATTATTTCTTCCTTATATGAATACACTGAAAAAGTCATCTGAATTTAAACTCATATATTGGAAAAACCCCACTGAAAATTTCATCTTTATTTGTATATATGTATTCTATTATGTATTGCACAGTTTTAATAATATAGGGCTACATATGTTTCTATTCCTGCTTATGTCTGTTTTCAGAAGTTGTGTTTAAGAGTTTTCCATTTCACCTAAATTCTAGTTAATTAGTATAACTTTTTCATAATATCTATTTTTCTATGGGCTCTAGAGGGACATCCTCTATATCATTCTAGTGGTTTATCAGTTATATTCATTAAAAAAAAAAGTTTTAGACATTGTTGACTTTCTACATTGTGCATTTTCTGTTTTATTTTCACACTTATTTTTAATTTTTTTTAACGTTTATTTATTTTTGAGACAGGGAGAGACAGAACATGAACAGGGGAGGGTCAGAGAGGGGGAGACACAGAATCTGAAGCAGGCTCCGGGCTCTGAGCTGTCAGCACAGAGCCCGACGTGGGGCTAGAACTCACAAACCGTGAGGTCACGACCTGGGCCGAAGTCGGATGCTTAACCAACTGAGCCACCCAGGCGCCCCTATTTTCACACTAATTTTTAATGGATGACTTATTACCTTTTTTTTTTCTAATTTATTAAGGTACAGATTTAGATAATTGATTTTCAGTATTTTTGTCTCCAATAATTCCACGTAACAATATAAATTCCCTTGAAGTATGGTATTACTACATTTCACTAATTTTGCTGTGTGATAATATGTGAACACTAGGTTAAACATATACATATATATGTATATTATTATATTACATATATAATATGTATGTATGTTTAATGTTCATGATAATTTCTACTTTGATTCAGATGACTTGGAAGTATATTGCTTAATATCTAAATTTTTGTGGATTTTCTACATATCTAGATTCTGTTAAGCTCTAGTGTTCAATGAAATTTAAAATTTATTTCAATAGCATACCAGTTTTTAGAGAGCTAGCAATATTTCTCTTTTTATTGACATATTTACTGACTTATATTTGTGGTAATTCCTGATTTTATCAGTATTTATTTTTGCTATCAGTATACTATTTGCTTTTTGTTTATCCCAGCTGTTCTTTGTTTTGTTTTCTTCTATCTTGACTTCTTTTGGATTAATATCTTTTGCTCACCTTTCTCATCTACCAGATCTTATGGTTTATTATTCTTTGAGTAGTTAGCCAAGAGATTATAACCTATATCCTTGACATACTCGCATCTATTCTGAAACAGAACTTTTACCATTTCTAAAATAATGCACAAACCTTAGAACTTTTTACATCTATTTAGCATTTGTTTTGTTTTGTTTTTGCAGGAATTGGATAGATTTGATTGTACATACATTTTAACTTTCACAAGATTTACCACAACTTTCATTCTGCCAATATTTTTGTTTGACTAACTTTCCTATTTACAGCTTACAAGGGTGTTACCTCATTCTGCATTTTCTTGCTTCTTTCCAGGAACATCTTCCTTCTTTCTGATGTATACTGTTTAGTATTTCTTTTATTACTAGTTGGTTGTGACAAATGCCCTCAGTTTTTGCTTATGAGAAAATGCTTCTCTTTTAACTCAATTTTGAGAGAATTTTGCATTCAACAAAATAATTCCATCCTAGCGGTTACCTCCTTTTATAGTTCCAAAAGATATTCCACTTTCTTCTACTTTTATTTTGTGGAAAAGTTACCTAACCAATTTCTTCTATTGCATCTTTGTGTTTTTTCTTTGCTGGGTTTTATTTCTTCTTTATCTTCAGTTTTCAACCATTTCACTATGATGTACCTAGTTTTCTTCCCTCTTTATTTATATTTACCAAGAATGCTGCCCACACAAGTGTGTGTGTGTGTGTGTGTGTGTGTGTGTGTGTGTGTGTGTGTATTTTCGTCCATACATTCTACATATTTTTTTCTGTTCTTTTCTCTAGTTTCTATATCCCCCCAACTTCCTTGCCCCAGTCTAGATAACTTTTACTGATGTATATTCTTGTCACTAATCATGTCTTTCTCTCTGTCTCTTCTGTTGTAAAGCCCGTATATTGGTCACTGAATTTCAATATTTTATTTTCTCAGTTGCTTATAAAATATTTCATCTTGTAATATATTTTCTTGAATATATTCAACATCTTTATTTCAAAGACATTATTGTATAATGTGCATATATGTAATTCCTTATATATTTCCTCTTTTGTTATTTTTCTCAAGTTTTTATTAAATTCCAATTACTTAACATACAGTATAATATTAGCTTCAGGTGTAGAATTTAGTGATTCATCACTTTCATACAATACCCAGTCCCCTTTTGTTATTGTCAGTCATGTCTTTCTGCCTCTTACCATGCCTGATCATTGTGTCTGAATGTTGGACACTGTGTATGCAATATTGTAGAGGTTCTGAATTATGATATTCTCTTCCAGAAAGGTATTGGTTTTATTCTACCAGAAATTTAGAAGACAAAAAGACATTGTGATTAGTTTATCCAGTTATGTACCTAGTGTCAAGTTTTACCAGCACTTTCAAGGTTATGGGCAATCAAGGCAATCAAGAGGTTCAGTGAAAAAGATCTGGGATATTGAGGGTAACTCCCCAGATTTGTTATCCCTGCATTGGCCATGTACTCTCCACTTAAGTCAAATTTTTAAAACATTATTGTCCTGGGGTGCCTGGGAGACTCAGTCAGTTAAGTGTCCGACTCGTGAGTTTGGCTCAAGTCATGAACTCAGTTTGTGAGATGGAGCCTTGCATCTGGCTCTGTGCTGACAGTATACTGCTTGCTTGGGATTCTCTCTCTCCTTCTCTCTATGCCCCTCCCCCACTCATGCTTTCTCTCAAAATAAAGAAATAAGCATGGAAAAAAAAGTTACATATCGTCCTTCCAATGGTAGCTACACTTGTGCTGAGGTTAGCATAACATATAGAGTTGTCGATCACTATGCTGCACACCTAAAACTAATGTAACACTGTGTTTTCAATAATAAAGAAAATAAATAATTGTCCTTTTTCAAAGAGGCCTTTTTTGAACTCTCTACCTGGAAAAGGTCTTCTCATGAATAACAGTTTCTCATCATAGCACTTAGTACTGTAATTTAATAAAGACTTTCATAACAATTTATCTCTTCTGTGAAACCTCAAGCATCTTTTGTGGCATGCATGATTCATTCCCTCCTTAAAGGAGAATTCTACATCTTATATTAATTTATATGTAAAACCCATTTGTAAGTAGAATATTTAATTATATTAGCATTTAGAATATAGATATTAAACTACTGGTCTGTATGTCAGCACCAATTAAGACTTTTCCAAGGACTGGGTATTACTTTGAAGAGAGAGAAGATGGACAGACATTGGCAGTAAAAATTATTCTGAATAGAAATTTCTCTAGTGAGCATAAGGCCAAGGATATAAAAGAGTATTTAAATGCATGTTGTCTTCACAAAGCTGAAATGTGGGCAGACAGCTTATTGCTGTTTTAATGGCACCTTGCAGAGATGAAATTAACATTTGATTTACATGAGTGTCCTTGGGCAGAGGCAATTGTGACTACTCATATCCACTGATAGGAGCTGAATTAGTTTTAACCTCTCAAAGAAATAATCTAGAAGTCATAATGAAAAGCTAAATGCAGATGTCCACTTAATACACAGTGGTACTTCAAGCAGTAAGAAAGAGATTGCAGCATAATAGTATTTTATACCTATTAAATAGATGTCCTTTAAGGAGTCAAATAAATTTATAACATTTTCAAATTTGATAAACTAGTCACAGAATGTGACTTTATAATTTTGAAAATAATCTGTAACTTAGTAATTATGAGACTATAGAGTTAGAAAACTCTAGGGTCACAACTCAGATGCCTTTGGAGGTCATCAAGGTTCTAAATATGAAGTAGCCAACATGACATTTTAAAAATGGATAAGGAATGTGAATAACTGGAGAGTACAAAATCTTGCATAAAGGCAATCAAATTCACTGTTTTACATTATTCTTCTGGCCAAATAAAATATGTATAGAGATTAACTGACCCACAAGATATTGCTTTTTCATCTATCATTCTAGTTCAACCTCTTTACTTTATGTATGAATCATGCAATTTTTAGGTAGGCAGGGACTCATCCAAGATCACATAAGAGATTACTAGCACAGATGAGAATTGTTATTCAAATGATATTAAGTTATTGAACTTCGTTAGGAGTTATAAATTCCTTTTTTGTATGGTCTCATCATGAAGTAGAATGCAATGGAAATTATTATCTTCCATATATATAAATAGAAACTTTAATGCTCTAAAATTCAGTTAATTACTGGTACATCCCAGGATAAAGAATAACATAACTAATTAATTGAGCATCAAAGTTCCATGTGGATGATACCACCAATAATTACAAAACTCTCAGAAAACCTGAGAGCCTTTGCATGTCCCCCCCAAATTTATGTCCACCCCAAAACCAAGAATGTGGAGCTTATTTAGAAATGAGATCTTTGCAGATGCAGTCAGTTAAGATGAAGTTATAATGCATTAGGACAGGCCCTAAATCCAAGGACTAGCATCCTTATAAGAAGAGGACAGACACTTGGAGACACACAGAGAAGAAGGCTACATGACAATGGAGGAAGAGATTGGAGTGAGGAAGCTGTAAGGCAAGGAATGTCAAAGATTACCAGAACCACCAGCAGTTACTGATAATTTCTTTAGAGAAAGTCCTGGAACAGCTTCTCACTCAGAGCCTCCAGAAGGAATCAATCTTGCTAAGCATAATTTCAGATATCTCCCCTTTTGAAAACTATAATAGAAAAATTTCTATTTTTCTAAACCATCAGTTTGCCATACTTTGTTTGCCCAGGGAAACTTATTACACTCAGGAAAAACATGTCTTATTTACTAACAGAAATACTGAAGAAAAAAATGTTATGGCAATTTCATTACCTAATTTAGGAATCTTAGGAATACATATCAGCATAAAGGGGCATCATGTATGTAAGGACCACAAATTAATTTGTTTAACATATTAATGCTTTTCTCTATGTTAAAAGATATATGTTTTATATTGATTTCAAAGTCATCTTCATTCATTTTAAGATATATAGTTTAAATACTATTTCAAGAGGGATACTTTTCATTCAAATAGAAGACATATTTGATTATAAGCATATTAAAAATTATCATAGCCTACAATTGTACTCCACTAGTGCACAGGTGCTGATAAACCATCAAAAACAGAACCACAGTTTTGAAAATACCTCAAGGAGTTGGTCTAGTAAAAAAGTTAAACTCTTTTTTTAAGTTCATTTATTATTTTGAGAGAGAGAGAGAGAGAGAAAGGGGCAGAGAGGGAGAGAGAATCCCAAGCAGGCTCTGCACCAATAGCATGGAGCCCCATGTGGGGCTCAAACATATGAACTGTGAGATCATGACCTGAGACGAAGTCCTATGCTTGACTGAATGAGCCACCCAGGTGCCTCCCAAAACTAAACTCTTAATGTAAGTGACAGCTAATATAAAGTCTCTATCAAATCAAGTGGCTGGATCTTTGATTTTTTAGACTAAGGAATCCAAGTTCTAGATAAGTTGGCATTCTTCCTGGGTACACTTCACCTGAAAATGGTGATGTCTCAATGGAAAAACTAAAGTGACCCAGGGAAGGAAAATGGGTATTAAAATTATGTGTGACAACCTTTTAAGTGAAAGAGGAAAGGAAAATAGCTAAACAGATATGATGGTGATTAATATGCTGAAATTGAATATAACAAAGGAAACCTGACAGATGATCTTACTACATTCTTTAATTAAAAGGGGAAATACTACTACAACATTCATTCATGATAAAAACCCTCAACAAAGTAAGTTTAAAGGGAACACACTTCAACATAATAAGTCTATATACAAAAAGCCAATAGCTAATATAACCCTCAATGGGAAAAAATGAGGGCTTTTCCTCTACAGTGAGGAATAAGAGGTATCACTCTAATCACTGTTATTTAACATAATACTGGAAGTCTTAAGCACAGCAGTCAGACAACAACAACAGCAACAGCAACAAAATAAAAGGCATCCAAATCAGTAAGGAAGAAGCAAAACCTTCACGATTTGCAGTAGGCATGATATTATATGTAGAAAACCCACAAGACTCCACCCAAAAAAACTGCTAGAACTAATACACGAATCCAGTAAAGCCACAGGATACAAAATCAATATAGAGAAATCTGTTGCATTTGTATATACAAATAATGAAGCAGCAGAAAGAGAAATCAAGGAATTGATCCCATTTACAACTGCACCCAAAGCAATAAGATACCTAGGAATAAACCTAACCAAAGAGGTAAAAGATCTACACTCCGAAAACTATAAAACACTGATGAAAGAAACTGAAGATGACACAAACAAATGGAAAGACATTGCATACTCATGCACTGGAAGAACAAATATCATTAAGAGGCCTATACTATCCAACGCCATCTAAATATTTAATGCTATATTTATGAAAATACCACCAACATTTTTCACAGAACTAGAACAAACAATTCTAAATTTTGTCTCAAACCATAAAAGATACCAAATAGGCAATGAAACCTTGAAAAAGAAAAAGCAAAGCTGGAGGCATCACAGTTTCATGCTTCAGAGTCATATTACAAAGCTGTAGTGATCAAAAGAGTATGGTACTGGCACAGAAATACACACATAGATTGATGAAACAGAATAGAAAATCCAGAAAGGAACCCAAAACTATACAATCAATTAATCTTCAATAAAGAATGAAAGAATATCTAATGGGAGAAAGAATGTCTCTTCAACAAATGGTGTTGGGAAGACTGGGCAGCAACATGCAAAAGAATCAAACTGGGCCACTGTCTTACACTATACACAAAAACAAATTCAAAATGGATTAAAGACCTAAATCTGAGACCTGAAACCATGAAAACACTAGAGGAGAACATTGGCAGTAACCTCTTTAACATCAGCCATCGCAACTTCTTTCTAGATATGTCTCCTGAGGCAAGGGAAACAAAAACAAAAATAAACTATTGGGACTTCACCAAAATAAAAAGCTGTGCACAGCAAAGGAAATGATCAACAAAACTAAAAGTCAACCTACAGAATGAGAAAAGGTGTTTGCAAATAACATATCTGATAAAGGGTTGTTATCCAAAATATATAAAGAAATGATGAAACTCTACACCCAAAAGACAAATAATCCAATTAAAAAATGGGCAGAAGACATGAATAGACATTTTTCCAAATAAGACATACAGATGGCCAAAAGATACATGAAAAGATAGATGCTCAACATCACTCATCAACAGGGAAATACAAATCAAAACTACAATGAGAGATCACCTCACACCTGTCAGAATTGCTAAAATCAACAACACAGGAAACATCAGCTACTGGCAAGAATGCAGAGAAAGAGGAACCTTCTTGCACTGCTGGTGAGAATGCAAATTTGTGCAGCCACTTTGGAAATTAGTATGGAGGTTGTTCAAAATGTTAAAAAACAGAACTTCCCTACAGTCCAATAATTGCACCACTAGGTACTTATCCAAAAATTAAAAAAAAAAAAAACTAATTCAAAGGGATAAATGCACCCCAATGTTTACAGCAGCAGCATCTACAACAGCTAAAGTATGGAAACAGCCCAAGTGTCCACTGACTGATGAACAAAGAAGAGTAGCATATATACACAATGGAATACTACTCAGTCATAAAAAAAGAATGAAATCTTGCCATTTGCAATGACATGGATTGAGCTACAGAGTAATATGCTAAGTGAAGTCATTCAGAGAAAGACAAATATATGATTTCGCTCACATGTGAAATTTAAGAAACAAATAAACAAGAAAAGGGGGAAAAAGAGAAAGGAAAATCAAGAAACAGATTCTGAACTACAGAGAACAAACTGATGATTACCAAAAAGGAATTGGGTGGGGGGTTGGGTTGATTAAGGAGGGCACTTGTGATCAGCACAAGGTGTTATATACAAGTGTTAAATTACTATATTGTGCACCTAAAACTAATATAAGACTGTAAGTTAACTAACTGGAATTAAAAACTTTAAAAAATAAAACAGTAAATAATATTTAGTATGACTATAATAATCTTAAAAGATATGAAGTAAATATTAAATGATTAATTATAGTTTGTAGATATAATAGGCCCATTAGGTATTTTTAATTCTATAGAAACCCATGTTCTATATTTGCAAAACCCATGTATATGAAAAGTATATTACCACTGTATTATGCAATTATGTTCATTCAATAATCTTCATTCTATATATTTTTAACAATAAATTTGGGTAAAAAAATTTGAATTTGAATAAGTGGTCTCATTTTAATTCACTAATATAAACTCCTTTTTTATGTATGCTTAGGTTATGACTTCATGAATTCTTAGAGACTAGGACAGATGTTATATATAAAATTATTGTAATTAGTATTAATACTCCAAATATAAAAAGGCTCCAAATCAGGAACAGATGCAAAATATGATTTACAACTCACTAAGAACTACTAACACTATTCATAAGATCCAACTTAAAACATAATGTAGCCAAAATATAGGTTACATAAAATATAATGGTTAAAAACTATCATAGCATCTCCTCCTTGGGCAGAATCACCTTCTGTTTTTAGTCGATAAACTTGTCTGTTGCTCAAAGTATTCTCCATGGAAGGTATTACCCCTGGGAGACTTCCATTGTCATTCGTACCCATGTTAAACTCTCCTTAAGCCTCCTGCTACAGGGTCTGAGAAAAACTGTAATTGGTGCAGCTACCAAGTTGGGGAATTTGGGGATTTGTTTAACAACAACAACAACAACAACAACAACAATAATGGTAGCTTTTATTAAACAAAAATTTCTCTCAAAAATCCTTCTTCAATAAGGTATAGTCCAATATTATCAAAGCATTAACCTCCCAGGAACATTTATATTTTAGTTTTGGCTTAATGCTAGCACTTTTTGTAAGATAAATTTTAATTCTTACATTGCACACCACTACTAGATGATGTTGGAAATCAACATGTTAGTTTATCTACTTTTAGACTTATCCAATAATCTATGTTTACAATCCCCCAAAAAGTAAGTGTCCTATGGTCTTACCCAGAATTTTGATTGGATATAAAAAGTTAAGTTACCTGACCAGTGGAACTACTGAATGAAATAGTCACTGAACTAGCTGAGAGGAGTATTTCAGAGAAAAAATAAATAAGGTCAGTGACTAATTCATATATATATGTGTGTGTGTGTGTATATATACATATATACACACACACACATATTCAATATATATTCAATATTCAAAGGAATATATGCACCCCTTTATACACACACACACACACACACACACATACACACACACACACACACACCCCTGTATAGGGGCAAATAATTGTAAAGGGTAACAGCCAAGTCTTGGAAGCTGTGAAAAGTGATATTCCAGAAAAGACTACATCTTGTTAGTAAAATCCACATTTATTTAATTTCACTCAAATTTAAATTGGAGATTGCCAGCTTTTAAAACATGTAACCCACTTCCACTCTCTATACTTCTATTATCCTGAAAAAACTTGTATTATATCAACTATCTCTTTACTATAAATACCTTTTTCAGCCATCTCACTCCACAGGCATCTGTTAATACATGATTGTGGAATAAAGTCATCAGAGCAGAATAAAAGGAAAGAAAAATAAAGCAGGAAATTTTAAGGGAAATTTCTAGTGGGACAAGTATTATAGTAGTCATTGGAGAGAGCTGTGACTCAGATGATCTCCAGAAAACCTGGGTGAACCAATAACATTGTGTCTATGAGCAAGTTCCATTATATAAGATCATTTACCCTTTTTAAGTGGGAAGTATAGATTCATTTACATTTTATAATTCATTTATAAATTCCTTTGAGAGGTAATCAGATGATCCACATAACGTACTCAGACCTATATCTATTATATATTGCTAGCTATCTTATTACTTGATGAGCGATTCTATAGGAGAGGAGAGTAAATGTTGATATAAGTATTTCAAGTATTAGTGCCTATAACCCAGATTTGGAAGTGTAAGAAGATATATTTAGTTTTTTGGTCTTAGTGAATGTTAACAGTGGAGCATCTAAATAGAATCTACTGAGATTCAATTGGAGATTGAAAATCAAAGCTTAGCTGAAAATATAGTATCAGAAACATTGTAGCATATTAAACACTTGTATAATGGAAGAACAAGCACTTTATTAAAAATGAGACATAGTTCCGGTTTGTTGGACATTTATTCTTGAACCACAATTTTTTAAAAATAATTTATTTATTTTTGGGAGAGTACAAGTTGGGGATAGGAAGAAAGAAGGGGACAGAGGATCTAAAGTGGGCTCTGTGCTGACAGGCTGACAGCAGTGAGCCTGATGTGAGGCTCAAATTCATAAACCACAAGATCATGACCTGAACTGAAGTCGCACGCTCAACCAAATGAACCACCCAGGTGCCCTGAACCACTATTTTTTTTCAACTACAAGAGCAAATTTTTAGATTAGACAAATCACTGAGGTATTTCCACCTTTAGAACTCTATGGCAATGCAGATCTTTATGGCTATGTGTCAATAATATTCTGTTTTATAGCAATCTTTAAGCTCTTTAACTTGAACCATTTTAGTTGGACTAATGATATAAAATTAACTTTAATATAATAATAGCATAGGTGTGGTTCACTGCAATTCTATCTGTGAAATTACTGCTTGAGGAAGCAAATATTTAAAAATTAATGTCTTTGCCAAGAGAGTTATAGAAGTCAGTTCAAATTATTGTTGAACCAAAGTCTGTAGAGGTATCATCAAAATTAACTTAATTAAGGAAAAGAAAGAAGATGGTTGGAACAAGTTTTGGGAAATAAATTACATTTGAATTTAAGTATTTTAAATGGTGAGTTATTGATATATTAAGTTTTGGGAAACACTTCACTCACATTACCTATTATGGGTCCAAATTTGTACAAGAATGTAGCAGTTTTCTAAGAAACTATTAGGACAAGATAAAACTATCCCAAATTTTACATGTTTAGAATTAAAAAAAAAATTTGTACATCATCTCACTAATAAGATTTCTTTCCTTGTTTTATATCACTTTTTCAAACTAAAAATAAAATTTTACTGCTAATAGTTATGAAAGCTCAAAAATGGAAATGAAGAACAAATGACTTGAGCCTGTATTAGCATTTAATACTCTAAGAATTTTTAAAAAATTCATAATCCAAACAGAATGCAGATTTAAAGATATTTCATTTGATTACAGATTTTAAAATTCATTTTGTCATTTACTTTCAGAAGTAATAATCCAATTAATATGAGGGTGCACATATTTATGAAGTTTGATACAGGGTGGAAAATCATTTGTAAATAAGTGCAAATACTAATAAAATTAAACAATATTTAAAAATTGTTAAAATATACTAGATAATGTTCTGAAATCATTTTAAGCAAGATGGTCAAAAATAATTTTTCATTGCATCCTAATACTGCTACATAATTCTGTAAGTCCTGTCTGGGGTGCCTGGGTGGCCCAGTTGGTTGAGCATTTAACTCTTGATTTCTACTCAGGTCATAATCCAGGGTCATGGAATCAAGCCCTGCATCAGGTCCTGCGCTGAGCCTGAAGCTTGCTTGTGATTCTCTCTGTCTCTCTCTCTCTACCCCTCTGTCCCTCTCCCTCACTCACATGCTCTCTTTCACTCTTTCTAAAAACTAAAATAATAAATTGTATAAGTCCTCTCATTCTTATACATTTACTCACTGACATTTTTGTGAATATAATTTTGAATTCCCACATGAGAATTTATATTTAAAGTATAAGCCACAATGTACAAAAAGCCAATAGATTTCTAATATATTACTGAAAACTTTTCCTATGTAATTATCAAATCGCCTGACTTCTTAAATGTTCCTTTGCTTTGTTTTTTGTTTGTTTTTGTTTTGCCAGTTCACTACACGTAAAACTTAGGAATGAGGAGTCGCAGCTTCATCATCAAGGAAAAAAAAGGCAAATATATTCCTTTCCATTTATAACATAAAGAATGGCTTTTACTGTTGACAGTTTCAAACCTACTTTTCATATGTTAAGCAAAAAACAAATCAATAAATCACACCAAAAAAGCCAGAGCCTAATTTCCTAAAAGAATTAATTCTAGTGAAAAAAAAGGGACTCATACACTCAAATTTACACACATATGCCCTTGTTTAAATATAACACTAGCATATTTACTCATTCAATTCATTCTATAAATATTTAATAAGTACCCAGGTACTGTGATTGGGATTGAGCATATACAGTGTTGAATTAGAGATGAAAACTGGTCTGTGTATGCTAATATTTCAGCAGGGAAGACAGATAAATGAATTAGAGATTATTGACCATTGTGATAAATTATATGATAAAATCAGACATTTAATTAATTCAAAGAAGATTTCTGGGAGAATATTTTAAACTGTCACAATTTATTTTGCATTTTCAATTTGGTTTAAAAATCTTTACTATTTACTGTTTAAAGATCATATATAAAAGCTATAATAAAACTCTTGTCTATTTTTCTTTTTGCAATTTTTCTTTTGAGGAAACTACCCCTAGGGAATTCCTTAAAAGATTATTACTGGAATACACCCAACATTGTTAAGTCCCCTCATGCTCGTACTGCTATCATTCTCATGAATCTGTAGGCCACCTATTTCATCTCCAGAAAGTCACAAAAATCCTTTTAGTAACAACTCAATCCCTTATCTCAGGATTATAAAGCAAGAGTGGTGGAAGCTATGAAATCTACACAGAAAATACAAGAATAGCAACATGTACATCGATTTTGTATGATCTTATCCATTGTCATTTTGGACAGCCAGTGACGTGCCAACACGATCTCAAGAACTTACTGCATATTCTTGCTGAGGCAAAGTAGGTTTCTATTATTTTTCTCATATGACAAATATCCTTATTTTGTATTTTTTAAAAAAGAAGATGAACTACATATAGTCTTAATGCTGACTTAACATATTGCCAAAAAAAGTATAACTATCTTTTTATTACATCAGATAAGGACATTTTTCCATTATACTTAACTGCATCAATTTAGAATTTATGGTAATTTAGGTAAAATCTGAAGTACCGTTTTATTCTTTAAAAACTCTTAAACAGTAAGTTTGTATTATCTTTGTACATATTAAAGTTATTTTTAAGCATACACATAATTGATTCTTTTTTGCCTTCAACACTTTTGTAAATATAAATTAAGAAACTTGAAGTCAATTTTATCAAATAATTTCATAATATCAAATATGATACAAAAAGATGATTTAGAAGTGAAGAAAGGTTTATTACTGACAAAGCTTTGTTAACATATTTGAACCATGTGAAAGCACTGTTTGTAGGTTAAAAAATAACAAAAAAATATTAGCACTTTGCCTAATATATTGGTGAAGCTATATTGTACTGGATGCTAAAAAGCATATATACCTTTATATCTATTTAATGAAGAAATAAGTTGTTTTGATCTTTTGGTACATTATTTATGTAATTCAAAACATTTTAATATCTGAATATTCTATTAACGTCTTTAAAAAACAAAAGGGAATTTAATGCTTGGAATTTGTGGTAACTTTTTGGTTTATTAAAAGTAACTCCTACTAAATGTACAAAATCCCGTATCTCTGGACATATTGGAAATAGATCTACCAAAAAGAGTTTTGATTATATTATGAATATAATATATATTTTTGGGGGTGCCTGGGTGGCTTAGTTGGTTAAGCATCTAACCCTTGGTTTCAGCTCAGGTCATGATCTCATGGTTTGTGAGTTTGAGCCCTTCATTGGGCTCCTCGCTGAAGGTGTCCCTCTCTTTGCCACAAAATACATCAAAGCTAAACAACTACTGCTAACAGTTCAAAAACCTGCAAATCCACAATCACTCACTTAACTTCTCACTAATCTCTAACAGCAAAGATAGCATTTCGTATTACATATAATAAAATTTATTCAGAGGTCAGACCACTGAGAACTTTAGGAACCTGAAGGTATGCAAAATTTGTAGTCTTTTCAAAAGCACAGTTGTCATTGCTAACTGCTAAACGGGAGTGATTATATGTGATACACAGGTACTATTTAATTTCCCTGTCTAAAGGAAAGATAACATTATTTCTGTTGATAATGGTGACTCATGGACCTGTTAATAATGCAAAAGAAGGTTATTTAGAAGAGGCAGAAGCCTCACCAAATGATTTTGAATTCTAGGAAAGAAAGGTCCTTACACTCTTAAGGAAGATTTTAGAGAATCACCAAAGGGATCACAAGAAAGGTACTAGGGAGCAGCTCCTAGTCTAAGGACAAAGTGCTTTAGCGGGATCCCTCTGTATGACAATGATATGGTAAGCTTCATGGATGCTCCATCACCAACACACATGCATCTGCTATCAAACTACAATGAAAAGTACTTGCTTTTTAGGCAAGTCTCTGGTTTGTGGCTTTCTAATGCTATCCAATCTTGATGGAGAGAAAAAAATATCATTTACATAGGATACCTAACATGTTGTACACTCAATCAATTTTATCAGTCTCCAGCACAAAAGAGTCACCCAAGATAAGAGAGGAATATTAGAATTTCTATTTCTATTTTTTATATCTCATCCTTAATTTATATTTTTGCATGACTTATAATTTATGATTATCAGTAGTTATACATGTATATAAATTTCTCAAGCTTAATACACATAATATTGAGTTGAGGTATCATATTCTGGGGTATCATAATCTAGGGATCATGTTCTTAGTGAATATGACAGGTATCATATTCTAGGTATCATATTCTTAGTGAATACCACTCTAGGTATCATATTCTTAGTGAAAAAAATATAGTATAAAAAGAGCTTGAAATCATCTGCTCTAGTACTTTAAATCATGGTTTAAACTAGGCTATTGAGTACTTGAGTATCTGACCACACATTATGCTTTTCAGAGACTTTGCTTTTGGATAATACTATTTACAACAGTGAAGGAACACTATATACAAACATAGCATCCCATCTCCCAGTGTGCTTAATTGTGCCTACATTTTCTACAAAGGGTTCACAGTATTGTGATAAAATGAGAATTGGTGGGGCTGTCCTTTAAGTTTTCTTGCCTTTTCTGGGGTAAAGTGTGGGCACATGACCAATATTAATCAGACTCCCTCTCCCTTGTGAATATAAGCCATAAACAGAAAAAATAACAATGTCTGAACATACCTGCAGCTAGCCCATCTAGAGCTTTACCTCTAGTAGAGCTAACCCAATAATGCTTTCATTCAGTGTACTTGCTCTATACATACAATAAACTCATTTTATCTTTATTTGATAATAAGATATATTTTTTTAATTTTTTGATTTTATTTGTTTATTTTGACAGAGAGACAGAGTGAATGCGGGAGGGGCAAAGAGAGGGACACCTTCAGCGAGGAGCCCAATGCAGGGCTCAAACTCACAAAGCATGAGATCATGACCTGAGCTGAAACCAACCAAGTTGGTTAAATGCTTAACCAACTGAACCACCCAGGCACCCCAAAATTATTTCTTTTTCAGTTAGAATGGAAGGTCAGAACTTGATGCCAGTAAATGAGAAAAGCGTCAAATTTTCCCAGGAGACAAAATTTCCCAGAAGTATAAAAGTCCATATATTCATTTCCATCACTTCTTTGTCAACTGAATAAGATGACAAGTAAAATAAATCAACAGTAGTATATAGTGGGCTCTTTCAAAAGACCTAAGTATGTACCAGCATTTGGTTAATGATATAATACGCTGACATTTATCACATT
This sequence comes from Panthera leo, assembly GCF_018350215.1. NCBI lineage: Eukaryota > Metazoa > Chordata > Mammalia > Carnivora > Felidae > Panthera > Panthera leo. The sequence continues at coordinate 164,541,043 of NC_056679.1, read as the reverse complement.
ATTGTTACTTGCCAAACACAATTTGAAGTTTTGTATATATATTAAGTCAGTTGATTCTCTTAATAAGCCTGAGAATTAGCTATAATAAAATAGTGATTTTATACATAATGAAACTGAGGCAACTAATTATGATAGTTATAAAGGTCACATGACCAGGGATAACATTCTAGAGATTTAGGTACTGTCTTCTTGGTACAGTGAGGGAGACACCCTTAAAAATAGAGATTTCCCGAAAATAAGAGAAGATGGCGGTGTAGGAGGACATTGGGCTCACCGCGTGTCCTGCTGATCACTTACATTCCACCTACACCTGCCTAAATAACCCAGAAAACCACCAGAAGACTAGCAGAATGGAGTCTCCGGAGTCAAGCGCAGACGAGAGGCCCACGGAAGAGGGTAGGAAGGGCGGAGAGGCGGTGCACCTAACACGGACTGGCGGGAGGGAGCTGGGGAGGAGGGGCAACCTGCCGCCCAAGCAGAGCCCCCGAGTCTGGCTTGCAAAAGAGGAGGGGCCAGACAGAGTGTATTCTCACAGCAAGCGTGACTTAGTATCTGGGAGGTCATAAGTTAACAGCTTTGCTCGGAAAGCGGGAAGGCTGGAGGACAAAGGGAGGGAGAGTTGCTGAGCCCATGGACAACAGAGCTCAGTTTGGCGGGGAACAAAGGCGCTCGCCATCGCCATCTCCCTCGCCCATCCCCCAGCCAAAATCCCAAAGGGAACCAGTTCCTGCCAGAGAACTTGCTTGCTCCACACAAACACCCAACGCTGTGCTTCTTTGGAGCAACCCCTCCGGCAGCGGGTCTGACTCCCTCCCGCTGCCACAGGGCCCCTCCTGAAGCAGATCACCTAAGGAGAAATGAGCTAAGCCTGCCCCTCCTGCCCCCGTGCACCTTGCCTACCCACCCCAGCTAATACGCCAGATCCCCAGCACCACAAGCCTGGCAGTGTGCAAGTAGCCCAGACGGGCCACCCCACCCCACAGTGAATCCCGGCCCTAGGAGAGGGGAAGAGAAGGCACACACCAGTCTGACTGTGGCCCCAGCGGTGGGCTGGGGGGCAGACATCAGGTCTGACTGCGGCCCCACCCACCAACTCCAGTTATACAAAACAGCACAGGGGAAGTGCCCTGCAGGTCTGCACCACTCCACGGACTATCCAAAATGACCAAATGGAAGAATTCCCCTCAAAAAAATGTCCAGGAAATAACAACAGATAATGACCTGATCAAAAAGGATTTAAATAATATAACAGAAAGTGAATTTAGAATAATAGTCATAAAATTAATCGCTGGGCTTGAAAACAGTATAGAGGACAGCAGAGAATCTATTGCTACAGAGATCAAGAGACTAAGGAATAGTCAGGAGGAGCTGAAAAATGCTTTAAATGAGACGCAAAATAAAATGGAAATGACCACGGCTCGGATTGAACAGGCAGAGGAGAGAATAGGTGAACTAGAAGATAAAATTATGGAAAAAGAGGAAGCTGAGAAAAAGATAAAAAAATCGAGGGGTATGAGGGGAAAATTAGAGAACTAAGTGATACACTAAAAAGAAATAATATATGCATAATTGGTATCCCAGAGGAGGAAGAGAGAGGGAAAGGTGCTGAAGGGGTACTTGAAGAAATAATAGCTGAGAACTTCCCTGAACTGGGGAAGGAAAAAGGCATTGAAATCCAAGAGGCACAGAGAACTCCCTTCAGACGTAACTTGAATCAATCTTCTGCATGACATATCATAGTGAAACTGGCAAAATACAAGGATAAAGAGAAAATTCTGAAAGCAGCAAGGGATAAACGTGCCCTCACATATAAAGGGAGACCTATAAGACTCGTGACTGATTTCTCTTTTGAAACTTGGCAGGCCAGAAAGAATGGCACGAGATCTTCAATGTGTTGAACAGAAAAAATATGCAGCCGAGAATCCTTTACCCAGCAAGTCTGTCATTTAGAATAGAAGGAGAGATAAAGGTCTTCCCAAACAAACAAAAACTGAAGGAATTTGTCACCACGAAACCAGCCCTACAAGAGATCCTAAGGGGGATCCTGTGAGACAAAGTACCAGAGACATCGCTACAAGCATAAAACATACAGACATCACAATGACTCTAAACCCGTATCTTTCTATAATAACACTGAATGTAAATGGATTAAATGCGCCAACCAAAAGACATAGGGTATCACAATGGATAAAAAAACAAGACCCATCTATTTGCTGTCTACAAGAGACTCATTTTAGACCTGAGGACACCTTTAGATTGAGAGTGAGGGGATGGAGAACTATTTATCATGCTACTGGAAGCCAAAAGAAAGCTGGAGTAGCCATACTTATATCAGACAAACTAGACTTTAAATTAAAGACTGTAACAAGAGATGAAGAAGGGCATTATATAAAAATCACAGGGTCTATCCATCAGGAAGAGCTAACAATTATAAATGTCTATGCGCCAAATACCGGAGCCCCCAAATATATAAAACAATTACTCATAAACATAAGCAACCTTATTGATAAGAATGTGGTAATTGCAGGGGACTTTAACACTCCACTTACGGAAATGGATAGATCATCTAGACACACGGTCAATAAAGAAACAAGGGCCCTGAATGATACATTGGATCAGATGGACTTGACAGATATATTTAGAACTCTGCATCCCAAAGCAACAGAATATACTTTCTTCTCGAGTGCACATGGAACATTCTCCAAGATAGATCATATACTGGGTCACAAAACAGCCCTTCATAACTTTACAAGAATTGAAATTATACCATGCATACTTTCAGACCACAATGCTATGAAGCTTGAAATCAACCACAAGAAAAAGTCTGGAAAACCTCCAAAAGCATGGAGGTTAAAGAACACCCTACTAAAGAATGAGTGGGTCAACCAGGCAATTAGAGAAGAAATTAAAAAATATATGGAAACAAACGAAAATGAAAATACAACAATCCAAACGCTTTGGGATGCAGTGAAGGCAGTTCTGAGAGGAAAATACATTGCAATCCAGGCCTATCTCAAGAAACAAGAAAAATCCCAAATACAAAATCTAACAGCACACCTAAAGGAAATTGAAGCAGAAGAGCAAAGGCAGGCTAAACCCAGCAGAAGAAGAGAAATAATAAAGATCAGAGCAGAAATAAACAATATAGAATCTAAAAAAACTGTAGAGCAGATCAACGAAACCAAGAGTTGGTTTTTTGAAAAAATAAACAAAATTCACAAACCTCTAGCCAGGATTCTCAAAAAGAAAAGGGAGATGACCCAAATAGATAAAATCATGAATGAAAATGGAATTATTACAACCAATCCCTCAGAAATACAAACAATTATCAGGGAATACTATGAAAAATTATATGCCAACAAACTGGACAACCTGGAAGAAATGGACAAATTCCTAAACACCCACACGCTTCCAAAACTCAATCAGGAGGAAATAGAAAGCTTGAACAGACCCATAACCAACGAAGAAATTGAATCGGTTATCAAAAATCTCCCAACAAATAAGAGTCCAGGACCACATGGCTTCCCAGTGGAGTTCTACCAGACGTTTAAAGCACAGATAATACCTATCCTTCTCAAGCTATTCCAAGAAATAGAAAGGGAAGGAAAACTTTCAGACTCATTCTATGAAGCCAGTATTACTTTGATTCCTAAACCAGACAGAGACCCAGTAAAAAAAGAGAACTACAGGCCAATATCCCTGATGAATATGGATGCAAAAATTCTCAATAAGATACTAGCAAATCAAATTCAAAGGCATATAAAAAGAATTATTCACCATGATCAAGTGGGATTCATTCCTGGGATGCAGGGCTGGTTCAACATTCGCAAATCAATCAATGTGATACATCACATTAACAAAAAAAAAAAAAAGAGAGAAGAACCATATGATCCTGTCAATCGATGCAGAAAAGGCCTTTGACAAAATCCAGCACCCTTTCTTAATAAAAACCCTTGAGAAAGTCGGGATAGAAGGAACATACTTAAAGATCATAAAAGCCATTTATGAAAAGCCCACAGCTAACTTCATCCTCAACGGGGAAAAACTGAGAGCTTTTTCCCTGAGATCAGGAACACGACAGGGATGCCCACTCTCACCGCTGTTGTTTAACATAGTGTTGGAAGTTCTAGTATCAGCAATCAGACAACAAAAGGAAATCAAAGGCATCAAAATTGGCAAAGATGAAGTCAAGCTTTCCTTTTTGCAGATGACATGATATTATACATGGAAAATCCGATAGACTCCACCAAAAGTCTGCTAGAACTGATACATGAATTCAGCAAAGTTGCAGGATACAAAATCAATGTACAGAAATCAGTTGCATTCTTATACACTAACAATGAAGCAACAGAAAGACAAAGAAACTGATCCCATTCACAATTGCACCAAGAAGCATAAAATACCTAGGAATAAATCTAACCAAAGATGTAAAAGATCTGTATGCTGAAAACTATAGAAAGCTTAGGAAGGTAATTGAAGAAGATATAAAGAAATGGAAAGACATTCCCTGCTCATGGATTGGAAGAATAAATATTGTCAAAATGTCAATACTACCCAAAGCTATCTACACATTCAATGCAATCCCAATCAAAATTGTACCAGCATTCTTCTCGAAACTAGAACAAGCAATCCTAAAATTCCTATGGAAGCACAAAAGGCCCCGCATAGCCAAAGTAATTTTGAAGAAGAAGACCAAAGCAGGAGGCATCAAAATCCCAGACTTTAGCCTCTACTACAAAGCTGTCATCATCAAGACAGCATGGTATTGGCACAAAAACAGACACATAGACCAATGGAATAGAATAGAAACCCCAGAATTAGACCCACAAACGTATGGCCAACTCATCTTTGACAAAGCAGGAAAGAACATCCAATGGAAAAAAGACAGTCTCTTTAACAAATGGTGCTGGGAGAACTGGACAGCAACATACAGAAGGTTGAAACTAGACCACTTTCTCACACCATTCACAAAAATAAACTCAAAATGGATAAAGGACCTGAATGTGAGACAGGAAACCATCAAAACCTTAGAGGAGAAAGCAGGAAAAGACCTCTCTGACCTCAGCCGTAGCAACCTCTTACTCGACACATCCCCAAAGGCAAGGGAATTAAAAGCAAAAGTGAATTACTGGGACCTTATGAAGATAAAAAGCTTCTGCACAGCAAAGGAAACAACCAACAAAACTAAAAGGCAACCAACGGAATGGGAAAAGAGATTTGCAAATGACATATTGGACAAAGGGCTAGTATCCAAAATGTATAAAGAGCTCACCAAACTCCACACCCGAAAAACAAATAACCCAGTGAAGAAATGGGCAGAAAACATGAATAGACACTTCTCTAAAGAAGACATCTGGATGGCCAACAGGCACATGAAAAGATGTTCAACGTCGCTCCTTATCAGGGAAATACAAATCAAAACCACACTCAGATATCACCTCACGCCAGTCAGAGTGGCCAACATGAATAAATCAGGAGACTATAGATGCTGGAGAGGATGTGGAGAAACGGGAACCCTCATGCACTATTGGTGGGAATGCAAATTGGTGCAGCCACTCTGGAAAACAGTGTGGAGTTTCCTCAGAAAATTAAAAATAGACCTACCCTATGACCCAGCAATAGCACTGCTAGGAATTTACCCAAGGGATACAGGAGTGCTGATGCATAGGGGCACTTGTACCCCAATGTTTATAGCAGCACTCTCAACAATAGCCAAATTATGGAAAGAGCCTAAATGTCCATCAACTGATGAAGGGATAAAGAAATTGTGGTTTATATACACAATGGAGTACTACATGGCAATGAGAAAGAATGAAATATGTCCCTTTGTAGCAATGTGGATGGAAGTGGAGAGTGTGATGCTAAGTGAAATAAGCCATACAGAGAAAGACAGATACCATATGGTTTCACTCTTATGTGGATCCTGAGAAACTTAACAGAAACCCAAGGGGGAGGGGAAGGAAAAAGAAAAAAAGAGGTTAGAGTGGGAGAGAACCAAAGCATAAGAGACTGTTAAAAACTGAGAACAAACTGAGGGTTGATGAGGGGTGGGAGGGCGGGGAGGGTGGGTGATGGGTATTGAGGAGGGCACCTTTTGGGATGAGCACTGGGTGTTGTATGGAAACCAATTCGACAATAAATTTCATATATTGAAAAAAAGTCACATGACTAATTGGATAGTAGAGCACATGTATAAACCTAGGCACTGTGTATCCAAAACCAGTCCTCTTTTTATTCCATACTGTCTCTCATGTAATATTAAAAGTTAAACCTTTTAGATTTTATTTATTGGTACAAACAATCCCACTGACTTTGAATGTAACTTCCCACTCCTTCGTTCATCCCTACTGGAAACACAAGTCAAACAAAGGAAAATTTACTTGTGCAAACCCTGAATATTCACAGAAATGTTTAACCTTGCTTAGCTCCTGGGAGATAATCTTAGCTCTTAGAATATCCTTTGTAATAAGATGCCTTTGTTTACCTGAGTACTTGGGCCATCCAGATATTTTAAACTAACAATGTGATTTATTGTGGCAGCCATGGACCATGCACTATCAGTGTTCTATCTAGAGGGGTTAGACATTAAGTAACAAAGATCAGCCAGGTGGGCGGTCAATCCTGTCTATTGAACAATGCCCAGTAAAAATCCTGGACACTAAGGTTCTCAGTTGATGGGAAGCTCAACCTCAATACTCTGTGTGTATTGTCACACACGGTCACTAAAAGAATTAAGCCTTAGGTGTAAGACTCCAATTGAGGGAAGATAATGGAAGCCTGCATCTGTTCCCTCTGGACTCTGCCCTATGTGCCTTTTACCTTTGCGATCTTAACTGACCCTTTAACTGAAATAAATCATACCCATCAGTTTAACAGCTTCCATGAGTTCTTTAAGTGCTTCTAGCAAATCATTCCTCTATTTTTCCCCAGAACTCCTTCATCTTATCCATGTCTAAACATGGTAATTCATTAAGAGAATCATCCTTATATCCTAGGTATGATTTACTGTTTTCAGGAAGAAAACTCTTAACAGATTTAGACAATTATTCAATGGAAGGTCGTCGTGGGGACTGCCCAATTCAATATGACATCTTTTACAACTTCTTTTTTTTAAAGTTTATTCATTTATTTTCAGAGGAGAGAGTGTGTGAGCAGGGGAGGGGCAGAATGAGAGGGAGAGAGAGAATCCCAAGCAGACTCCATCCTGTCAGTACAGAGCCCCATGTGGGACTCTAACTCACAAACCATGAGATCATGACCTGACCCAAAACCAAGAGTTGGACTCAACCGATTGAGCCACCCAGGCACCCAACTTTTACTACTTTTAAAACATGACATTCAAACATGGAAAGAAAAATAAGAACTTTTAAAGGAGATTAGGAAACAATGATGAAAACTTATTCATAAATGTGGAATTCTGTGAATCCTCTAGATGAATAAATCAAATATTATTTAAAATAGTATATATATTTCTAAGTATGATAATATAAACTAGGCAGTCATGTTGTACTTTTGGCTGAAAATGTAGAAAACACTAAAAAAATACAATGAAACAAAATCACCCATAATACAACAATCAGGGAAAAGCACTATTTAAAGATGATGTATGTACTTTCTTTCACATTCCTCCTTTATATATGTTATTTTACATGTAAACTCATTTTCTCCAGAGGATATCACCTATTCTATCTGGTAATGTGCAATAAAGAAATGCCAAAGAATATGAGGATACCCCCATGTGTTCTAAGATGAAGAACTCCAAAGGGATAAAAAACATTATTGAGACAAAAACCACTGTTGATCTTTTCCTTTCAGACAGCTCTACCAGGCAATCACACTAATCAAGTTACATGGGTTTTACATCTTCAAAAAATAGCAACCTTGGAGAAATAGCCTGCCTACATTGTTATCTACCAGCCCTAAGGTTTTGAAGGGGCTGAGGTGGAGGAGAGAACACCCATGGTAGTAGATCAGTCACCTAGTTACTATTGCAATAGGTAACTATGCTGTGCAAATGTCTTTGTGAAAAAGCAGGTGATCAATGTTAACCAAGAAAAAAATCACACCTTAAAAACAATTCCTGTAACCAGTTCTCTGACTAAACTCCATCTCATGCGTCAGACACCACACATTTTCTACACACACATGCACACAGAAACACACAGAAACACACACACACACACACACACATACACACATATACACACACACACACACACACACACACACAGTCATGACAGCATTCAGATTTGCAATAGTATTTCTGTGGTTTGGTTTGGTTTGGCTCAGCACTTCAAGTTAATGTTTTCTCCTGCTATATATTTTGTAGTGATGACTGTGAGGAAGGCATTCAGAAGTTTTTTTATATAAATTTTTACATACCCACATTTTTAATAATTATAAAAGTGCTCCATTGGGCATTTTTATATAAGTATATAATAGCACAGTTTTTTTATTAAATATTTGGAGTAGATTCCTATAATTAGAATTATGATCCAGTAAATATCAGTTATTTTGTTCTTTCATCAATCAGTTTAAGAAGTTTTTAGTAGCTTCAAGATATAAATACCATATGTTATTTAATTTTTATAAAGAACACTTGTGGAGTAGTATTTTACAAATTCTTTTTGAGTATACTCATAAATTTAATATAAAAAACTTAAACTTAATAAATTCTTTAAAGGTAAATGGCATAAAAATATTTAATGTATTTGATATATTTTCTCAAATTGTCCACCAGAAATGTTGAATTTGCCATCTCATCAACAAAAATTCAATTCATCCTTAAGTCTAATTGACATAACTTGTAGAACTTACACATTTAAGTTGATAAGGACAGTGATAATATTTAGTACATACTGAGCATATACTTTTTTTATTTCCTGTCACATTTGATCCCCACAACAATCATCAGAGATACATGTTGTATTATTCCCATTTTTGAGACAAGAAAACTATGGTTTAGGCTTATCATTTAACTTTCTCAAGGTCTGATGACTAGAAAGGAGAATAAATACTTTATAATTGTAAGTCATCTGAGTTTCCTTTGGAGTCATCTGAAACACTCCCAAGACAATAAGAGCACATTTAACAACCTAATATTAACAACAACGTTAAAAATAAGTTCAAGTTGAGGCACCTGTGTGGCTCAGTCGGTTAAGCTAAGCGTCTAACCTCAGCTTAGGTCATGATCTCACAGTCTCCGGGTTCGAGCCTCGCATCAGGCTCTCTGCTGACAGCTCAGAGCCCAGATCCTGCTTCAGATTCTGTGTCTCCCTCTCTCTCTGCTCCTCCCCCACTCACGCTCTATCTCTCTCTGTCTCTCAAAAATAAACATTAAAACAATAGATAAATAAAAATAAGTTCAAGTCGAATAGTATCTACAATTGTGTATGTGTGTTTATGTGTGTATTGGATCTTCCTTGGAATTCACTAAATTAATGACAAAAAATATAAAATCTATTTTTAAAATAGCCATTTACACAGTAAGTTAAACAAACAAGATTATAAAAGAATCATAAATAAATATAAATTCTTACCCAATAAGGAAATATAGATTTGACTTTTTTTTATAATTCCTAATACTGTCTTAGCCTTGGAATTTTTATTAGTCATGTATGTTGAAAACCTACATCTTTCATGTTTCCAATTTCATCCTTTTTAAGAATCTGTATTTTAGTGTTGATAGATTATTTTTGTCGGGGCACAAGGGTGGCTCAGTTGTTTAAGCGTCCGACTCTTGGTTTTGGCTCAAGTCATGATCTCACAGTTTGTGCTTTTGGGCCTCACGTCATTGTCAGTGCACAGCTTGCTGGATTCTCTTCCTCCCTCTGTCTCTGCCCCACCCCAGATCGTACACTCTCTTTTTCTCTCTCAAAAATAAATAAATAAACATAAAAAAAAATATTTTTGTTCTTTTGATTGGTAAAAGCTGTCTGAGACATAAAGCAAGTTGACCAAATGTGTTTCCACATGAAACACTGTCAGTGGATTCTAGCATGATGAAGTATATTTATATGCAAAGATATATGCTATCACAAGAGCTACAATAAAAAATTGCCCCATCTATCACATAATAATATTTATTTTATTCTTAAAATGCCACACTGTCTTTCTGCTCATACAGAAGAGTCTATAATTTGCACACTGTTTTTGAAATAATACACTTCTGAGTTTTACTATGAAAAGGGTGAAAAACTGGTTTAGAAAACTAATTCCAGGCTTATTTCTGCTACTTATTACCCATGTCATATTAGACAAACAAATTAGCCTCTTTGGTTCTTGTTCTCCACTATATAAAATAAAGTGATGGTTGCATTACATTATCTAATTCTATATGGTCTTCCTAGGTTCAAAATATCTATGAATAAATTACTCTGCAAGTGATTTGTTTCTCATAATTTTCACTTGATTTTTCTCAATGAGAGTTGTGACAAGTTGTGAGAAGAATCAGCCACTTACACTGTAACTTAGTTTAAACACAATCAGAGATTTGGAAGAATTTGTGGCCTTTGAAGTTTGTGGACTGAAAACTACAACTGTGTTCTGAATCCTATGCAACTTGTAATCTTACTCAATAGATGTTGTTCATCATATCACCTCTTTGTGCTCCCCAAATGAGCTAACTTAAGACATGTTTAAAGATTTAAGCATGATTACCACAGGTTAAGAGGTTAGAGATCAGATTTTTGTTTCAGAAAACAATCATAAAAATATCTATTTTAGAAAATAGTTTTAGAGATTATCCAGTATCCAGTATCCAGTAATCCTATTGATGCTGGATGCATTAAAATAAACTTTTTCTTATTCCTCCTTTCATATTTTAACATTAGACCAGATCTATTTTTCATCATGATAGCTAATTATTAAATGCAATATAAACCAGGCATTGGCCTAAATTCTCTCCATGCAATTCTTCATTGTTTTTATATAAACTCTACAGGTATATAATTTTGTTTTCATTCCTGTTTCACAGAAAGGATAGTAGAGATTTAGAAAGTCAAAATGACTTGTCCAAAGTCAAAAAGCAAGTAAGGCAGAGGTATCCAAACCCAAGTCATTCTGCCTCTAAAGTCTATGTTCTGAAACACTACATTTTATTTTCTTTAAAAGAAAAAGAAAAGAAAAGAAAAGAAAACATATCCCTTAAAAGGCACAAGCTAACTAAATCAGTCTTCTACTGCTCTTAACCCCTGTCGTGATGCCCAGATTCACAATCACAATCCCTTACAGGTAATAAAAAGTAATGTTGAGAACAAACAGATGCAAGGTGGGCGTTTTTATCAACATAAGGCATTAAACTTGAATTAAATTCAAGTTATCTCACATGAAATTCTTGGGGAAAATGTGTCAGAATTTGGATTCACTGAAATTTAAGAAAGATAATAAGGTATATATACTATTTATTACATAACTTAGCATTAATGTTTCATCAGCAAAACTTACAAACATTTATATTAAGTGGCATTAAAAAAAAAACCTCTAAATAGGCTTACATTGTTTCAGGTCAGGATTTGTAACGAAATAAATTATTAACAAGTTTTCCTTTATGAAGCTCTTTAAATTTTAGAGATATGAATAAGAAATCATGTACCTACACTTCTTTCTATTAAAAAAAGACAAGCAATATAATCTTAAATTTCTACTATTTATTCTATTTTCATTTCAGTTTTTAGTTTTGCTCTATTTTATAAGCAGCAAATTTCATGGACTCTTGATTACACTCTGCTTAAGTAGAAAAAAGAGAAGTCAAAAATTTCATTTGAAAAACCTTATACCAATACATTTCTTAATTGATATAACTTGAGGTTTTCTAAAAATTCAGACTTGGTGTTATCCAGAGTCTAATTTGTATCAATCCTACATTATAGATCTTTCTCTCTTATGGTTTCCTAAAGGCCATATGTTAATTTATATTTGTTAAGATTTCATATTTTCTTTTAAGGCTTCCTAAAAAATATATAAATATCTTAAGAAAAGGAATTATATTCATTATTATTATTATTATTTTTTATTACACAAGGCCCCTAAGAATTTGGAGTATATTGTGATCCCCTTGCAAAGTAACTTACTGGCAATTTAAAAGTCTTTAGCCTTGATTGTTTCAGATTGTTTTTCTTGATGTTTGTTTATTTTTGAGAGAGAGACAGAGAGAAACAGCACAAGCAGAGGAGGGGCAGAGAGAGGGAGACACATAATCTGAAGCAGGCTCCAGGTTTCAAGTTGTAAGCACAGAGCCCGATGCGGGGATAGAACCCACAAACCACAAGATCGTGACCTGAGCCAAAGTCGTATGCTTAACCAACTGAGCCACCCAGGCACCCCTGCTTCAGGTGGATTTTAACTCGCATATTCAATCATCTTTGTTTTGAACATTCAGTATATAATGTTATCAAAATATCAATTCTAAATTTATATTGCTCCATTAATTTGAGTAGCTTAGATAACTAAAAAACAAAATCAAATTTGAAAATGTACAGGTGTCTTCTCTTGAAATTACCCGAATCATATCTCAATTCATCCAAGTGTAGTCAAAGAATCAGACAGATCTTTCTTCTAAATTCCTTTCTAAATAGAAGTAAAAACTTTGAAATTATAATGTGCCATAAAATCATGGGTTGCCATTAATTTACTTGTAGGAGAAAAGTTAAGGACGTTTTGCCTAGCTGATAGAAGAGGATTTTCAGAAATTCCCCCAGTTTCTTGTTATCCATCGAACTCTTCACCATAAATCATATCCACATGCTGCCAAATAATACAAAGACAAATTCTGCTCCAAGTAGAAAATAGAACAAGAGAAAGGGGGAAATATACCATTTCATTGGGCTAACACACATAATGCTGTTATTTTACATCACTGGATCATGCCAGTTCCTAATTATGACATATCAAAATCAACATTACAAGCTAGAAGGAGCAAGTAACAGTAGCAGAGTCATTTGATGCCATTTCAAGCTATTGAACAGTTCGGGACCTCGTTTTTAATGGCCTATACCTCCAGACATATTCTTATTTTTTCCCTCAAGACATATTCTTATTCCTCCTCCCAATTTCATTTATTTCAGTGAATTTGTTATCAAAATAGCCACTGAAATATCAAAGAGGCAAAAACATTGCTAGGAGCATCAAAGGCTTAAGGTGAAACCTAAAATATCACTTTCTTTGATATCCAATTGGTAATTAAAATAGTTTTGTTTCATATTGGCAGGGGGGAAAAACCTTCAAACATCCATTTATTTTAAGGACCTAAAATGTGACATCATATATTGAAGAGATGTCACATAAATATACTTAAGATCTTCTAACTAAATTCTGTCCATAAAATATGAAATATTAAATATGAAAACAGAAAAAAAATGGTCTTAAGTGACACAAATGTGTTTTGTGGGGTTCTGTTGTTATTTAAAGATGATTGTATAAATAGGAATGGTCATCTCAAAAATTTACCATACAGATTAAGAACAGGAACGACAAATGTGGTTTCTACAAAGAATAAATCTGTGTATTCTGCAAGGATCAGTTTAAGTATTTTCAAATGGTTTACTGCCAGAGCCTAGTTTGATTAATATAAAAAATATATTTATATATCATCTAAATGTCTTTAAAAGATCTGTGGGATGGTTTTCATAATTGGTTTTAAATTTCTTGTAAATAAGAAAGCAATGGTATGAAAATTACAAAAAGAGTCATCAAGTTACATGTTCATAAATAACACTGTTCCACTTGAGAAATAAGCTTCCCACAGCATTGATTCTATCTCAGCACAAATAACTCATCAGAAAATACTACACACACTTGCCAGACCTGTTTTCACAGCCTTTGGAAATAGAGTGCTTAATAACTAGACTCATTAATGCTAATGGTAAATCAGTGAGATTAAATATTTCTATAAATCATTTCATTAATAAAACAGAGGAGCCATTAAAGAACCATTGAACTGTTAAGCTGCAATATTTCAGAATCAGCATTTTATAAACATTTCAATTAGCACAGGTTGACGATATCCATAAAGACACAGCTCACCAATGCCACAGGATAGAAAAGTGTGCGTGGCCAAGCAAATCATAAAGAATGCAATTTTGTAATACAGAACAACAATCTATGTAAACAGAACAGATTTATATATATATATATATCTATATATATATATATAGATATATATATATATGTATATCTAGATATATATATAGATATAGAGAGAGAGAGAGAACCACGTTCTGTCTCATGTAGCTTTCAAGAACCTTCTGAAGGATGGGATGGATATTCACTAGCACACTATCATTTTGCTATTACCCTGAGATGGATCATGAGCAACATCAATGATATTTGAGCAGTTGAGACTAAAGAACTGAATATTTAAACACAAAAAGAATAATGATAACTTACTATAGCCCTCAGTAAGAATGTTCAACATATGTAAGAGATGAAAAATGAGAACAGAGAGTATGCATTTCAAATAGTGCTACCAAAAGCACAAAGCATGAATGACCACAGACTAAGTGGTACATAAAAGTATGAGTGGGGTCTTTCATACATGAAAACTTTACTCTCTGTTTAGCTTGTATTTCCTTTTTAACTGACAGCCAAGTTTACACACACACACACACACACACACATACATACATACATACATACATACATACATACATATATACATACATTTTTAAGACTCCAACTGTACATTTTGATTAACAGGGAAACTATTCAGTTGGTAGAGTTAATTTTACCCTCAAGCCACAATCTCTGCTCCAGTCCAGAATGCTTCTAATTTGCCAGGAAGTGCATATTAGCTCAGGGGAGGTGGGGAGCCAAAGTGTAAGAAAAACAGCAGAACTCCTGGCAGAGGATTGAGGCAAAAATGAGCCCAGGATTCAGAGAAGCTGGGTAAATATCTAAATTCAAATCCCTTGTTTACTATAATGTTTTCTGTGTTGGGAAAACAAGTCCATGCAGCTTAGGTTCTGTGTATCAAAGACAGGAATTCAGGTGACTTTTTGCCAGGCTAGTGTTTGTACTGGCATTTGGGGATTGAGCTTTTTGAAGCTTTCTCATTAGAAAGTGTATGGTGAGCCATATGTTAACCAATGCAGCACTGGCCTGAAATAAGGAAATCAAAAGTAAGAAGTAAAGCAGTATTTCTAAAGTGTCTTTTTAATAATTACATACCTCAAACTACGTATCACCACAAATCCTTTGACTCTATCCCCAAAGAGAGGTGGAGGTCTTTTTTTCCCAATTCCTTGAAGCTGTACTGGATTGAGACGGCCTTAACCAACAGACAGTGGCACAAGGGTACATGCCATATCCTGGTTTAGGAATTAAGAGGACTGGCAGATTTCACCTTTGTGTCCAGGGGCCTTGAGCTACACTGGAAGAAATCCAAATATCCTGAGGTTGTTACGCTTAAGAAGTCTAATCTCCAGGGGAGCCTTAAAGGATGATTTATTTTGTAGAGAATGAGAGAAAAAGATCTTAGGAGAGCCGGGCTTAGAAATACATTCTCTAGGACCAGACACCTCAAAAGAGCTACAGCTATCAAAGACAAAGCATCCAGCCAAATCCTTCACAGATTTCTGATCCAGAAAGTTACTAGCAAAATGAAATGGTTGTTTCAGCCATGTGGTTTCAGTGCTTGTTTGTTACAAAGCTACAGATAACCAAGACATGAGAATCTTCCATGTCTACAAATTTTAACTTATTAAAAACCCCAGCAATGTACCAAAGTTATTTTTTTATCCCTCCAGACTGATGCGTCTTTTTGTTGTTTTTAATAAGAGTCACTAATTATAGCAAGACATCCAAAGTCATACAAACAGTTTGGCACTCAATAAATAAATCATGCAATATTGGCATTTATGCTAGCAACTTATTCCTAGGTGATGATTTTTACTAGTTAGGAAAATTACTTTATACATATCTTCTCAGGCTTTAAAAAGCAAAAGCCTAAAAAATTGTCCATATTTCAGGAAAAACTAATAAAATTCTCCTGTTCTTTAGCTTAATTTTGCTTAATCTTTTATAATGAATTACATTTTTTAATGGAATGGGCTATTACCAATAATACATATTTTGAGAAGGATTATAGGGATGGATATGGGTCTCTAGGATGCTGTGGGCATAGATGATCACAGTAGTTTTATTAATTTAGAATATTTGTGCTTGATGAAATATTTATTTCAAAGAATTGCCCAATGATTAATTTTCAGTTTGCCATCACATTAGTTGCATATATACTGTATTTATAAATGGATTAAAAACATTAGAGAGAAAGAAATAAAATTGAAGAATATATCAACATAATTTTTGTCTTAAGGATTTGCAATCTGAAAGTATACTAGAGTTTTTTTTTCAATTATTGAGTAGAAAAGAAGATAAAATGTTTTAGCTTGGTAGAGGAGTAACACTAGTAACATAGTTATTAAGTAAAATTAAGATGTCAGATGTCATAAGATAAAACCCATACATGTGATCTTTTGCTAAACTCTGCATACCTAATTTAATCCATTCAATAATCACTACTGAAGTTGCCCTAAAGTGCAACATTTTTTCAACTATCCTTCGTGATTAAGGTTTAATTTTATAAATTTATGATAAGTACAGTTACAAAAGGTAACTAGCAACTGCTATCTAAATATTTGATACAAAAACATATGGATTAATAAAACTACATTTTTATCAACAACCAATAATCTGGATTATTTAATTAAAAATTGGACCTATTTTCTGAGGAATCTCCATGCTGTTTTCTGTAAGTGGCTGCCCCAATTTACATTCCCACAAACAGTGTATGGGGGTTCCTTTTCCCCCACATGTTTACCAACACTTGTTATTTTTTATCTTCTTTTCCTCAAAAAATTAAAAATAGAAATATCATATGATCCAATAATTCCACTACTAAGTATGTACCCAAAGGGAATGAAAACACTAATTTGAAAAGAGATATACATCCCTAAGTTTACTACAGTATTATTTATAGTAGCCATGATACAGAAGCAACCTAAGTGTCCACGGATAGATAATGGAAAAAGAAGATGTGGCACGCACACGCGCGCGCGTGCGCGCTCACACACACACACACACACACACACACACACACACACACAGAGGAATATATTGCGGTCACGAAAATTAATGAGACTCTTCCATTTGCAACAGCATAGATTGACCTAGAGAGTATAATGCTATGTGAAATAAGTCAGACTGAGAAAGACAAATACCATATAATTTCACTTACATGTGTAATCAAAAAAATAAAACAGATGAATAAATAAACAAACAAAAAGGTGAATCAGACCTATAAATACAGAGAACAAACTGGTGGTTGCCAAAGGGAAAGGGGATGAGGGGACAAAATAGGTAAAGGACTGTGGGAGATACAGGCTTCTAGTTTGGAATGAGTAAATCATGGGAATAAAAGGTACAGCACAGGGAATATAGTCATTGATATTTAATACCATTGTATGGTGACAGATGGTATCTACACTTTCAGTGAGCATAGTTTAACATGTGGAGATGTTGAATCACTATGTTGTACACCTGTAACTAATGTAACATGATGATTCAACTCTACTCAAATTAAAAAACTAAGTGGACATTTTGATCAATATAAAGGTGTCATTATTTTAATTATATGTTATTTAGTAAGAGATAATAATAGATTTGTTAAAAAAAGAAAGTTTTAAGGCCAGATTTCCTGGGTTAAAAGACTGATTTCACTGCTTTTCAGCTGTAACATTTTGTGGCCTCACTTTCTCTAAAATAAAATAATTTTAATACTACTTCTTTACAGAGTTACTATAGGCATTAAACAAGTGCCTTCAAAACACTTAACAGTTTCTAGAAAAGCAGAAGATTCCTGTATATATTATATCATTATCATTATTATGAGCATTATTGTAATTACTATTATTTGTTTATGTAAATCACAGCCATCGACACCTTCACTCATGGAGAGTTGTCATTTTTCTCAGAAGCCTGCTTGAAGTACTCCCACAAACTCCCCTGTCTTAATTTACATTCTTGCTTGAAATTGCTTCAATAATAATAGCAAGATTTTTGACGGGACATTTTCTGATTCCTCAGAATTGTTACTATATCCCTCCAAAGCTGAAAACAACAAGTGCTAGGTATATCCCCACGTTTTAAAGAGGAAGGGAAGAAAGACACCCCCTGCAAGGTTTGGTAAGATGTGATTCAGCTCACTGTACCAACATCAACACACCCACCTGATGATCTGTATGAGCAGAGACTTGAGAAACATGAAGAAATGTTGAGACATTCATAGACAGTGAGTGGTAAGGGTTTTCTCTTCCTTTTTGAGAGATCTGCGGAAAATACTGAGCTAATGGGGAAGATATTTCTAAAGGGGTGGAGCCAAGAACCAGATAGGAGAAAAACCTGAGGGAAGAAGAAATCCATGGGAAGCAGTTATAGAAATTGGGGCCACTTGCTGGAACGGGACACTGGCATCATTTATCTCATTTTAGAGTTAGACGTCACTGTTATATACTCTGTTTTTATTTGAGCAGGGGGAAACTGAATAAAATTACGAAAAGAAGTATGTAGACTGTGAGAACAGTCTGTGGTGAGGTAGGCTGTTTTCTCCTGTGATTTCCTGTGAGCTCAGTGGATACTGTGGTAACAAAGAAGGTTGGCTTGCTGGTAGCCTGCCAAGAGGACTACTAAGCAGCAAGAAGATTCGAAGCAACGAGAATTTGGGACTCCAGCAGAATATGGCTGAATACTTCTAAACTAGTCAAATGTGTGAGACACAATAGAAGCTACTTTTGGATGCGTAAAACACAATGAATCTCCTTGAGGGAAGGCACAGCAGCACTAATTTAAATAAGACAACAATGTTGATTATTTTTTCCCCTCATTAAGTTCAGGCTATGAAATACATCAGTTAAATTGTAGTTCTTATAAATTTACTGCATATGAAGCACTTTTACAAAGAGTTTCAGAAAATCCTCCAAAGAGTCTAGAAAATTTATACTCAATCTAGAGAAAACAAAGGAGAGGCTCTGTATTTCTTTGAGTAATTAAAATAATTGAAAATTTAAAAATGCATCTCTTTTTACTTTAAGTCATGTTCAGCCACTGTATCTACTAGTTTAACTGGCAGAGTAGCTATGGGGGACTTAGGCTCAGGTCAAATCTTGTCACTATTGATAAGAACTGCAAAACTGTGACAGGAATAGGGAACCATTTTCTGAAGAAGGGCAAAAACGAAGAGCAATGGTCTCCTGAAACATTTATGTAAGGGGACAATAAAAAAGCATGTGATTGGGCAACAAAGATAAAATTAATTTTCTCCCATTTTAATTTGCTTGGACTCTGGTATTGTTTTTACATGTTCCAATACACGACACACCTTATTTTTCCATCTCAACTTTCCAACTGCTGGAATTAAGGATGCTAAAAATAATTAATCATAGTAGTATAAATATAGTATACTATTATTATAATTAATAGTAGTAATTAACAGAAAATCCAAGAAACCATCCATGTTGCAAGTAGACCTCTAGTCCATAGTTCTTATTTAATGGTATAGAAGTGACTATGTAGTACAATTTCATGACAGTTACAAAACAATACATGATAAATTGTGGTCTTATTTGAGTTCTCTTTGGAGAGACAAGCAACTAAATGCTCTAATTTTTAGTTGTTACGTGTGCAATGTAAACTAGCTTGGTAAAAATAATCTAATATTTTTATTCTACTATACTTTTGATGTCAATATTTAAAGAAAAAATACAAACAGAGTACTAGGAATGTAGCAAGGAAAAATGCAAAGTCAAATACCAAAATGACATTAGGATTAATACTTTTTGCTGTAAAAGGCCAATCTAAAGCAGAAAAAAAAAAAAAAAACACAAGAAAACAAGGTACTTCTCTTTAACCTTTAATCACATTATTTAAGAGAAAGCAAGGAAAGGTAAAAAATGATATAAAATATAATAAAAATTTTAAGAATCAGAAAGGAAGAAATAGGAAGGCTTTCAAATTCAGCATCTAGAAAAAGTAAAATATCAAAACTAATATAAAATCCAGTTGTTGGAATCATAGGGATGGAACTTAACAATATGGAGGCAAGGAAAATTATCCCTTTGAATTTTAATGTATAAGTTCAAGTGAACAGATGAAAACAAGTAGTTTCCAATAAGGCTGCTTTCTCAGGGGAATTATGTGAAAGGAAGCTTTGGGCTTCTGGCATCCAAATGACAAATGAAATTGAGAAGATGGCAGTTTCAACTTATAAAATGTGCCATTAAACATTCAGTATGAAACCATTAAAATGCATGATGTTATTTAAGAGGAAGAGACTAGTCAACTGCAACTGAGTTCTGCTATCACATTCCAAATGCCACATCAGCTGCCACCTGGCTTTGATTCCATCCCAGATCTGGATAGTTGTGTATGAGACAGTTTTTGTCCTGCAGATCCAGTTCTTCTGCTGACCCACATTTTCTATTCTATCCTTGGGCTCACTGTCCTCATTCTTCCTTTCTAGTGACTTGAATATCCATTAAAATTCTCTTTCTAATGCCAACAGTACATACAAGCCAACAGAGAGAATGCAGGTGAACAACTCTGTGTGGTTAAATATTCACTAACTGAAATGCTCAGGAAATAGGGCATCATGATTTATTGAAAAAGCCTTATTACTATTCTACAGAAAATACTTACATAGTGCTTACCATGTGTCAGACATGACTGTTAAGAGCTTTATGTTTATTAACTCATTTGATCCTCCCAACAACCCTACCAATTGAGGACAATTATCTCTATTTTGCAGATGGAGAACTTCAAGAAACAGAGAGGTTAATAACCTATATAAGGTCATATCTGGAAAAAGGTAGAGGCAGGATATAAATGCAGACAATTTGGTTGCAGAAGTTGGGCTCCTGAATATATGAATCCCAATGCCTCTCAGTCTCACTAAACATATTTCTCAAGTATTTGTTTATTTACTGCTATGGTGAGTCAATGGATTGTTTAATTCTATTCAACTACCTTGGTAATTATGCAGTATTTGGGAATCATTAGGCTGATGATGAATTATATAATTCAATAATGCTGGAAAAAACATATGGGATATTGAACACACACTTATATTCTATATAAAGTTTCAGTTATATCATGTAGAATGACAGGATATGAAATAACAAAAATGTAGTACTGCATCTCAAAAGTATACATTTTATGAAGACAAACATGTGAATGTATCCCTACAAAATTATGACACAGAAAATGGTAGAGGATAAACAAGATATGAGAGAACCAAGAATAAAACAAAAGAATATCTGGAGGCTGATGAGATAAGTCTCCACAGAGAAGGCACATTTGAGCTGAGTATAAAATGATGACTATGTCCCAAAGTCTGCAGAACATATAGAATAATTTAAAATGAAATCTCCATAAGTTGATCAACAGATACCTGTTAAGAGTTTGCTACTGCAACAAAGGTAAAGGATACTGGTAAAAAATATAAGTAATTGCCCCAGGTCTGAAAATTCTGAATCAAGAAAAAAATTTTGAAAAGCTAAGCAATACTGTAGGTGTTACACCTATACCCCTTTCTTCTAAAAAGTTGAGTGTAACTAAACAAATATATATTAAATAATTACTGTGACTGCAAAGTATTATTGGTAAATCACAAAGGAGACATAAAGCCTGCCATGTAAGAGCTCAAAACCTCATTAAGACAACAGATAAATTACACAGCCCCCTGATTAAAGGCAGACTCTGATAAGTCCCTTAAGAGGACTTTGGTTAAGCCCTATTTGAGAAAAGATAAGGAAGAAATTAACTCTAAATGGAGATATATGTGGTTAGTGAGCTGGGGTAAGATAATTTAAACAGATTTATCAAGTGTTCAGGTTCTAAGGACTTACTGAATATTCTTAGCAATGCTATATATAGATATTACTA
Source organism: Panthera leo (assembly GCF_018350215.1). NCBI lineage: Eukaryota > Metazoa > Chordata > Mammalia > Carnivora > Felidae > Panthera > Panthera leo. The sequence continues at coordinate 164,519,110 of NC_056679.1, read as the reverse complement.
AAGTCTCTATTTTAGAGATGAGGAAACTGCAAGGTAGAGATGTTTCAGTAACATCCAAACTCCACATAGTATGGGGGAACCTGGGAAGTCTCACTACATTGCCCCACTCCTAACTAACTTTACTAACTCATGAGTGCAATGAAAACAAGATTAAGAAATAAGGAACATGTTTACATTGAGCAGAAACAAAATAACTATACCATATTTGATAATAATGATTAGAAAGTTAATCCATAAAAATAATGTAAATTGTTACAGTACATTAATAAATAATGGGTACATAAAATATATTTCCTCAGAAAGTTGGTTACTGTATGGGAATGTGGATCTGCATGCTATTCACCATGTGAGTAGGCATGGAGTATGCCAAATCTGAGCACTGCATAGCATTCAGGAAGATATTCGGAGGTCCAAGCACCAATAAGAGGAAAAGGCTGCTGACAATTTTTATTCTTATGATTAGAAGAGCAAGGTGAGCTAAGATCTCAGTTCCAACCTAGGGGCTTCATTTTCCTGTTAATAAAAGCTACATGCAAATGAAGTGACTACAAAAAAGAAATAGTCTAGATCTATATTCATTTCAGCTAACTCTACCTGAGTGAGGGTTTTGAGGTAGAATTTCTGAAGGATTCAAGTGGAGGGCTTTGTTGAAATCATGTGAGGAATGCCTACCTATGAATAAAAGGGTGAAAAGACTATACTCTTGAGACCTCCTAAGTACTGCAAATGTGTTCTATTTCCTATAGGTATGTTTTAAAAGAGATTTCATAAACCGCTTGATCTTATCTACTCTACCAGGGAACACTGATACTTGGATAAAACCTGGACCAAAAGCAAGTTAAGTTTTTATGAATGTTTGTATTACAGAAGGATTGGTAATTTGCTGCCTATATATTTGGCCTTAACTTTGACACTCTGCAGGAAAACTACCTCCACCTAAAAGAGTTAGCATGTACAGACATAGAGTCAAGAAAACATAGCAGAGATAGCACAGTGTGGAGTAGTTGTGTATGTTTATCACCCTGATATTCATGGTCCCTTTCATAAGTCATTGACTTACATACAGAATGGTCTGTGGACACATGGAACGGAGACTCAGTTTCTAAGTTCCCTTTGAATACAGTATGATCTCAAGCCTGAGATACAGCTAAAGACACAGAAGTAGAAATGTTGTATGGCATGTCTTCTTTTTTCCTCCTTCCCCTACCTACATTCTGCTTAGAGCATAGATATCAACACTTGAGATTCATTTGGATTATGAGGATGGACGCCACACCATGTGGGTGGCAAAGCATAGAGCTAGAAAGAGCTCAGGTCCTAAAAGGCTTATATATAGTAAAGCTGCTTCATCATCATCTGATTTCTTGCCTCAAGAATTATACATGAGGGGCACCTGGGTGGCTCAGTCGGTTAAGCATCCAACTTCAGCTCAGGTCATGATCTCACAGTTTGTGGGTTCGAGCCCTGCATTGGGCTCTGTGCTGACAGCTCAGAGCCTGGAGCCTGCTTTGGATTCTGTGTCTCCTTCTCTCTCTGCCCCTCCTCCTCCTCCTCCTCTCTCTCTTTCTCTCTCTCTCTCTCTCAAAAATAAATAAACATTAAAAAAAAAAAGGGAGCGCCTGGGTGGCTCAGTTGGTTAAGCGTCCAACTTCGGTTCAGGTCATGATCTCACAGTTTGCGAGTTTGAGCCCCGCGTCAGGCTCTGTGCTGACAGCTCAGAGCCTATAGCCTGCTTCAGATTCTGTGTCTCCCTCTTCCCTGTCCCTCCCCGACTTGTACTCTGTGTCTTTCTCTCTCAAAAATAAATAAACATTAAAAAAAAAAAAAAGAATTGCACATGAAAGGGAAATAAAATTCTCTCTTCTTTCAGTTGTTATTTTGGGCCTCTTATTAAAAACAAACAAAGAAGCAAACAAAAAAGAAAAACAAAAAAAGAAACACCTAACTCTAATTGATACACTTCATGTATCACAGAAATGTTGGCAAGGTTAATCACTACCATATCAGAAAGAGTTTTGATAGCTAAACTTATGTTTCTGTATTTATGTCCTGAAAAACCAAAGACAACTAATGAACGATTTAGTGTTAATAGGAGGATCCAACACTTCTCTCAAGTAGCTAGCTAAGAGGCTATTGTAATAGACCAGGAACAAGTAGAATAAGCATAAAATATGGAAATTGCATATTAAAAATGGCATTGAGAAATCTCTCTACTCTATATCGTATATTCATCTCTATATTCTCTACTCTCTATTCACCCCTCTCCTCCAGTCTGGAATTTAGTTTATTTACTTTGAAAAGTGATTTTTTCAATCACTGCAAATATCTAAAAAAAATGCTTTCTTTAAAGCATTTGAAGTAAAAAAGACTAATTTCTTTTTTGAAATAGTACATTTTCCTCCAGCTTTCTCTCAGACCTTGAACCTCATTCTTCTTTATTCTGAAAACAACCCTGTTTAACTTGCCTGGGATGCTGGACTGAAGGAGAGCGGCAAAGATAATTGTATATTTGTGTACAGGATTAGCAAATCTTGGGCAAGCTTAAAGGCTTTATGCCCTATTTAAAATTCAAGGCTGGTTTGTATGAAAATAGTCCACAAAGTGTAAACAACTAGGGGTTAGCTTTTATTATAACAACATTTTCCCACAGAACTGTACTCTCGTTACTTTATATATTCTGAGAACTTCTATAAGAGGTGGTGTTATTTAAGACAACTTTCTCCCTATTTTTCCCCCTTTAAATGCAACTTCCATATAACAGGAACATTATTTTGATTTCTTAAGTAGTAATTAACACATTGCATTTTTAAAAATTTAAGTAACTATATAAAATATATAACAAAAATTTTAAGTGCAAAGAAAACTTTTTTCCAGCTTAATAAGCACACACATTCTGTGATTTCATATCTGCTTTAGCCTAATTATTTTTACACTAAAATTATTTTTTTAATGATTCAGATAAAGAAATACCAGTTTTGACTCCCAAACTTCATAGATGAATAGTTTACTTATTTGTTCCTTCAACAAAATGCATAAGTCCCTGTGTTAAAAATCCCAAAAAGATAACTAAGATGTCACTCCTTCTCTCTCAGGTTTCATAATGTGGAGACAGATCCCTGAGAGAGGCAGGAACACCAGGCTGTGGCAAGTCTGACGAAAGAAAAGAAGGGAAATCTAAGAAAAATTCATAGTTTTTTGCTACTGCCTGAAGCAGAAGTTGTTTTGAGAGTAGGAATAAAAAAAAAAAAAAATAGTAAGGCTCAGCATGGCAAGAGTTTTGTCCCAAAGTTTTGACTTGAAAAAAACAAGAGACAGAGACAGAGACAGAAAGAGAACTGTCTGCAGTGTGAAGAATGAAATGACAAGGGAAGACCTTAGAAGGAAAGGGAATAGTCAAGAAGCTATTTCAACTGTTCAGGTTAAAAATGATGGTCCGCTGAACAAAAGCAGTGGGAGAGTACATTTGGGGAATGAGACAGAAGGGAGAGATATGAAGGAGGTGGAATCAACAGAACTTATGCTCAAATGAATATTGTGTACACATCAGGAACTAGAGAAGTAAAAGAATACTATCAAGATTTCTACTTGTGATAAAGGAATATATGTCATGTCATTAATGGAAATGTAAAAATGAGGAAAAGAAGCAAGTTTTAAAGTTAGGTGGAGGATGAAAACTTTTTTTTTTTTTTTTGACATGTTGAGTTTGAGGTACATGCAAAATACCCACAAGGAGATATCTCGTAGGCTTGCAGATACACCTATCCAACAGTACAAAATAACTCTGTCCTAGGAATATACACAATAATGGCTTATAGAAAATACTACGTTTCTCCTTCCTAGCTTTCTATGATACTGGGCTCACTAGCTTTCATTCTAAATCTCTGCTTCATATCAGTTATAAAGTTTTTAGTCCATTAGTCTTCAAATATTAATATGACTTGCTATTCTATTCTAAACTGGAGTGATTCTCCTACCCACATGATCTCTTTTCAAAAACTGAAATGCGTTTGTCATTTTATAACTATTATTATGGGGGCACCTGGGTGGCTCCGATGGTTAAGCATCCAACTTCAGCTCAGGTCATGATGTTACGGCTCATGAGTTTGAGCCCCACATCGGGCTCTGTGCTGACAGCCCAGAGCCTGGAGCTTGCTTCAGATTCTGTCTCCCTATCTCTCTGTCCCTCCCCTGCTCACACTCTTTCCCCCTCTCAAAAATAAACCGTAAAATTTTTTTTAAAAATAAAAAAATAAAACTATTATAGGGATAACATTAAGTTGAACTTGCCAATATTTGAATATTTTGACCTATAAAAATGGCAGCTATATATCTTTTTTGGTTTTTCTTTATTAAGAGACAGAGAGAGAGAGAGAGAGCAGACACGTGAGTGCATGAATGGGGGGAGAGGAGCAAAGTCAAAGGGAGAGAGAGAAAATGTTAAGCAGCCTTCACCCCCAGTGCAGAGCCCAACACAGGGCTCGATCCTATGACCATGAGATCATGACTTGAGTCAAAATCAAGTAGTACTCTCAACTGATTGAGCCACCCAGGAGCCCCTCTATATGGTTAATTCTAATATATACATATTATAGTATTAAACAAATTGTAAAATACATAAATTAGTACAATTATTCATAAAGTGATTCAAGATTACAGGATTAAATTATGGTGATATTTTCAAGTTTTTTTCCCATTAATACACATATTGACAAAAGTAGTATCATAGTATATATACTATGCAGACTTGCTTTTTTCATGCATTCTATCATAGAAATCTTCTCTTATCAATATCTACCTTTTAATGCTTGTAAATAATTTCATTATTGTCTCCCTTATTATAAAAATGCATCTAATTTTTTCTTTTGCATTTATATTTTGTGCATGTGTCCAATTCTCAGGATAAATTCCATTCTCATGATAAACTTCAGTCAAATGCATGTGCTCTCAGAGCTTCAACATGCTGAAAACTTGAAGACAGGAACATCTATTCTAAGAACATCTATTACCTGAACTGTGCTTCTCTATTTTTTTTTTAACTTCTCCATCTTGGTGTCTGAAAGTTTCTTCAATGCAATGTGTCCTACACAAATTTTTTTCATCAAGATATTTTTATTTTATTATTAGATTTTTTTCTTTGGTTTTCCTTTCTTTTTAAATTTAAATCCTAGTTAACAAATAGTGCAATAATCTATTTCAGTAGATTTTAGTGATTCAACACTTACATAGAATACCCATACTCATACCAATAAGTGCTCTCTGTAATGCCCATCACCGACTTAGCACATCCCCTCACCCAAATCCCCTCCAGTAACCTTCAGTTTGTTTTCTGTATTTAAGAGTCTCTTATGGATTGTATCCCTCTCTGTTTTTATCATATTTTTCCTTCCCTTCCCCATGTTCATCTGTTTTATTTTTTAAATTCTACATCTGAGTGAAATCATATGATATTTGTCTTTCTCTGAGTTATTTTGCTTAGCATAATATATTCTAGTTCCATCCACAATGTCACAAATGGCAAGATTTCATTCTTTTTGTTTGCTAATATTCCATTGTATATATACACCACATCTTCTTTATCCATTCCTCAGTTGATGGATATTTGAGATCTTCCCATAATTTGGCTATTTTTGATAGTGTTGCTACAAACATTGGGGTGCATGTGCTTCTTCAAATCAGCATTTTTGTATCCTTTGGGTAAATACCTAGTACTGCAATTGCTGGGTCATAGGGTAGTTCTATTTTTAACTTTTTGAGGAATCTCCATACTGTTTTCCAGAATGACTGCATCAGTTTGCATTCCCACCAACAAATACAAAAGTGTTCCCCTTCTATGCATCCTCGCCAACATCTGCTGTTTCCTGAGTTGTTAATGTTGGCCATTCTGAGAGGTATGAGGTGGTATCTCATTGTGGTTTTGATTTGGATTTCCCTAATGATGAGTGATGTTGAGCATTTTTTCATGTGTCTGTTAGCTTTCTGGATGTCTTCTTTGGAAAAATGTCTGTTCATATATTTTGCCCATTTCTTCACTAGATTATTTATTTTTTGGTGTTGAGTTTGATACTTGATAAGTTGTTTACAGATTTTGGATAATAACCTTTTATCCAATATGTCATTTGCAAATATCTTCTCCCATTCCATCAGTTGTCTTTTAGTTTTGCCAATTGTTTCCTTCACTGTGCAGAAGTTTTTATCTTGATAAGGTCCCAATAGTTCATTTTTGCTTTTGTTTCCCTTGCCTCCAGAGACGTGTCAAGTAAGAAGCTGCTATGGCTGAGGTCAAAGAAATTGTTGCCTGTTTTGTCCTCTGGGATTTTGATGGATTCCTGTCTTATGTTTGGGTCTTTCATCCATCTTATTTTTTGTGTATGGTGTAAGAAAGTGGTCCAAGTTCATTCTTCTGCACGTGGCTATCCAATTTTCCCAACATCATTTGCTGAAGAGACTTTCATTTTTCCATTGGATATTCTTTCTTGCTTTGTCAGAGATTAGTTGGCCATATGTTTGTGGGTCCCTTTCTGAATTCTCTATTCTGTTCCATTGATCTATATGTCAGTAGTGTACTGTTGATGAGTACAGCTGTCTAAGCAGATTTTTATTTCTCAATTTTGTTCAAGAGCACTATCCTCTTGCCAAATATTTATTTATATAATTATATAATTATATTATTTATATAAACCAAAACCAAAAAAATCAAACAACCAAAAACCCTGGGAATCATCCTGGAACACTCCCTATCCTTTAACCTGTATCCAAATTAGAGGCTTTCTTGACCACTTTCTGTACATTTTACATCTTTGGATTGTCATTAAACTGTGCCCCTTATCTACAACCCTGAGGTCTTTAAGCCCCTTATCAGATCCTTCCTGCATTCTTACTCCCTCCAGAGACCCATCTTTTTTTTAATACTGTTAAAGTGATCTCTGTATACTTAAAATATTTGTTGACACTCTATTTGCTATAGGGTAAAACCCAAATCTTTTAAATTCCATATAAGAGCTTATATTTCCTGGACCCTGCTTTTCTTTCCTAATCCTTGCATCATGATTCTCCTCTTCACTCCAGTCATACTGGACTAAGAGACATTCCCAAATGCTGGCATTTCTTCCTCGTTGGGTTTCATTCGACTCCCTCTCCCTTCCTGACCACTTGACTAGCACATATAATTACCCCTCAATATTCAGCATGTTTCTTATGTATCCTATCCCTTATCTTCCTAATAGAATAACTTGGCTCTTCATGCCCAGCATCCTACATACACTCTTTTATATCAAAGAGCTATCATGAATATTTAATTACCTATGTGTTTGCATGTATATATGTGTGTGTGTGCATATATATTTTTTTTCAATTGCCTCCCTCTCTCTCTCTCTCTCTCCCACTCTCTCTCTCAGAATATATGTGACGTTTCTACTTCTCTACAATGAAGAAGGAAATACATCTAGTTTATATCCATATCCCTAAAATCTAAGTAGAGATTCTGACTGAATCCTTGCTGGCTGGCTGGATGGCTGGCTGGCTGGCTGGCTGGCTGAGTGATGGATGGATGGATGGATGGATGGGTGGGTGGATGGATGAATGATGGATGATGAATGGATTAAAAAGATGGATGGAGAAAGGGAAAAAATCATGAAAATAAGTTACCTGATGATGAAGCAGGAGTGAAAATCTAAACGTTTGCAGAAAAAGGGAGCGAAATTAATTAACGGTGTTTGTCAAAATAAAAGTGTAAAAAAAGCACATAGAGTGGTGTATTACAAATGAATGAAGGGGAGATTTTTAAGGAGAAAATGGTCAGCTTAGATTAATTCATAGAGATGCCAGATAGGATTAAAAAAAGAAATTTTTCTAGTCACTAGAGACTACTTTGTGACTTATACATTTGGAGTGAACGTGTATTCTGAGTTTTAATGAATATTTTAATCGATTGGTAAGATTAAAAGACTGTCATAGACATTGTCTCATTTTGGGGAAAAGAGAGTAACAAAAATGTGGCTAATATTAAATATTTTGCAATTGTTGCTTTAAACATATATTACCACATACCCACACATTTCTTGTGTCGATTCCTTAGAAGATAATTAGTTAATTTCAACTACAAACACTTCCATACTGCAATATGTATTCTTCTACACAAAAATAGTTTTTTTCTCCTTGGAGATTATTACATATTTAAGCATGGTCATTTACTATTTTAATTCTATATATGACACTTAGGTACCTATCTAGATAGATAAACATAGGTACGGACATACAGACTTACCTACCAATTTGTCAAATTCTCTACCTTGCTATCCTGTATCCATTTAAATAGCCATTATTTTATCTATCTGTACTTTGGAAAATGTTATTATTTTCTCCATGCACGTTACACTGTTTGTTTTTTCAGTTTTTTGGGGGAATTCCACTGCTACTTCAGCACCATGTTGTATTAAATATTGTACTGATTCTCAAACTGTTCAACTGACTATATGTTCTAGTTAAATTTGGCTTTTACATAACAGAATTTCACATGGACATTACATCTCTGTTGATTCCCAACTCTATGCCCAAAAAGATTAAGTTATTCCACAAGAAGATATTTAAATGATTTAATGTGAAGTTTGTCTATTTATTAAGTATTTTACCAAGGAGTTTAAAGCCAAATTAAAATGTAAACATTACATTAAGAATGAAATTCTTCTTGGGGCACCTGGGTAGCTTAGTTGGTTAAGCATCTGCCTCTTCGTTTTGGCTCGGGTCATGATCTCACAGTTCGTGGGTTCGAGCCCTGTGTCAGTTGGGATTGGGATTTTCTCTCTCTCTCTCTCTCTCTCTTTCTCTCTCTGCCCTCTCCCTTCCTCTCAAAAATAAATAAACATTAAAAAAATGACACTCTTCTTCAGACTATTTAAAAATATACACATAGATACACGTAATATGTGATATACATGTAATTATATATACATTTATGTACATAATTATATGAGCATTAAATGAAAATTCACAGGATAGCATTCATAGAACACCATCCTCCGTAATCCTTTACATAGAATAAGTTCCCTGAAAAAGCTGGTGCACTACATATTTCTGAAATTGACTTAAACATTTGAAAATCCATGTTCTGTATTTTATTTTTAACATATATATATATATTAAACTGGTATCAACACTTTACAATGGAAAGATAAATTGACAAAGGCTACAAAATAAGTATTTTGTTTTCTCCATTGGTCTTGATTTTCATATATTTAAATTTTTACATTAAATTAATCTTAAACACAATAAAATATATCCTTTCCTTCAGCAACTTTAGTCACTAAGAAAACACCAAAACACAAATTAAAACAAAAAATAAACACATTTTTCATCATTTTCCTTTTTTTTTTCCATTGTTTTCCCTAGCAATAGGTAAACGTTTTCACTTTGAAATTCTTTAATGGCTTCAATTTGGTGATTATGGTCACGCTGAGGAGATAAAGTAATTCTTTCCCTACACTGCTTTCATTTGTTTACTCCTTGACTGAGACATCATTGTCATTCTGGTTACAACATCACAGAAAATTTACCTTTGCTGTTTCTTAGTTTCCATTTATCCTCCCTCATCTCTTTCCTGACATAAATACATTGATACTGAAAAAAATATAAAAGGCTACTGGTAAGAAAAAGATTGATGTAGGGAAAGAATAACACCATAGACTCATATGTTTTTGTCACCTTTTACAAATATGGGGACACACACACACACCCCTCTTGAGCTTCAATGTCCATACATACAAATTCAGATGTAAAGCACCTGGCCACACACAATAAAAATTTCCTACAAAGCTTTTTGAGAAAACTCATCTATAATACTTTTTTCTTAGGCTTTCTAATAATTATAGGTTCTTGTTTTCAGATACCAGGCCCCAATAATCTTGACCAACCTTCCAAAGAATATTGACAATAATGATTATCAATTTTTTATTCTCTCAGTATCAAACTCCCTTATCTTTTTCTGCTATTATATTTTGATTGTAAAAAGAATGTTTCAGGACACCTGGGTGGCTCAGTAGATTGAGTGTCAGACTTTTTCTCAGGTCATGATCTCATGGTTCATGAGTTCAAGTCCCATATCAAGCTCAGTGCTGTCAGCACAGATCTGGCTTTGGAATCTCTTGTCCCCTTCTCTCTCTGCCCCTCCACCGCTCACACGCACACGCACACACACACACACACACACACACACACACACACACACACTCTCTCTCTCTCTCTCTCTCTCTCTCTCTCTCTCCCCTCCCACCCCCAAAAGCAAACTTTAAAAAAAATTAAAAAAAGGAATGTTTCAAAGTTCAAGATTCAAAAAGTTCCAGTTTTTAACAAATTATTCTGTAATAAGCTAATAAGTCAATCAGATCTAAAATCCTGCTGGAACTTCCCAGACCCCTTGGAAACCACAATGGACTTGATCCAAAGGTTCAAGAGGCCACTCATTCATAGGAGGATGACTGCTTAGGGCTACCATCTGTTTGTATATGTTCATTTAGATACAGTTTAAAGATCTAGTGGGGATTTTCCTAGTATAAAATCTTTTTAGGAGTGCTTTACTTGATTATGTAGGTAACATGGATCTATTAATGATGAGTAATGAGGTGATTAGATGCCAAAATGGTGAAAAAAACTTTAAAAAGAAGGAATGGAGGAGAGAAGAAGAGGGAAGACTGATTTCCATCATGTCCGTATCTTACATCTGGTAGTAAGTGTGAGGCAAGTAGCCTTTGTATTTATAGATAAGGAGATTAAAGCTCCTAAAATCCCAGAATGGCAGTCTGTTATCCAAACAAAATTCACATGGCAGGAGACCAGGAACAATCATATTTCCAACCTGCAGGATTATGGACTAGATCTTTTAAATAAAACAAAGAACCTTTTTTTGTAGGATATTGCAGATTTTTCTATAATAAATGCTAATACCCACAACCCCTAAGTGTGCCACCCAGAAAATACTTTCCCTATGCTGATTTCTAGACTCGAAAAGAGAGCAATGACTTAAATCAGCATGAAACAACAGCATTAAAACTCTCTTTTCTAAAGTGTACTGATCACCACCCCACCTGTCCCAGGTCTCTCTTCACACTTTTAACCTAAAGATTTGAAATGAAAATGGCCAGATCCTCACCTTCAGCTTTGTGAACAATATACTAAAAAGTACACTCTGTTTCACAAGATTTATCCTTATGTGAAAATCGTCATTATGTTGTTCTATTGAGTAAATAAGTCTATTAGTTTCTTAAAAAGAAGGTAAGGCATCTCAGTGATAAGGAAAGCCATGGCAGCTTTTCTTATCTATAAACATTGTTGATTATGATAGTTTATGGGCATGTGACTCTCCATGCCCAATCACACTGCAATGGGGAGATTTAGGGAATCCTTCAAGTACTCATATACTTTTATTTCATTATATGGAGAATAAATCTTTAAACAATACTTTTTCACAGAAATCAAGTGAAAAAAGCCCTTTGCCTACGGTACTCTGGGGAAATAATAGAAACTTTCTATTGAATCCAATTAAACCATGCACTAATATGCTACTCACATTCAGAAAGGGGATGTAATATCCCCTTTAATTTGTTTGATTTTTCATTTCAATGTATAAATAATTTGGGGAAAATTATTTTATAAGTAGCCACTTAAAATTGTGTGCAATTTATTTTAGCATTTAGCTTTCACATGTCAAGCTAATTTGAAAACTTTAGGTATAAAATTATGCCATATTTTGTTTTTACTTCCATATTCTCAAGTATTAGGAAAATTAAAATATTCCACTGTTTTTCTCAGTATTCAGATGTCAGTAGCACTCTGATAAAAGAGGTACAATATAAACAAATAGGAACCAGTACTGAGAAGAGGTATATGTTTTCAAAGGCAACATAAGGTACTCTGTGGATATAAACATTCTTATTATGTAGAAAATATTCTTTATGAAACTCATGGGTACAGACAGAAAAAATTTAACACTGTATTCAAAATTCATTTAAGTATGGCATTTAGTCTATGTTTCATCATACATACAAGAAATTATGAAAGTATGCATAGAATATTTGCAGTTATGAAAGATATAAGGGTCCTAAAGTAACTAGTAAATTATTATAACCGTTAATATTGTGATATATCTTCTGTTGTTTTTTCTATGCCCAGATATTTGTTAAAAATGTAGACAAATTGGTTTAGGTTATATATATTACACTTCTATTTATATCATCCCAAATTATTCTTCCAAATCACCATTTTCATGACTGTGTAAGATTCTGTAATATAGATATATCATAATACACTTACCCACTGTATTATTTTTTTGGCCATTTGTGCTTTTTATAAGTCATAATTACAACTTACCCAACTTCTTGAGGAACATACATTTAGGTCAAACTTTGCCTGTTTCTCCATTGTTCAGTTACAGAGTGGTAATTATGTTTTCATTGTAGAAATTAGTAAACTGTTGCTGGGATCTGCAAGGTTATCAGGTATTATTCTGAGTTTTCAGTGGTATTGCAGTTTGAAAACTTCTTACATAATTTCATGAATATTTCAATAGGAACATGAAACAGTACAAATTAGGGGCAGCTAGCCAGTATCTTCATTTGAAATCAATCTTTGTAATGTGAAATCTGTACTTCTTGACTTTGTTCTAGTCACAATAGTTCAATCAACTTACTCTTAAAATATATATCAGAAATTCCTACAGAGAAAGACATGCTTACATATAACTTAGAAGAACACTTTCTTATGGTTTCTAACAGTTGGCTCTCTTCATTACAGTAACTTTGACAAATGCTACATTGACAATATTAACGCATTAATATCACCCATATCAATCATATCTAGCTTGAAGGGTCATTTTCAAAGTTAACAGCTTATGGCAAAGTCATCAAGTGTTAAATGCACTTAAGTAGTAACTGTTAAGAAAACTGTAGACTTATGCCACATTTAATTATATTTCAAATAGTTTTCAATTAGTTTTGAGAAATAGTTATTAAGACGGTTTCAAAGTACTTCCAAAATGCATAAATACAGTTGGATATGTGCTTTATCATTATTAATTATACTTATTCCAATTCTGAATGTTAAATTGATATTCTATTTTTAAAATATTTTACTACCATGCCAAATCTCAAAAAAACCACTAACGTTATATATAATGTACTTCAAATTCTAAATAATTTTCAATTTTTAAATAGTAAGTAATTTCTAACTAAAACAATAATTTGATATAATATATAACCTGGCTGTGCAATGAAAAAGTTATACTAAAGATGCATTTTAAAAGAATACAAGAAACCAAAATAAAGTGTTTTGCAGATACCATCCACTGTTACATCTATCATTAGGATTACAATATCATAACTTATATTTTGTGGAAATAAGCTATTTTTAAGTATTATTGATATAATTTTAAACCATTTTTTACTACATGTGGAAATCAAATTAAATCTTAGAAAAATTTTAAAATCCAAGTAATTTGGATCCCTCAAATAATCAGCGGTTCACACTCTGTTCCAAATGAGAAGTTCTCCCTTCAGCCAATTGCTGCCGTAATATTCAGTGAGTTCAGTGTTAGATGGGCACAGTGTATTTTTGCCACAACTTAGATAGGTTTAGCTTTCAAGCACAGAGTGAAAGAAAAATTATATGGGAAAAAATACTTATGAACAATTTGAAAGCATTAAAACTCTTATTTTACAGCATAATGATAAAACTGCCTGGGGTGAAATTCTGCACTGCTACTTACTAGCTCTGGGACCTTGTGAAAATTACTTAAATCCTCTGTGCCTCAGGTTTTTCATATGTAAAATGGTGATAATAATAATCATTCAGGGTTGTTAGGCTAATTAAATGTCATAACAATACAAGAAGGATTTAGAACAGTTCATGACACAGAGTGCTATATTAGTATTAGATGTGATTATTATTGTGAGGCTGGCTTTCCATTATGCTCCACCTACAATCTACTGCCATGCACCCACGACATTCAACAGGACAAGAGAAGAAAATGGATACCTGAAGCTTATGTGTATTTATGATTTATAAAGTCTATACAATTAGTGTCAACAGGAAATAAAACAGATGTGAAAAACTCATCAAGCTCCCTAGCATGGACAAGTTTAATATTTTTTTATTCATAATCCCTATTTTACTCATCTACTCTTTTTTTTTTTATTTTATTTTTTTTTTTCAACGTTTTTAATTTATTTTTGGGACAGAGAGAGACAGAGCATGAATGGCGGAGGGGCAGAGAGAGAGGGAGACACAGAATCGGAAACAGGCTCCAGGCTCCGAGCCATCAGCCCAGAGCCCGACGCGGGGCTCGAACTCACGGACCGCGAGATCGTGACCTGGCTGAAGTCGGACGCTTAAACATCTACTCTTGACACCACCCTTAATCTTCTGCACCAAGTTATCCAGATCACTGCTCAGGTGGTAGTTTCAGAAACGTATGTGTCATGTTGTTCCCTTTCTCTTTACTTTGGTTTTCCTTTGCTCTTCTAGTTTCATAAGGTGGAGGTTAACACTACTGGTTTGAGGCCTTTCTTCTCTTCTTACATAAGCATTTAATGCCATTAATTTCACTCTCAGCCATCTTGTAGCTGCCTTCCACAAATTTTGAAAGGATTTCTTTTTTTATTCAGTTCAAGATATTTTTAGAATTTCCTTGAGACTTTTTATTTGACCTATGGGTTATGTGCAATCATATTGTTTAATTTATAAATACTTAGGACTTTTCTAGGTAAAAATCTATTATTAATTTCTAGTTTAATTCTGTAATAATCTGTGCATATATTTTAAAGGATTCCTATTCATTAAAGTTTACTGAGCTTTGTTTTGTGGCCTGGGATAGGATATCTATAGACATAAAGGTAGAGATTAATGTTTTATGTGCATTTTTAAATAACATGCATTTGGCTTTTCTTGAATGGACTGTTTTGTAAAAGGCAAATTGGCCTACTTAGCAGATAATGTTGACCAATTCTTCTATGAGATTAGTGATTTACTACTCACTTTCTGAGAGAGCAATATTCAAGTCTCCAACTACCATTTTAGTTTCTCTGTTTTTCCTTTTTTCCTCATGTGTGTTGAAGCTCTGTTGCTAGGTGCATACACATTTAGTACTGGTATGACTTCCTGGTCAATTGATCCTTTCATCATTTTGAAATGATTATTTCCATCACTAGTATTATTTTATGCTCTGAAATGTAGCTTGTCTGATATTAATAAAGACATTCTAGATAGAAATGTTGTAGATGATCAAGTTTCTCATGGTTAGCTTTGGAGTACACTATCATGACCTTTTACAACCTACGGGGAAACGGAAGCTCTGACCCTAATTATTTTAATTAAAGCACAGTATCTGAAATTCCATTTTCTGGTAAGTCCTCCCAGGTTCTGACAATTATTTGTTTGTCAAACTTAGTTTCTTTTGATGCTATGAATAGTTATCTGTTTTCCTGGCTATTTTCAGATCTTCTAGCAGATAATAAGGGTTTGGTGTGGGAGCTAATCCATTTTATACTATTTACCATTTTGACTTAATACTCATTAGAACCTGGTTTTGAATACACATCTTTATTGTATAAAACATATTGCCATTTTACATAAGGAATAAATGTAAGCCACACAAAACTGAATGTATTGGAGTGATCTTTCACACTCAGTTGCAAATGAGTACACCCTTAATAAAAAAGGTTATCAAATATATCTGGATTTAGATGTTTATAAAAAATATCATTTAAGAGTCTACTTAAGTTTCAGCATAGTATAAAGGAAAAAGCATATAACTAGAAATGAGAAGAGTTATTGTTTGAAACCTTTCACAACTTACTAATCACCTTAGGGAAGAAATTTAGTAGTTAAAATCCCCAGTTGCTTAGCAATTAATAAATGGATACATGGAAGAAACCTAAGTATCTACTGACAGATAAATGGACAAAGAATATATATATATATATACACACACACACACACACACACATACATAAAGTGGAATATTACTTAGCCATAAATAAGAATAAAATCTTGCCATTTGTGACAAAATGTATAGACCTAGAGGATATTACGCTAAGTGCAATATGTCAGACAGATAAGGACAAATACTGCATGGTTTCACTTATATGTGGAAAAACAACAACAACAACTGAACAAACAAAACAAGAGATACAGAAAACAAACTACTGGTTACCAGAGGGTGTTAAGGGTTGAAGGGAAGGGAGGTGGGTGAAATAGGAAGGGGATTTAAGATGTACAAGCTTATAGTTATAGAAAATAAGTCATCGGGAGCTAACTTAACACAATGTTAATTCAGACAACATTGTAGTAACTTTGAAGATAACTGTACTTGAATGATCATGGAAATCATTTTGTAATTTATAAAAATATTGAGGTACTATACACACTTGAAACTATTAGGATACTGTATGTCAAGTATACTTTAATTTAAAAAAAAAAAGAAGAAAGAAATGGATACATTAAGATTACCTGACATAAGTACCAAGAGATAAAGACTTATGTTAAGGCACAAATTAAATACCTAGAGTGAGAGCACTATAAACTGTTACATTATTTGCTTTTATTATTAACTTGATTTTGTTTTAGGTTCTTTAACAAATGCTGTCAAGTGCCAGTTTCACCCTGTGAGGCACTAAAGTTTTGAAACTGCAGTCACATATTGAGGTACACAATACTATCTAAGTTATAATAATGAGGAGTGTTGGCAACGTCTACTTCTACAACCCATGACTTCAGAAAGGCACTACTTATTTTTTCTTTATGAAAGTAGTATCACAATCAAGTGTTAATAGAATTTTTTTTCCAATATCTTTATTTTGATATTTTGTAATCCCCTTGTCGCCCTCCCTTAGGATGTTATAACTTATAATTTGACATTGATGAGTGGTACTAGGATCAGGAATAGCATGGTTAGTTTTCTGGCAGTTTCATGCTGTCAATCGCATCAGTTAATCTCTTCTCTCACATGCCAGCTTAACACTGCACAGTCATTTGAAAGCTCTATGCAAGAGTCTCCCACCTTCTTTTCTTGTTATAAGGAAGTTCCCCGAGTTTCTCTGTCATTATACATTCTTTAATCTCTTTGAAAGTAACATGACCCACTGTATGGTTTCCCCTTTATTAATGCAAATGTTCCAGACAGTATCCTTAAATGTCTAGAATTAAATATTTTCTGTCAATTTCAGCAGATGGAGTTCTGTTCAGATAATGAGAATGCTACTAAAAACCTTGCTTTAATTGCTGTATTATAATCTCCAGACCTGAAAAGCCCCAGAGACCCTGATACATAAAATGCCTTTCAGCTATGCAGGTGTGGAATTCATTACAAGTGTGTTTTAAGTTAGGAATATATCTTGAACTCACTGAAAGACTACCACTGCCCTTGGGGTATTTGATAACTTGAGCTATTATTTAAAGTGTAACAATGCTGACATATTAAAAGAGAGCAAAATGTAAGATAGCATGTAATTATAATTATGAGGACACACATACACACGGCTTTAAGAGAAATAAGTATATTCTTAGATCTTTTTTGTAAAAAGCAGGGAAAAGAAGTGAAATCTAAGATAAAAACCATTATCAGTAAAATGACACTATTTTAACAGGCTTCATTAATAATAGGGTAAAAGTGGAAGTTCCTACCTACAGTAGCATTAGTGGTCCACTTTGTTATACATGTTTTAAGTGAAATTTTCGAAAAAAAAAGTATAAATGTCGTCTAGTAATATAGGCGTGCAAGTAACATAAGTGAAGCACATTTATACACTGAACCTTAAGAAATTTTCTCTTCAAAATACATTTATCATGAACATTAAAAACATAACCTTTGTTTTGTGGTCCCTACGCATTATATTCATAGCTAAATCACTGGCAAATGCACATCCTGCATCAATCAACAGACTACTGATTCAAAGTTCACACATTTCCACAGTAACAACAACACAACGTGTGGTATGATTTTCTCATCCCATTGAATAATACTGAAAATAATTTCTAGGGCCAATGCAGGGACAGTCTTAGATTAATGGATTTTTCTCTTTTTTCCTTTATCACATTTTTAATACTTGTCCTCCAAATTAACTGCATGGGTCAGGATGAAAGAAAGAAGACGGAGCACAGCCATGTCAGTGAGTATATTAATTGGCCTCTGTGTATTATTTTTTTTCCTTGATGACTTAATTTAAAACCATTTTTGCTGAGAAATCTTTTGAAAGGGAACATGCAATTTTCAAAGAAAAGTTGTGAGACAAGTTGATCAAAGTGCCCATCAGCTGTAATAACACTTAACTGTGGGTGACCTGAAAATCCTCATAATGGGGCTTAATCACATAAAACGGAAAACAGGATGAACAGTAAGCATGAACATGGCGAGATAGCCCTACTTTGCTAATCAAGCAAACGGTGTCTCAACGGTTCAGAAAAAAGACACCAATCAGTCTGCTGATGTGAAGTCCAACTTGGTACTCCCATTGACCTCTTTATACCCTGCAGAGATGAGGTTGGAGAACAAAGCATGGACACTGAAATACAGTAACAATAAAGCATCACCAAGATTCCTTCAATGCTCACGTTTATGTTGATATACAAAAGGACACAAAAATAAAAATAGTACAATGAGTATAACTTAAAAGCAGAAAATGACAAAAGCACATATCACCACTTGGAATATACAAAAATGATATCAATCAAACTCATTTATTTTTACATTAAAGTATGTATAAAAGTTATGTTCAAGATTGTAAGATTTTATTCCAGGTTTTGTTATGTGTTTCTATGGAGGTAGTTCCAAAATTCATTATTTATAGAAAATTATATTGCTTTCTCCTAAATAATACACTCCAGTGGAAATCCCTATCATAAACACAGAAAAAAAATGCATCCTCCAAGTGAAACCCCTAAAGTCAGAAAGAGATGTTTCCCAAAGTGTCTCCCTTAGTATGTCCTACACATTGCTGGAAGGCATAAAATAGCTTCTTTGAGAAACCTTTATCAGCATTTCTGTGTCTCAAGTACAGAATATTGATGGAAATTGATAGACACAATACATCTGACTCAATCTGCTCTACATAATGGATTATGCAGAAACTGTGTGGATGCTGCCCATATATCCTCACATATTTGCTCAATCAGAACATCTCAAGGTCTTTTCTTAAACTATGTATATCTGATTATACCATTCAATTACTATTCAAATAATATTATGTGGCCAAGGGGCACCTGGGTGGCTCAGTCAGTTAAGCATCCGACTCTTGATTTCGGCTCAGGTCATGATCTCACAGTTCGTGATATCCAGCCCCAAGTTGGACTCCATGATGATGGTGGAAAACCTGCCTGGGATTCACTCTCTCCTCTCTCCCTGTCCCATCACTCTCTCTCTCTCTCTCTGTCTCTCTCTCTCTCAGGTAAATAAACAAACAAACATAGATACATAGATTATGTGGCCAGGTTGATTTATGTCTAAAAATCAGATTTTCTTTCTTTCTTCCTTTCTTTTGTTCTTTCTTTCTCCCCCCACCTTTTTTTTTTTTTTTAATAAGGAGAAGGCTGTGACATTTTTCATAGACTTGGATACACAGGAATCAAATGATTTGCTCAGACTCTCCTGAGCAGGTATAGATTTTCCTGCCAGTTCATTGCTATGTGTTAGTCAGAAGGCCATGTTATCTGTTAACCCATTTGGAATAGTCTAAGAGAATCAGTACCATTAGGGGCATGGAAATTTACTGGGTATTGATTCTGAGTAAATTTTTGCACTGTATAACACAACCATAACAAAGTAAGTTAGAAAAGAAAATTACTATTTTTAGTGGTGCTACAGTGATTGAGAGGTTTCAAATTATATTAGATTTAGGTTAACTGAGTCATTAATACAGGCAAAATAATCCTCTGAATATTTATTAATAAATCTTATTAAGTCAAAGAAATGTTGTGGGACAAGACTTGTTTTGCATTTGCAAAATGGATTATGTTTTTAATATAATCCAAGCAAATAAGATCAATAGGGGTAATTTTAAATGCCCACTCATCACAAGGAAATGTTAGTCCTATTCTTCAAGGTAAAGGAATAAAATGACAGAAACAAGCACTAACTTGAGACATCCTCTAGGAGAAAAAAGTGACCTTCTGGTATGGGGTTGGGGGAGAGGAAAGGTGAAGTTTCCAAACCACAGTAACGTTTTTTTTTGTTTTGAAAACTGGTTTCCTCCATTATGAAATGAGCGTGTTTCATATTTTATGCTCACAGACTACAGAAAGCATGCTTGTGGTAAAACCATAGCAATGGGAAGCAGTTTATGTTCTACATTTACGTGGGAGTAACAAATCAAAACCAGACATATTTTGGTTTCAAAAGTACGGTTTTGTTATAGAGATTTACTTAATGTTTGAAATACTGAAGTGCTATTAGCCTGGGGTTTGGATAGGAATAGACAAAAGCTAACAGGTTATATTTTTGCCAAAGTATTGATTTACATTCCATGGAAAGCCACTTGCTTGTTTTATATATTTATTTTCTATGTTCATGGAAACAAATCTGTGCTAAGTATAAATATCAAGTTATAGTACAAATGATTAGTATAGGGTATTGAGAGCCTGAATATCCAAGAAAACTTGAACTTAGTTCTAAGACCAAGATATTTCTAAAACACGCCATATATAGGTCATTCCAGGCATAATTAAAGTTAGCAACATCTAGTTTAAAAGTGTACTCCTATCCTTTAGACCAGAACCTATTTTACTGGTTGCAAAGTAAAACTAAACTCCAGAGTGACATCAATTACTTTCTCTTGTAAACAGAAAATAAGGTAAATCCAAAGAAAACTTTTTATTCTGTCCTCCTGTTATACCTGCATTATAGAATTAGTAAATTACCTCTCCTTTTCGTTTGCTAATTTAAATTTTAAAAAATAATTTCTAAACATTAGCAGTATTTTTTAAGTTATTGAGAAAAATTCAGTGTTTTGTTTTCTTTTTGACATAAATCTTACATTAGATCTTTTATTTTTTCATGTACAAAAAACATTGAGAATTGCTTCTCTCTACAGCAGTCACTGGACTGTGCAAAGTGAAACACAATGAATAAAATAATTGCATTATTTTATGACAAAAAGAAATGTCATTTTACATTTTTCCCCTTGTGTGGACCATTTCCTGATATGGCACTTGGTGTCATATGGATGAATGGAAAAATATAATTTGGAAAGGGATCTTCTTGATCCCCATTTACTGTGCTTTTCCAATGCACTTACCCATCAGTCTGACTCCTTGTGGTACCAGTATTTCTCTATATGAATTTTTATTTAGGAGATACTAGATCTGTTCCTTAAATATTCTTATTTTCCAGACTTTGAATACAGATGTGATTCAAAATCACTTAATTTGAAATTCATCTTTTATTGTCATTAGGTAATACTAAGAAGTCTGACCTAAAGATTATTGAAACTTACTAAACTTTCATTCAACAAATGAAATGATACGAAAATTATATATATATATTATATATATATATATATATATAATATATATATATATATATATATAATGTCAGAAGCTGAAAGCATTAATATTTAAAATATTTAGAAATGGGGCGCCTGGGTGGCTCAGTCGGTTAAGCCTCCGACTTCAGCTCAGGTCACGATCTCGCGGTCCGCGAGTTCGAGCCCCGCGTCGGGCTCTGGGCTGATGGCTCAGAGCCTGGAGCCTGCTTCCGATTCTGTGTCTCCCTCTCTCTCTCTGCCCCTCCCCCATTCATGCTCTGTCTCTCTCTGTCTCAAAAATAAATAAACGTTAAAAAAAATAAATAAAATATTTAGAAATGTAAAGTCTTTCTTGTTTATTAAGTATGGTGTAGCACAGGTTTTTCCATAAAAGAGAAACGCAGATTCAATTACATCAAATAAGAAAAATTATGCTGGGCTTGTTGTGCCAATTCAAAAGAACACTAATTATTTCCAGCTTTTAAGTAAATTATTGGCAAGCAAATGGACTGACAATTTATTAATTCCAAATTGGCTAATCTTAACTCAAATACTTTATTAAAATAAATGTTATTTGCTAGTAGAGATTTAAATTATACCTATTAATTTAAATCCTACACTGTCTGAAAATGATCTATTATTAGGGTATAAAGAATATTTAATAATGTAGGATTTTTCATCCCCTACATTTTCTTACTACTTTATGGAGGGATATATAACCTGGGTGAGTTATCATTGAACTGGAAAAAATAAAATAAAACTACTTGCTAATGAACTAAACCTTAAGTAGAAGTCTGAAAATGGTGATATAAGTTAGAATCTTATATTTTTTATAAACATTGTGATGTGTTGCTTGATACAGCTGTTGCTCTTAGCTTTCTAGAATTCCTAGGAAACTTACACAAAACATGATTTGAGTACACTGTTGTCTATGAACACATAGTTTTTTTTTAAAAAAAAAAAAGGGTGCTATGGGTTTGTGTTATCCCCAAAATGCATATGATCAAAACCTAATGACCAATATGATGGTATTAAGAAGCAGGGCTGGGGCGGGGGGGGGGGGGGGAGTGTCGAGGGGAGGTGATAAGATCATATAGGTGGAGCACTTATGAAGGAGATTAATGCCCTTATAAAAGAGGCAGAAGAGAGCTCCTTTGCCCTTTTAATCATCAACACAAAGTCAGCAGTGTGCAACCCTAAAGTGTTCTTTCAGCAGAACCTCACCCTGCTGGCACCTGGATCTTGAATTTCCAGCCTTTAGAAATAAATTTCTGTTGTTTATAAGCTACCCAGTTTATATTATTCTGTTATAAAAGTCCAAACGGGTAAAATGACAGACCAGACATACATGATTAAAAACAAAACAAACAAACAAAAATTCACGTAATTGAAGACTGACAAGTTGACTCACCAAAACAAGTTTTATATTTAACTTTATAAAATATTTACTTTTCTATATTATGCACATCTAAAATAATTATATAGTTTTTTCAAATGGTTTAAACACATTGATGTATGTCTCAAATTACTTTAATACTCACTTAACAAAATATATGATTTTGAAATCCACATATTTGTAGTATTGACCTAGTCTAAACTTATACTTAACGACTGACTGCCTGTTGAATGTTCTTGTTTTCCAAAAATCCATGGTTGTCTCTTTAGTCAGTCAGTTTGTGACCGTCAAACATGTAGGTTCCCATGAAGGCGTGGATTTACAGTATGCTTTTTCAGATTTCATAGAAGAGTTCATATTAAATTGTATGAAAGAGTTAACCTACATATTAAAAATACTTAAGTTAATTTTCCATTAGATACTTTTTATTATCAGGAACACTTTTTAAAAATCATGTTTTCTTTTTACATTAGTACATAGTACTAAATTTCTTTGTATCTTTTAATGAGTAAATGGTAGTTTGGAGTTTTTCTTTTTTCTTTTGTTTTACAAGAAAGAGTACAAAGGCAATGACAGTCATAGCTTGTTTTAGGACACAAAATTAAGAAGCAAATTTGTATGTAAACGCTCAGGATATTTTATGTATTACATTGGTTGGTACTGCACATATAATCAAGTTTACCTCTGGCCAGCAGGAAAACATCATTCAGATTTTATTACTTCATTTTTTTTTATAAAATGTGAATATTAGTCAATGCCAGGAAATATAAAATATAAAAGATATAACAAATTATATTATTATTTTAATATATTTTAAGAAAAAATTTAAGGGTAAAAATGTTAGAGAAATTATCAGCCGAGGAGAAAGTTTACTCAGCTATAACCCAAGTTTTAATTAAAGCCATGATTGATGACAAATGCCATCTCGCAATGTGACCTCTAGCAATATCTACAGCTGTTAGATCAATTGACAAGATGGTCTCCACTGCTTTCAAAGTAAAGCAAAAAGAAGATAAATGATATTACAATTATTAATCACGTGAACATTATATTAATGATTGGAAAATCAGAAGACAAGCAAAAAAGTAGCTCTAAAAAATGAAGTAAAAGAGCTTTAGGGATGCCTTATTTGGGAAGCCATAATTTCCAGATTATTAACCTCATCACTTATAAAGAACTTTTCACTGCATTAATCCCATTTAAGATGGAAACACTGAATAGAGATGAAGACCTATTAGCTGCACAATGTGAATCAAATACTATAGACAGAGCTGGAGATTTAAAAAAAAATATGGCAGCAAGCAGAGTTTCAAAAGACATCATTAAACAATAAATATCTAGCTAGAAAGATATTTGCACTGGAGAACTTCCTTACCCATCAACTGTGGCTATATCCCATACTCACATTTGAATAAGTCATTAAAAGAAAGCAAGTGATTAGATGAGAATCATAAAAAGGGAAAACACACAGAAGATGCTCATAGTGTTTTGACATTGTTGATGAGGACCACAGGGCAGGTATGGATTTTTTTGTTTTTGTTTTTAAGGGATTTAAACAAAAGTCTCTTAGGAAAGCCAGCAAAATCAAGGTCAAACCCCTTCTAGAACTCGCTGATCTAAGTCCATTAATACAAAACAAAAAAACAAAAACAAAACAAACAAAAAACTCTAATGCTAAGAAGAAAAAAGAGAACTAAAGTTATTGAAAAGTAAGTTTTTAAAATAAAAGTTAAAAGGATATGAATTAGAAAGTTTGAAGAAGAAAAAATTTTTAGTAACTATCTTTAAATACAGGAAATATTGTTATTTAGGCATCACTATGTATTCTCAAAACGCAGAGCAAAAGGCAACAAGCTTAAACAGCATTGAGTGGGATTTAGGTTATAAAAAAAAAAAAAAAAAAAAAAAAAAAAGATGAGATTTCCTGCACTAGAAGTTGTTAAATCCAGAAATAAGGGACAGAAGGAAGCTGTACTTTCTTTTGAAGGTGTAGAGAATTAAGGTAGCTCTTCATCTGTCAGGAAAGTTTAAGACAGGGTGAATGGATTAGGTGACCTTTCAAAATTACTTCCATCCCAGGATTTATGATGTCAATATAAACCAGCAGCCCAAATGGAAACCCAGGCAGGAACCAATGACTCTTGCACTTGTTTCTGCTGTTCCTTGAACACAGGCATAGTCAAGTAACTTTCTAGAAAAACTTATAGTCAACAGTGCAAGCTTTGAGGTCAGACAACTTGGCTTCCAAGATTCTTGAGTATCAGCTTCTTCAGCCACAAAAGATGGGTAACAGTCTACCTATATCATTGGATTGTTGAGATTCAGTGAGATGATGTACAAAAGGAGATAGTATGCAGAGGTACGCAACAAAAGTCTTCTCATCAAACTATTCTGCACTACATCAACCATTAGGGTAGAAAATGGTATCACTTTTAGGACACCTTCATCTTTCCCCTTGTCTACTTCCCTTTATATTTTCTGTTCATCCCCCCTCTACACTCAATAGAAGGTCCTACATTTATCAAACACACACACGCACGTACACACACAGAAACACACACACAAAAACTTTTAACCACGAAATTTCATTACAACATAAAGATAACAGACTGTTTACAAGGAGTAGATGAAGTAGCCAACTAGGAAAATCATTGAAATATTGGAAAATGTGTTAAATATCAAATTAAGACTTCTTTTGAATGAAATGCATCATAAAAATGCTCATAAAATGCATCTAGCAAAATATTTGTAAAAATATTTAATGACATAGTAAACTGCTATAATGTAAGTAGATAAAATTTGGTAAAAAATACAATAATATAGGGGTATATGGGTGGCTCAGTTGGTTAAGTGTCCAACTTCAGCTCAGGTCATGATCTTGCTGTTTGTGAGTTCAAGCCCCACATTGGGCTCTGGGCTGACACCTCAAAGTCTGTGGCCTGCTTTGTATTCTTGTGTCCTCCTCTCTCTCTGCCCCTCTCCTGCTCATGCTGTGTCTCTTTCTCTAAAATAAATAAAACATTTAAAAAACACCACAATGATATTAAAAGATATACATCCAAATACAATAGATTTGAGAAGATAAAGTACTCCAAAATATTATACAATGCCTCTTTTTTATATGCCAGCAACTTGTATTTTTTTAAATGTTGACAAAGATATCTATGTATACATATACAAGTATCATGTGAAGATCCTATGACAAAATGTTAGTGATGAAATGACCATAAGTCTGACCTTGATTCTCCTTTATCAGACTTTTATTACAGCTCTATTAAAAAAATCATTTTAATTTTTATTTTGCATAAAATCTAGAATTCATTCAGAGCTTTGCTAGTCACTGGTATTTTACTAAATAAACCAATGACTACATGGATATAAATACAAAATCATATATGAAAACTCTACAAATAATGTTTTTAAAGTATATAGATATTTTTGGCAATTATTCTGAATAAACTCATTAATTTCTTGTTTACATGTACATTTTTCCTCAAATAATTTTTTTTTCTTTCTTTTGCTCAGTACTTTATCTTATTAAGAGCATTTTCTTCTCTGTGTCCACTGGCTATTTTTTTTTTTTTTTTTTACGTTTACTTATGTAGTTTGAGAGAGAAAGAGATCTGGGGAGGGGCAGAGAAAGAGAGGGAGAGGGAGAGAGGGAATCTCAAGCAGGCTCCACACTGTCAGCATAGATCCTGACAGAGGGCTGGATCCCAGGAACCATAAAATCATAACCTTAGCCAAAATCAAGAGCCGGATGCTTAAACAACTGAGTCACTCAGGTGCCCCCAACTGGCTATCTTAGAATAGAAGTGAGTCATAGAAGTTTCTCTACCCTTATTTTCCAATGATAATGCCTCATTCACAGAGATTTCAGAAAATATTGTAATAACCATATTGAAACAATATGAGTGATAAGAAAAAAAAGCAGCTAGCAATAATAAGGGCCTCTTTTTCTTTTCTTTCACCGTGATTACAGTATCACTAAAGTTTATTGATTGTTTCCTTCACTCCAGGAACCAGGCTGAGGAAACAAAACCAAATATGACATCTGTATTTCCACAGCACATAGCACTTTTTTTTTTAGTATTTCCACAATTTATTAAAGATAATTATACTTCTCCCAGCTAGACTGTAAGCTACTAGAGAGAAAAAGCTATACTGATCTTTTATCTTTTTATTTCTACTGCCTGACAAACATTCAGCTTTTATGAATGACGGAGTCAATGAATGAATGAACATCGAGCTAAAGAAGAATCTGCCTTCTAAGAAAATTGTTCTCTATTTTCCTAATAGACATGTAAAGGCTTCAATAAGAATGTTGAATTTCCTATTCCCAACAGGAGTACTAGATCTCATTTGCTTTTAGTCTTTGCTTGTAACTTATAATTTTAGGTAAACATAAATGAGAGGAGCACAGTAACTACTTATTCAATTTTAACTTTTAAGTTAATTTTATCTTTTTGGGATTAAGTGATTTTGGAACAATCATCACATCATTTAAGTTATCCCCAAATTACTTTTCCCTTTCTGGGTTTTTGTTTGTTGTAAGTTTTTATTAAATAAACTCCAAGTAAATACTGGGCAACAGTATTTATTTATTAAATAAACTCCAAGTAAATACTGGGCAATCTCTATTGGTTGTTAATTTGTAAGAACATGTCCTTGAAGCAAGGCAGAGATAATTCATCAAGTAATTCTTGTATTGTCCCTTTTGTTGTTAATAAGTTCCCCAGATAATCACATCATTATTGCTGTTTTCACAGTGAGGACTGACATAGTGGAGGAAACTGCATGAATACAATAACGAACTGATAAAAAAAAAAAAAAAAAAAGAAAGAAAACCTGGTGAAAAAAACAAAACAATTCTGTCAGTCACCTTAAGAAATGTCACCCCCAGGAAAATAAAACTGAGCATGTAGCGCGTACTGCATATATCTGCTTACATCCCTTGGGCCAAAAAAAAAAAAAAAGTCTTATTTATGTCTTTCACGGCTCTGGCTTACTGATCTTCTCTGGACCTCTTGACTGTCAATATTTTTGTTTGGGGGGAATACTTTTTCTCTTTCCAAGCTGAAAGAAAAATACAAGCTTGTTTTCTCCTTCCCTCCAGGATATAAAAGAAGAAAAACTGCAGTTAAAAAGAAACTCTTTTAAAAAGCAACTGCCATAAAAATAGGAGACACATGCCATGGGAAGAATTCAAATGTTTGCGTATTTCATGAAAAAGCTAATGCTTCAGAATGTTGACTACTTTCCCCAAGTACTCTTTCTGTATTTATCATTAAGACCAATCCTCCCTGATTAAAAAGGTAAAGAAAACTCCAAGATCTTAATAGCCTGTATTAAATAGAGCTGTCTCATATATTCATAAAGACTTGGGTTTGATTTTCAGGAAGAGATGATAAGTCACTTTGATTAGGACTTCTCTAAGGATGCCT
Source organism: Panthera leo (assembly GCF_018350215.1). NCBI lineage: Eukaryota > Metazoa > Chordata > Mammalia > Carnivora > Felidae > Panthera > Panthera leo. The sequence continues at coordinate 164,490,773 of NC_056679.1, read as the reverse complement.
GTTGATCAGCTAGGTTATTATGTTTCTTCTCTCCTCTCCAACTCAAACCAGTTAAGGCTATGGAATTGCCAGTACATCTATTGTAAATGCATCATTGTATTTTGAAATCACAGATTTCACAACCAAATTACTTCTAGTTCACACATACACATATACTATTTTAAAATCTCTATCCATTGTACAATAACATCTTATTTGCCTACTGATTTTATAGTGTATAACAGATCCTATACAATCAAAAGAATTATGCGTACTTATTCTGCTGTCTAGAGTCAAACTAGCCACTTCATACAAATATAATTTCTGATCATGTTTTTACTTTATTCCAAGTATCTGAAAGTTAGAAAAAAAAAACCCAGATACATACACATGAATTTGCCATGCAAAATAATAGGTGAATCCACACTTTCATTGTTTAAAACTGGCATGTCCTGGTAATCAACCAGAATTTCCTATGTTAAACATTCATATACACTATACCTTAGACACCAACACATTCAGAATGTGGTTTTTTCCCCACTAATCTCAAAATGCCATAAAGATAGAGAGAAGTTCTGTGATTTAAAACAGAAAACCTTTTTATGTGTCCTTCTTCCTTCAATCCCTTGTATCATATAGATGCTTACACATTTCTCACAATTACCTAAAATGCAAATATAAAGCTGGTACATTTGAGTACATTCCAATCTTATGTGTACTACTCTGAATTAAAAACAAATTCCATACTCTAAATGTAAAACTCTGCTATATCAGGAAAGAATTTTAATATCTCCATGGGTTTTTTAAAAAAATTCAACAATGTACTTGCTAACAAAGAAGTCCAAATGCTCATGAGAGAGTGTATGTGGGAAGAAGAACACAAAGAGAGTACAGTAGCATTTTTACTCAATATGAAGAAAACACAAATATCTCAGCTCTGCACATATATTCAAATACTGATTTAGAAACTTTAAGAATAAGTTCAAAGCACAGAGGAACAATTACAGCTGAATCAAGTGAGCTACAGTTGGAGCTCTGTACCTGTTAAAATTGTTAGGGTTTAACGGCTTGGCAAGATGAAGAGTTTTCTTGGTAAAAACCAAATATTTTGGTCAGGAGTTTAATAATATCAATGAGATTCTTTACATGCTCAAAAAAGTGCAGAGAACATATGGCACTGGTTGTTACAATGATAGTTCAAGGCTTGTTCTGAATGTTATGTAAAAAAGCCAGCAACCTAATAACATCTACTTAAACGGATAATTATAGGAGGTACTAGAGGTGTGAAGAAAATATTGTCCCCAATTTAGAGTCCAGATAATACTCATACTTTTATTTTTTGAAAGCATAAATACATTATTTTCCCCTACATTCTTCAGGTCAGAAGCTCTTTTATGAAGACAAAAAAAAGTAGACAAAGAAATCTGACATTTCTTAGCCTCTAGTAGGTTATATTTTTAGACAGAGTGGTCAATGAAATAATCATTTGTTTTAAAAAATACTTAAGCATGGAATTATGAAGCATGCAATAAAGGTGAAAAATAAATGCCAAGAGGAAAATTAGTAATCATTTACTGGAAATTAGAAAACACATTTTTAGCACAACTGCAAAATATATTTGGAGAAAGTCTGTATTTAGAATACTTAGTCAGAAAATTGAATCAGATAAGGAAAAATAATGTTTTCTCTTGTGATCAGTGCTACCATTTTTGCTTCTCTGAGTTGGCTGTGGGGTTTACATCTCATTAACCGACCCACACAATCATTAGGGCTGGAGGTCTAATAGATGCTTCTCTGTCTCACAATGCCTTTTAAAGCAGTAGACACATCTTTAATGTGGTGTAACTTCCAATTAATTTTTAAGGTCAGCCTGTCGCATTGAAGTCAGCAGTGGTGCTGTCAAGGCTATCAGCTTGTGAGTGTATGTCTAGCAGACCTGTGATCTGCCACTCGCAAGCTTGGGCCTGGGCTGTGACGGCCTTGGCCATACTTGCCCTCATTCTTTCAGAAAGTTTATTTGGAAATATTTTACAATAATAAATCATATACAGCACTAATATAAATATAAATCAACATAATGAATTTTACTATCACGTGTCTCTGTTTTTATAGCCTAGAAGATTTAATAGCAATTCAGTAATACTGATTCTATGTAGTAAATTATTTCTTATTTAAAAATACGTAGAAGAAAAATGACTATTGTATTAGCAAGCTTTCTTCATACGATATTTGGTGTTTTGTACTTAATAAGATGTACTGATGTGTCTTCTAGAAACAGGCAAAATAATGAGGCTGATATCTCATATGTACTTTTGACTATTTAAGTTGAGTAACTTAAAAGACATCCTTAATTGCCAATCTTTGCAAATAAAGTTCAAAGTAACTGTAACTTCTTTAAAAATAATTATTGCAAAGTATAATTAGAAATCAATCACAAAGAATTCATTATGTAAACTATAAAATAATGAACAATATCTATGTCATAAGATGTCTTCAAAACATTTGTGGCTGTGATCACCTATATAAAAAGCAGCATCAAATCAAAATGTGTAACGAAATTCTGAAATGCAATTATAACAGTATGGTTTACAACTATTTATCTTACATTATTTACTGCAAAACACCTGAATCTTCTCATTAAAACATGTCTTCTTCTAAATGACAACATGTATGTGGTAATTAACCACAGCTAGGGTATACCTGACAGACATTCATCTTTTTATCCTTTTTATCAACAGTCAGATTGAATAACAAAATTGCTTTTTATACATCTGTGTTTATCACATATATACTAAATTCTGCCTGTAAAAGTTGGGATTCTCCTTATGGGAGTCTTACTTTTTTTTTTTATTCTTTGGGGTTCTTACCATGTTGTTTTTAAAAATCTCAGCAAATTCAAGTTGTTTTTAATAGAAATGTCAAAAGTTAAAGTGATGAAAATTCTACAGAAAACTTGGAAGATTTGATTTTTGTCCTAAATTTGCAAAACATGAAAGTGGTATACTGTAATAGCAATAATTCTATGTTCTTTGCTGGTATACATGTGTAAATCTCAGGATTGCATCATGAAGATTTAAATAGATTACTTTAACAAGTCCTTAAATCATTTATCAAGCCTTAAAATAAATTATATTTATGTGGAAAGAACAATATTATCTACATAGACTAAGTGAATGGCAAAATTAAGGGGGATTGTTACAATTAATGGGAAACTAAATATTCCAGATGGACATATCTACTCAATGTAAACAAATTCACTTTGTATTTCACAAGTACAAAATAATAAATTATTTTATTCAATGTGTGAAAATAATTTTATGTTTAAAAGGAGCCCTCTCTTTGGGAAAAATATAATTTATAAGCAAAAGAGTCATTAAAAGCAGTTTGAATTTCAGCTTTCTAGGCTTTGAGTTCATGGTGACTTAAAAAAAGCAAAACAATCAAAAACTTGCTTTAATTTAAAAGTTCTGATTCATAATGAGTATAAGTTACAGGCACCTGTCAACTCCAGAAAAAATATATATATATAACAATTCTATAGTCTGCCTGCAAAACAGGAAGTATCCTCAGTGAATGAGAAATCATGAAGAACCCTTGAAAGATCAAGAGCAGATAGAACTGGATTATAAAAGGAAAACTCCGTTCAAACATAAGTAAGAGAACATTTCTGAAACAAGGCAGAGATTGCAAAGGGGGCTCTCTTCTCTGTTGATTCCATTAGGTAAAACCTGCCATGTTTACAATTAATATATAAGTATCTGTGTGTGTAATTATATATTACAATTAATATATAAGTATCTGTATCTTGTATATGTATATATCTTGATCATCAAACATCTTTCATGGGTAAATAGGGGAAAGGGAGAAAAAAATGGAAGTGAAATGGTGCTTTATAAAGGCAGCTCAAGATTTTAATTAACACTAGCCACTGACTGAAATATTAAATATTAAAATTAGTGAATATTCACTATTGAAAATACTGAAAAATGCAGTATTTAAAGTGTGTTAAAATATGATGACAATTCATTTTCTGTAACATTGGAGTAGTTGTCTAGTGGGTTAGAATAATCATTCCTTAAAAACAAACAGAATACCCTTATATCATATATATATGTGTGTGTGTGTGTGTGTGTGCGCGCACATACCTATTTGTATGTGAAGGAAAGGAACATATTCAAAGGAAGTAAGGAATTATGAAGCAAAGATGTCAGAGAGTAGAGATAAACACATGTGTACTCAGGATTTGGCACTGCTTTTCCTAGCAGATATTTGGCGATGCACAGCTGGCAGGTTAATAATGTAAACATAATTTTGAAATGAACACATAACTTTAAGTAGAGGGAGAAAATTGGACAACGCTTTATTCTTTTCATAGGCTTTGGCTGAGAAGCAGAAGTGCTAAATCTTAGGAGTAAGGTTAAGTAAAAAATAAAGCATTCTTCTCAAAGACAAAAATGCATCTTCAAATTACTTCAGTCTTCTATTGAATTTAAGTGATCTGGTATTTCTAGTATCCAATCTAACTAACATCGAAAGGAAGATAGTTGAGAATATCAAATAACCTTTAAATTGTTTATTTAAAACTTCCAACAAATAAGGAAATTAAACCATGTGATTGTAAACCATGAAACAAATCAGAACATATAAGCACATGGGTATGGATAAGGAATATTTCAGCCATAAACTTTAAAATAACTATATTACATAAATTTATGTGAACTAAAAGATTACGGAAGTATTAAAAGACTACATTAAGAATTTTGTCAGAATATGATAAAATTAAAAAATGAATATTGGATACTCAAAAGACATAGTAACTGAAATTAAGAATAAAAAAGAATTTTTTTATACATATTTTTAATGTTTATTTTGAGAGACAGAGTGCACATGTGGGCGAGTGGGGAAGGGGCAGAGAGAGAGGGAGAGAGAATCTCAAGCAGGGCCCACACTGTCAGTGCAGAGCCCAACACTGGGTTTGATCTAATGACCACAACATAATGACCTGAGGTGAAATCAAGTTGGAAGCTTAACCAACTGAGTCACCCAGGTGCCCCAATACAGAATTATTTATAGAAGGCTAGATATAGCTGAAAAGAGAATTCAAATTAAAAGATAAATCTGGAAAAAAAATATTTAGAATGAAACACAGAAGACAATAGAATGGAAAATAAAATAAATAACTAATACAAAAATGGAATATGGTGAGAAATGTAACAAATATGTAAACAGCAACCCAGGAGACAAGAGAATGAGGGAAAAGCAAATGCTTGAGACAATGGCAGGGAAAGTGGCAAAACTGATGGAAGACATCAACCCAAATATTAAAGAAATTCTAAAAATCATGTGAAGAAACCATACAAAGGAAACAATACTGCAGCACTTCTAAAACAACTGAAAACCTAAGACAAAGAAGGTATCATACAAGTAGTGGAGAAAAGAAAAGAAAACAAAACAAAACACGGTGGAGGCTTAGGAAGCTGGCAGAATATTGGAGTAGTAGGAGGACCCTAAGCTCACCTCATTCCATGTTTACAACTAGATATCATTCACACCCCAGTACATAAACTAGAGAATGATTCAAAGACTATCAGAGCAAATTCCACAACTAAATGTAGAGAAGAAGCCACACTGGAGAGGTTAAGAAGTGTAGAAATGGTGGCCAGAAGGAAGGGAGCTGTGGTCAAGGAGAGGGAAAAGCATCAGAGCGTTCACACAGAGAAAGTGGATCCCCCTAACAACTGGCCTTGAAAACAAGAGGGGCTGAATTCCATAAATTTGTATTACCAGTAGCTCTTGGATCCTGGAGCTCTAAAACTCAGCCGACTCAGCACTGGGCAAGCAGAAAGGGTGAGTGACACCCAGGTCCCACCCTTAAAGAGACAGGAGCCCAGGGAGAAGCAATATAGAAGCAACAGCTTACACAATGGGAATGAAATCTGTTTATACTGATTTCAGAGCATGTTCGGAGATTTCTCTGGGAACAAAGGGATTGACAGGTGTCATTTTCTTCTCTCACCCCCCCAGGATAAACACAAAGATACCTGCTAGAGGAAGTGCTACACAGACACTTGCTACCTAACCTGCTAGCAGTGCACTCAACTCACAAGTTCTCCTGAGGGCTTGTCAACTCCAAGCCTACCGGACCTAAGCAAAAACTTTCTTAACCTGGTCCACAACCCCCATCCAGCTGCCCTATATGCAGACTCCTCAATGCCTGGTCAATGCTGCTGCTGCACACCCAGCTGCTGTTGCATGTCCAGGGATCTGACCTAGGACTAAGGACTCAGTGCAAATTTTGCAAACATGCTGTCCTATCCTCAAGCCCTTCTGTGAACATGTCACATCACAACTGGCCTACCTGGGTCTCACTAACATCACAGAGAGTAAGCATAGCCCATAACAGGCAAAGAGTCACTGAAAACATCAGGACTAACAGGAAAAGCAATTCAGATACAATAACCGGACACAAGAAACACACATAGTAGACTCCCCTGAACTGTCAGGTTCTAGTGAACAGGGTATACTGCACTGCAGGGAACTACAGGACCTCTTCATCATAAATCCACTACTTTGAAGAATAGAAAACATAGCTGACTTTTCTAACAGAAACAGACACAGGGAAGTAGACAAAATGAGGAAACAGAGAAATACATCCCAAATGAAAGAATAGGACAAAAATTACAGCAGTTGATCTAAGCAAAAGAGAAACAAGTAATATACCTGAAGCATAATTTAAAGTAATGATCATAAAGATACTCACTGAACTTCAGAAAAGGGTAAAGGACACCAGTGAGATCCTTGACAAAGAGATAAAAAATAACATTATCAGAGATGAAGAACTCAATAAATAAAATGAAAAATATAATAGATGAAATAAATAGTAGACTACAGGAAGCAGAGAACATATCAGTGACCTGGAAGATGGAGTAATAGAAAGTAATCAAGCTCACCAGGAAACAGACAAATACTGCATAATGAGACAGACTTAGTGACTCTATCAAGCGTAACAATATTCACTTTATGGGGATCCCAAAAGGAGACAGAAGAAGAAGAGAGAAGGGGGGGGTGGTGCAGAAAATGTATTTGAAGGAATAAAAGCTGAAAACTTCCTGAATCTGGAGAGGGAAAAAGAAATCCACATGCAGGAGGCACAAAGATCTCCCAACAAATTCAACCCAAGGAAGTCTACACCATGACATACAACTATTAAAATAGCAAAAAACAGTGATAAAGAAAGAACTTTAAAGTTTGCAAGAGGAAAGAAGTCAGTTATATACAAAGGAAACCCCACAAGGCTATCAGCTCATTTTTCAGCAGAAACTTTGAAGGCCAGATGGGAGAGCCAGGATGTATTAAAAGCGATGAAAGGGAAAAATCTGTAGCCAAGAATATTCATCCAGCAAGGCCATCACTCAGAATGGAAGGAGAGATAAAAATTTTTCCAGACAAACAAAAGTTAAAATAATTCATGACCAGTGTAACCAGACAGACTCCCTGAGTGGAAAACAAAAACCATAAGTAAAAGTAACAGAAATGGAAAGTACAAAAGCAAAAATAAAAAAGTTTATCTGTAAAAATCAATCAAGTGAAGGAAGCACAATATAAAACAATATAAAACATGATACCAAGTATCTAAAATGTAGAGGGGAGAAGAGTAAAGAATGAATTCAAAATTCAGAGACCATCAGCTTAATATTGACTGGTATGCAAAAGATGTTCTATATACACCGAATGGCAACCACAAATCAAAAAACAGTAATAGATAATGGAAAAACAGAGTAAGGAATCCAAGTATATCACTAAAGAACACCAACAAACTATGAAAGAGAGAAAGAGAAGAAAGGATCAAAGACCAATTATTAAAAAACACACAAAACAAGTAACAAAATGGCAATAAATACATATCTATTAATCATTACTTTGAATATAAATAGACTAAATGCTCCAATGAAAAAACATATGATGACAGAACGGATTAAAAAAAAAAAAAAGAACCATCTATATGCTGCCTACAAGAGACTCATTTCAGATTTAAAGACACCTGCAAATTGAAAGTGAGGGGATGGAGAAACATTTGTCATGCAAATGAACTTCAAAAGAAAGCCAAAGTAGCAATACTATGCCAGAAAAAAATAGGCTTTAAGACAAAGTCTATAAAAAGAGATAAAGAAGGACAGTATATAATAACAAAGGGTAAAATCCAACAATAAGATATAATAATGGTAAATATTTATACACCCATGATGGAAGCATCCAAATACATAAAACAGTTATGAGCAAAGATAAAGGAAAAATAATCAATAGTAATACAATATTAATAGGGAACTTTAACACACCACTTACATGGATGGACAAATCACCCAAACAGAAAATAAACATAACAATGATTTTGAATGACACACTGGACCAGATGGACTTAAGAGATATATTCAGAACATTCCATCCTAAAACAGCAAAATATACATTCTTTTCAAGTACACACAGAATATTCTCCAGAATAGATCATGTATTAGGGCACACACACACACACACACACACACAAAAAAAACCCTCAACAAACTCAAAATGATCAAAGTCATATCATGTATCTTTTCTCACCACAATGCTATGAAATTAGAAATCGACCACAAGAAAAAATATGGAAGGACCTCAAATACATGGAGGTTAAATAACATACTACCAAACTATGAATCGCTCAACCAAGAAACCAAAGTAGAAATAAAAAAAGTGCTGGAAACAAATGAAAATGAAAACACAATGCTCCAAAAGATTTGGGATGTAGCAAAAACAAACCTAAAGGGATTTATAGCAATACAGACACACCTCAAGACGTTAGGAAAAAAAATCTCAAATAAAAACTTAACCTTATACCTAAAAGAACTAGAAAAACAACAAACAAAAACCCCAAACCAGAAGAAATAAGGAAATAATAAAGAACAAAACAAAAATAAATGATATGGACACTAAAAATAAAGTAGATCAACAAAACCAAGGGCTGGTTCTTTGAACAGCTCAACAAAACTGATCAAGTTCTAGCCAGATACATGAAACAAACAAACAATAAAGAGAGAGATAGAAAGAACTCAAATAAATAAAATCACCAATGAAAGAGGAAAAGGTAACAACACCACAAAAATACAATACTGTAAGAGAAAATTGTGAAAAACTATATGCCATCAAATTGAACAACTCAGAACAAATGCATAAACTCCCAGAAACATACCTATCAAAACTGAAGCAGAAAGAAATAGAAAATTTGACCAGACTGATTACCAACACGGAGACTGAATGAGTAATCAAAACCTCCTAACAAACAAAAGTATAGGACCAGGCAACTTCACAGGCGAATTCAACCAAACATCTAAAGAGTTAATAACTATTCTACTCAAACTATTCCAAGGAAGGAAGGAAGGAAGGAAGGAAGACAGACAGAAAAAAAGACAGACAGACAGACAGACAGAAAGAAAGAAAGAAAGAAAGAAAGAAAAGGAAAGAAAAGAAAAAAAAAACAGAAAAGGAAAACTTCCAAATTCATTCTATAAGGCAAGTACCACTCTGATATCAAAACCAGGTAAAAGCATAACAAAGAAAGAGAACTACAGGCCAATACCTCTGATGAACATAGATGCAAAAATCCTCAACAAAATGCTAACAAACAGAATCTAACAATACACTAAAAAAAATCATTCATCACAATCAAGTGGGACTTATTCCTAGATGCAAGTGTGGTTCAATAATCACAAATGAATCAACATACTACAGCAAATCAATAGCAGAAAGGACAAAAACATATGATCATTTCAATAGATGCAGAAGAAGCATTTGACAGAGTACAACACTCATTCATGATAAAAGCCCTCAACAAAGTAGGTTTAGAGGGAACATGCCTCAACATAATAAAGGCCATAAATGAAAAACACAGCAAATATTATGCTCAATGGGGAAGAACTAAGAAATTTCCCCCCACAGTCAGAAAAAATACAAGGTTGTCTACTCTCCCCACTTTCATTCTACATATTACTACTGGAAGCCCTAGCCACAGGAATTAAATAACAAAAAGAAATAAAAGCCATAAATAAAGAAATAAAAGGCATCCTTGTAAGGAAGAAGTAAAACTTTCAATATTTGCAGATGACATGATACTCTATGTAGAAAACTCTAAAGACCCCACCAAAAAACTACAACAACTGGTAAATGAATTCAGTAAATTCGCAAGATAGAACATCAATGTATAGAAATCTGTTGCATTTCTGTACAATAGTAATGAAGCAGCAGAAGGAGAAGTTAAGAAAAGAATCCTGTTTTCATATGTACCAAAAATAATAAGATACCTAGAAATAAACCTAACCAAACAGGTGAAAGACCTGTACTCTGAAAACTATAAAACATTAATGAAAGGAACTGAAGATCACACAAAGAAATGGAAAAAACATTCCATGTTCATGGATTTTAAGAACAAATATTGTTTGTTCTTTGTCTCAAAGCAATCTAAACATTTAATGCAATGACTATCAAAATACCAAGAGCATTTTTCACAGAACTAGAACAAAATCCTAAAATTTATATGGAATCACAAAGGACCCCGAATGCCCAAAGCAATTTGGAAAAAGAAAGTAAAGCTGGAAATACCACAATTCTAGATGTCAAGTTATATTACAAAACTTTAGTGACCAAAACAATATGATACTGGCAAAAAATTGACACATACGTCAATTAACAAATAGAAAACCCAAAAATAAACCCACAATTATATGGTCAATTAATCAACAAAGCAGCAAATAATTTCCAGTGAGGAAAGGACAGTGATGTTGGGAAAACTGGTTAGCTACATGCAAAAGAATGAAACTGGATCACTTTCTTATACTACTATACACAAAATTAAGCTCAAAATGCATTAAATGCCTAAATATGAAACCTGCAACCATAAAAATCCTGGAGGAGAGCACAGGCAGTAATGTCTCTGACATATGCTATAGCAACATTTTTCTAGATACGTGTCTTGAGGCAAGGGTGATAAAAGCAAAAATAAACTATTGGGACTACATCAAAATAAAAAGCTTCTGTACAGCAAAGGAAACGATCAACAAAACTAAAAGGCAACCTTCTGAGTGGGAGAAAATATTTGCAAATGACCTGATAAAGGCTTGGTATCTAAAATATATAATTTTTTACAATTTAACACCCAAAAAAGAAATAAACTAATTAAAAAATGGGCAGAAGATATGAACAAGCATTTCTCCAAAGAAGACGCTCAGATGACCAACAGATACAACAAAAGATGCTCAACATCACTCATCCTCAGAGAAATGCAAACCAAAACTACAATGAGGTATTATCTCATGCTTGTTAGAATGGCTAAAATAAAAAACACAAGAAATTAGTGTTGATGAGGATATGGAGAAAAAAGAACCCTCATGTACTTTGGGTAGAAATGCAAACTGGTGCAGCAACTGGGGAAAACAGTATGGAGTTTCCTCAAAAACTTAAAAATAGAAATACCCTAGGATCCAGTAATTGCACTACTCATTATTTACCCCCAAAATACAAAAACACTAATTCAAAGGTATACATGCACCACTATGTTTATTGCAGCATTATTTAGAATAATACTAACCAAATAACCAAACTATGGAAACAGCCCAAGTGTCCATCTACAGATGAATGAATAAAGAAGAGTGTCATTCATACACACATATACATATACATATATATATATATATATACACATATACATATATATATATATATATATATATATACATATACAATGGAATATTGTCATGAAAAAAAAACGGAATCTTGCCACTTGCAAGGACATGGATAGCGCTAGAAAGTATAATGCTAAGCAAAGTCAGTAAGAGAAAGACAAATACAATATGATTTCACTAATATACACTAGTATGTGGCATTTAAGAAACAAAACAAATGAGCAAAGGGGAAAAAAGAAAGAGAGACAAACTAAGAAACAGATATTTATAGAGAATAAACTGATGGTTATCAGAGGGGAGGTGGGTGGGGGGAAAATGAAATAAATGTCATGTCAAAAGAGCAACAATAAGAATGAAGGTTGAATTTTCAACAGGAATAACAGGTCAGAGAACAATAAGATAAATTTTATACTTAATGTGATAAAAGAAAATCATTTCCATTTTGGAATTCTATATCATACAAATTTCCAATTTAAAATTTATATGCAGTATAAATGCCATCCAAAAAAAGAAAGCTGAAAGAAATTTCAGGACAAAAACTGAGATAATTTATCATTAGCATACCAACACTCAATACAGTATTAAAGTGTTTTTTCTAAAGCAGAACATAAATAATCTCAGATAAAATCTTGTAGATACAGGGGGAACAAAGAACAATATAAAAAGGGCGTGTATAAGTAAAACAGTAAATAGTGATTGTCTGAAATAAAACAATATTGTTGAATTAGATTGAAAGAATAAAAAAGTATACACTGAATATATTAACAAAATAAATTTAGTCCCACTATATGAATATTCGGAAAAGTAAACATTGTGGCCAAATGAATTACTAGAGAAAAAGAGAAACAAGTTAATGAGAAATATTTGAATCAAAATAATCAGAAATCAAAGGAGAAAAGACAAGTCTGTATTAATGTGGTAGATGTTAACACATTTTTGTTATAAGACAACCAGAGCAAAAACATTAAGCACATTCCTTTCAAATGCATACAAAATTACCATAATTATCCATATTCTTAGACATAAAAGATGCCTATGCAAATTTCAAAGGCTTGAATCATAAAATGGAAAATTTCAGCAGTAAGTCAATAAAAAATTATACTAAGTAATTTTATTCTTGGATTTCAGGAAACTATGCTTAATTATCCAAGGCTCAAAGAGTAAACCCAAATGGGAATTAACCAAAAATAATTTTATAAGTTAGTATAATTCAAAAAAGCGACATAAAAAAGAGAATATGATAATGTATCAAACCTTAAGAGCTAAAAGTAGAGCCACAATAAGACAGAAATTATATACTAAATGTTTCAATTAGACAAAAGGTTTCCAATCAATTATATAATTATCTGTCTCTGATATAGAAAGATGAGAGCAAATATAACTCAAAGAAATTACAAGATCTCACAAACAGAAGCAAAAATATTAAAATAAAATTTTGAAAAGAGAGTAAACAAAAATTATTTTTACTTACATTTGTCTTTATGTTTTTATAAAGATGAATTAAGTTTCTAAAACTTTGGTACATTGAATTAAAAAAAAAGAATTTGTGGGAAGCCTGGGTGGCTCAGTTGGTTAGGTGACCAACTTCAACCCAGGTTATGATCTCGCAGTTTCTGAGTTCAAGCCCTGCATCGGGCTCTGTGCTGACAGCTCAGAGCCTGGAGCCTCCTTCAGATTCCATATCTCCCCCTCTCTCTACCCCTCCCCTGCTCATGCTGTGTGTCTCTCTGTCTCTCAATAAAAAATAAATGCTAAAAAATTAAAAGAAAAAAGAATTTGTAACATCAATTTCAGAAGGAAACAATAAAAGGGAGTATCATCACAAAATTTATGAATATTAAGAAGAATCTAAGATGTCATTAACAATTATAAAATACCAATAAATTTGGAACTATTAGATGCAAAAAAATGCAGATAAGTTTGATTTGTAAATTGCACAGGAAAGAAAAGAAAATCTAACTAATATTTAAAGAAAGAGAGTTTGTAATTAAAATCTTTCCCACTTTGAAACATCTAGGCCAGATAGCTCCAGGAGGAGGTTGTGCCAAATGTTGAAGGAAAAGATAAGATAGATATGACACAATGTCTTCCACAGAAAGAAATTAATGCAGATAGGTCTAATTGTTGTATGAGGACATCATTACCTTGATATCAAAACCTGACAAAGATTAGAAGGAAGGAAAAGTATAAAAAACATTTCTCCTGCAAAGTTAAATTTTGTAAGTTTCATATAGTTCAAAACTATATAAAAAGGAGAAAAAGAAACATATAATAACATTAATAATTTTTCATGAAGACAATTCACTGCTTATGACCAAAATATTTGTCTACTAAACTGTCATATTTCTTAATTTTAAACAGAGTGTATACCAAAATTTCTTTCAATACAGAAAACATTAGCTTTAATTTTTAAATGCTGAAATTGTTTCCTCCTTTCTAAAGGAAATACGTTGTCAGCACATGTATTCAATACTGAAATAAATGCTTCCACCTATCTATAATTAGGAAAAGGAAGTACACATATGATGCTGGAAAGCAAAAACTAGCAAGAACACTAACAAAAAAATATGAAAATTTTGTTATTTTCAGACGATGAGACTGTGTTGCATAAAATACAAAAAAAATTCATATATTATCTATAAAAATTAATAAGTGAATGCATAAAGATTACTAAATACAAAAAAATCTCTGCAAAAATTAACTTTACACTACATTTTAGCAGAAGTATATGCATACATACACGTACCTGCGTATATATATGTGTGTGTGTGTACACACACATATATATAGTTTTACACATATACAGTATATGTATATAATTTAGATATATAATATGAAATATATATATATATATAAACAGATTATATATCTGTTATACATATACACATATGCAGGCTTGAAAGAAATTAAGAAAATCTAAAACAACATGTCTGGATGTGATGTCCATTTTGCAGATAAGAATACTGAGACTCCTGGGCCACCTGGGTCGTTCTGGCAGTTAAGTATCATGTTTTGGCTCAGGTCAAGATCCTGTGGTTCGTGGGTTCAAGCCCCATATCGGGCTTGCTGCTGTCAGTGCAAAGCCCGCTTCAGATCCTCTGTCCCAATTTCTCTGCCCTCTCCTCTGCTTGAGATCTCTCAAAAATAAATAAAACTTAAAAAAAAGAAAAAGAAAAAGAAAAAAGAAAAAAGAATGTTGAGATTCCCAGGCAGGGTAAATCATTTTAGCTTAGGTTGTAATTCAGGCTACCACCTCTCAAAATGTCTGGAAAAGTTCTGTTTAATGATCTTAGTGAAGACTATCAACATGTTCTTCAGAAATATAAAAAAAAATAATAAAAATAAGTTAAAATTTTGTTTTGTATTTTGCTGTATTTTTTTCAATTAAAAAAACTTACCAGGAACAAGATCTTCTAAACCATTGAAAACTACACCTTACTTTCATTTATTTGTTTCTTATCAATAAAAAAAGGAATCGCTGAATCAGAGCATGAGTAGGTTACGTCTGAAAATGATTCCTTTACAATTATGCCTATCCATTAAAGGATCTGCATTTCTCTACTGATTGTACCTTGAAATTATGACTTTGTTGAAATGTTTGTGGTGATGGATAGGAAAAATGTAGTATAATAAAGTAAATATTCAAGCAAACATTAAGTGTTGAGGTTGAAAAAATCGAGGTTATATATTTGGCATCTATGGAAACAGAAAATTGAAAATGGAAAAGAAATGTTCTTTAAAATGGGCAATATGTGTAATTCTGACTCTTATTAGTAAGAATTGCTAAGATTTCTTCCTTTTCCTTAATTTTATCTGGACTTTCTCTTTCCTTTTCTCTATTGATTCTATTGATCTAGGCTTAGATTCTATTCCAATTTCTCCTCAATGTGAGGATTGTTCTAGAAGTGAGCCTTGGCTTCTTAAGTTTGAGGTTCTTGGGGCCTAGAATGCTTCATCTAATTTAGATATTACTGTGACCCCTTGCATTCTTCTATTATTGGAGTGGGCAAAATCTGCCTGTTTTTCAATATCCTTATATTATTCTTCCATATTTTCCTTTAAGTAACTGTTGACTGTTTTGGAGTTCTCAAGTCCATCTGTTGGCCCATTTTTTCTTGTGCATTTGTATGTTCCATTGTTCATATTATACAGGTGTTGAAACTGTGGGTAGCTTGTCCCAGTTGATCACATATTGAGATTCTTAGAGATTCTTTGTCATCTAGTTGTTTTCTTTTGTAAATTATGTCTATGTGATTATTGTTTTGCTACCATATTTGCACTCACTGCTTCTATGGGGTGTTCAGAAATATTTAGAATCCTTGCCACTACATTCTTCTTCTCAAAATCTTCCCCCAATGAAGAACAGACATACATTTTTAAATAGTTAAATCTACACCATCCAATAAAATAGTATCTAGCCACATATGACTTATTAGGTTTAATTTAAATTAAATAAAATTAAAACAGTATTTCCTCAGTCACACTAGCCATGTTTCATGTGCTCAACAGCCATGTTTCATGTGCTCAACAGCCATCTGGACCTAAGGAGCCCTAGCGAACATAAAGAATATAGAATATTCCCATCTTCACAAAAAGTTCTATTGAATAGTGATGAATTAGAAAAATGCAGTTTTTTTAAAGTGCCTTTATTTTATTTATTTTTTAACTTGTTTTATTTTTTATTTTTTTTAATTTACATCCAAATTAGTTAGGATATAGTGCAACAATTTCAGGAATAAATTCTTTAGTGCCCCTTACCCATTTAGCCCACCCCCCCTCCCACAACCCCTCCAGTAGTAACCCTCAGTTTGTTCTCCAAATTTGAGTTTTGTTCCCCTCCCTGTTTTTATATTATTTTTGTTTCCCTTCCCTTCCCTTCTCTTCTGTTTTGTTCCCCTCCCTGTTTTTATATTATTTTTGTTTCCCTTCCCTTATGTTCATCTGTTTTGTCTCTTAAAGTTCTCATATAAGTGAAGTCATATGATACTTGTCTTTCTCTGACTAATTTCACTTCGCATAATGCCCTCCAGTTCCATGCATGTAGTTGCAAATGGCAAGATTTCATTCTTTTTGATTGCCAAGTAATACTCCATTGTATGTATATGTATATATATATATATATATATATATATATACACACACACACACACACACACACACACACACACCATATTTTCTTTATCCATTCATCCACCAATGGACATTTGGGCTCTTTCCATACTTTGGCTATTGTTGATAGTGCTGCTATAAACATGGGGGTGCATGTGTCCCTTTGAAAGAGCACACATGTATCCTTTGGATAAATGCCCAGTAGTGTAATTGCTGGGTTGTAGAGTAGTTCTATTTTTAGTTTTTTGAGGAGCCTCCATACTGTTTTCCAGAGTGGCTGCACCAGCTTGCATTCCCATAGAAAAATGCAGTTTTAAATATTTTTTTTCCCTATGTTACGGTTTTCTTCCTGTACTTGCAATCTATTTTATTTCATTTATTTAAAATAAGTAACAAATTTTATGAGGTGTCTGGGTGGCTCAGCCAGTTAGTTAAGTGTCTGACTTTGGTTCAGGTCAGGCTCTTGAGTTCCATCCCTGCGTCAGGCTCTGTGCTGACAGCTGAAAGCCTGTTGGCTTCAGATTCTGTTTCTCTCTCCTCCTCTCTCTCTGCCCCTCCCCCACTAGCACTTTTTCTCTCTCTCTTTCTCTCTCTCTCAAAAATAAATAACCTTAAAACAATTTTAAATAACTAACAAATTTTATAAACATGATGCTTTATAATAAGTCTAACTCATAGCTTCCTCACAAAATGCTTTGAAGTAGAGATTATCAGTGTTGTTATTGTTATTATGTTTGCTATTATTTTATATAAAGATACTGACAAAAAATCCACAAACCTGTGATGGTTTTTGGCTAGCCTAGATATTAAGTTGTCTATTTGAAATGATAAGCTCTTTTTGTTCTATTCTGCAGTCTTTCATAGAGTAAAGCAAAGAAATTCAGCTATCAAAATTTGATGGTTACATTCCAAAATAAAGTTCAATTCCTTTGTGCTAATTCTGTTGTCAATTTATCATTTGCAATGACCAATTATAATTTAAAATAATATTCTAATAATATTCTAATGTGCCCTTTGGAAAAGCACTATTCTATAGAGGTATTTGGTGGCCTTATTCAGAACAAATATTGCTTTCACCTCCCTCCTTATTTCGACCCCACCACCAGCTTAAAATTTATAACTTAGTTAGCTAAAATAAATTTCTCTGTAGCAAGGAGTTCCCCCAGAGTCTGATAGTCTTAGGTAAATGGAAAAAAAAAAAGAATTTAGAAACATGCAAATCGAAGGACTTCATCATGGATGTTGGCAACTCACTTAAAATGCATCAAGTCCCTAAGGTCAATCTTGAAAGAAATGATGATGTGTTCAAAGTCAGTGTGACCAAGTCTGAGGTCATATTTTCATAAAGTATTCAATTAAATATTCCAAGGTGTTCTTTTTTAAAAGTTAATTTGAGAGAGCTCTTTTTAAAATGTTCAAATATTGAAAGTATTTTTCTCTTCTCCAACTTAGAGAGTTCAAGCCAAAACATATTTATTATTTTTATTTCTATACTAGATTATATTAATCTACAAATTCATTTTGAATAATCTTCTACAATATATGTATACACAGATTGTGCAATACATTTTATGTATATAATTCCTAGGCCTATGAGTATGGTGGTAAAAGCTTATACCATAGATGCAATGCATGTGCATTAATGTATTATAAATAAAAGAAGATAGCTCATTCTAGGTCAAATGGTTTTTTTCAAAAATATTCTTTATCAGAATATTAATATTTAAGATGATGTTTATCAAAGAAATAACAAAATTTGATGAGGATCTTCAAAATATAAAGCTAATTATTCAGTTTACTTTCAAGGTATTATAGAAATGAAAAATTAAAACATTTTAATTGAGCAAGATTTTATAGCAAATTTGCTTTTGAATATTTTTCTGGGCATTATAGGAAAAAAATACCTATTTTCTTTTGTCATTTGCCATGAAAATCTCATTTTAAATATAGTAAGAACCAAAATTATTTTAAAACTATAATTGGCCATTGTAAATGGTAATATAAGAATTAGAACAATATTTGGGACCTATGAGTAAAGGGCTGGTTCTCAGGTAAAGAATAAATATACTGAATGAATAAAAATTGAAGGAGCAGTCATTTTGATGATTTAAGGTTTTTTTTGGTAAAAATCTTTTTGAGAATCTACAAATAAATTATTGAATTGGTTTTTTATTACTACTTTTTATAATAGAAGTTGTCAGAAAATCATAAAAATGATTTAGAGTTTAACTGCTTATGTAAGGAAATATAGGAACGCACTAGATAGCATGCATTAAAGAAATAAATTACATGATATATTTTTAATATTTTGCTTACAACTCACACTAAGGAAAGTCTAATAAAGTGTGCTCATTTCATGAAAATAATAAAATAATTAATATTTACAAATTACTGAAGCTTGAAAAAAATAATAAAATAACTAATGTTTACAAATTAACTACTAAAGCTGGGATGCCCTGTTTTCAGATAGTTATTTCTCAGTCACAGGAGTGTTCACGTAACTGTTGTGGAATGAAAAAGAATCCTTTCATATTTATCCTTTGGATTTTCCTTTTGAAAGCTAAAACAGTAAAATGGAATTTAAAGAGTAAGATAATGCTCAATAAATTTTAGCTATGCTACAAAGTATCTATGTGTGGGTTAAGAATACTTTTCCATCTCTTTTCCATCCCCATATGTTGTTTTACTTAATGTACAGTTCACTCACTCACTTGGAAAAAACTCTTTAAATGGAGAAATACAAATGGTAAATTACACAAAATGATTATTAAACAGTTAATTCTGTTTTTCTCTCACATTTAAAATTAGCTTTCCATTACTAAAAACACAGTGATTTTTTTTTTTTTACATTTTATCAAGTCTTATTGTATTATCCATTAAATTTTGTAGTAAGTCCGTGTGTTAAAAATTATATAATACAGTTATAAGAACACGTAATCTTTGTACCATTCAAAAACGTATTAAAAGAGTTTCAAGTCATCTATAAAGTATCAAACAAAAAAAACTAAAGTTTATTTTTTCTCTCCTCAAAGTTAGCATAACGGCATTCTAGATATCGAGGGACTGCAGGGTCAAAGAACAGAAAGTACTCTTCCACTTTCCCATCAAAACTCTATTCTCTGACCTCTGAGACAGAGTAGGACCTGAAGCATTCTGCAGCTATCCCTGAGTTAGTCCATTGTGCTTTTGGCTTTCATTTGTTTCCAACCTAACTGAACTGATGTTTACTTACAAGCTGTTGTGTTTTTTTTGTTTTGTTTTGTTTTGTTTTTCCTAATATATCTGACTTTTGACTGACAGAAAGTTTATTTAGTATCTGAACTTGAATGGCACTGAACGCTTCAGATACTCTTTTCTCTTTCCAGGTCTCTTCTTGGAAGAAGACAAGAATCTCTGACTATTGATTTTGAGGGAAATGCTTTCTATGCACATGTGATTTTTACTCACTGAAATGCATGACAAATGTTGAATAAATAGTATCTTCAGATACAATGTGTGCATTTGTTCAATGTATACAACACTCTGAAACCTCTAATATGGTTATGGTTCTTGAGCATGTTTATATACAAATGAAGCATACTCGGTCAGTCTCGGAAAACTGTTTATTTAACCTCAAAAGCTTGACTGCAACCAATAAAAGCAAGATAATTCACAATAAATAGTGAATCTCCATTCTGACACTTCTATTCATTCTACAGTATTAAACTTTCCTTTTTCATTCTACTTTTTAAGGTAGAGTTATAGAAAGGCTTGCATAGTTAAAATTCCCTACAAACAATAGCTCTAAAATAGCCACCATACAATAAAGTCAGGAAGTTTAAGCATACTTCCCTATAGCACAAGTAAATCAGCAAGTAGAAGATTAACATTTAATGTGACAAATCCCTATCTGTTTACTGTGCTTTAGAGCAATGGTACTTTAAGTTGGGATTTTTTTTTCAGTGCATTTTATGCAGAAATATCTCTGGAATTCACATATTTTAACATGAAGTAAAAACAGTAACCTAGGTTAATATGCATCTTTCTGCCAACATTATGCAATTCTTAGAGCACACAGCATTGTGAATATTCACAAAGAACATTTTGTACGCAGCATTCAACAAATTTATTTGAAGAAAGAATACTTTTATAACGAAGAATCAGTGGAGATTATTATTCACCCGAACACAGTGAAACAGTGGACTAAGGAATGGTATAAAAAGATTTCACATTAGTCCTCATATTCTTTATGTGTCTCACTTGTGAATTTTACTGTTCTTTCTCTAAGTTTCAACTATTTGACTAGCATCATGGGGACTTTATGAGTAAATGGGTCTCTGAGATGTCATCCTTGTATTTTTCTTTTATGACTTGTAAGCAGTATCGTATATTTTTCGTATATTTTTAATTTTTTTTTAATGTTTATTTTTGAGAGAGACAGAGCACACGCAGGGGAAGGGCAGAGAGAGAGAGAGGGAGACACAGAATCCGAATCAGACTCTAGGCTTTGAACTGTCAGCACAGAGTCTGATGCGGGGCTCAAACTCACAAGTTGTGAGACCATGACCTGAGCAGAAAACGAAAGCTTAAACGACTGAGCCACCCAAGCGCCCCATATATCATATTTTTGAATGAATGTTTGTAAAGTACAGTGTGTAAACACTGTTATGGACAGAAATTCGTCCCCCAGAGCCCACATGTTGAAACCTTAACCCTAAAATAACTGTATTTGGACACAGGACTATTAAAGACATAATTAAGGTTAAATGAAGTCATAAGGGTGGAGTCCTAGTCCAAAGTCCTTGTAAGAAGAGCAAGAGACACCAGAAGTGCACTTACACAGAGAAAAGTCTGGGGGCACACAGACATAGGTGATTACCTACGAGCCAAAAAGAAAGGCCTCACAAGAAATCAACCCTGTCAGCTGGACTTCTAACCTCCAGAACTCTGAGAAAATAAATTTCTGTTATTTATTTTCTATGTTCTATGATATTTTGTTATGGCAGCCCAAGGAGGCTAATACAATTCCCAAAGTGAACTTAAAGTATACATAAACACTTGTGTTTCTCTGAATTTGTTTTTAACATTTCCCCTCTAATTGTTCAATTTCATTTATTGAATTAGACTAAATGCTAGAGAGCTGTGTCTAAACAATACAGAAATTAAGATGACTTTTCAAATAAGAGATAAAATTTTATCTTACTATTCTTTAATTTTCTAATAATGTCCAATTCGAAAATCTCAGAGGTAGTAAAACTGGGTTTTTTTTCCTACTTACAAAACAGTTGTTACTTACATAGCAATTGGCACTGTTCTAAAACATCTTGAAAAGAAAATAAAAATCCTTTACTCAATACTTTTCTATTTTAGTAAACTCTTTACATCCTTTCTGGTAAATTTTACGTAATTACTTCATACAGTTTTTGGTAAAGATAGTGAATAATGGTTCACTAAATTGCATTAAGTTAATCAGCTCTCACCAAGTAAAACATTTCTACAAATGCAAAACATTGTAACTCTACTTACTACTTCCGTTGCAACTGCTAATGGCCAAGGACTTGGAGGGTAGGGAAGAGAATCCAATTCAAATTGAATTATTTCCAAAGTATTGGTGGTAGTTTGCTATTGATAATTAAACACTGACTATATAAAAAGTTTGATAGTATGTTAAATAAGTATAGCAATATTTTCCCATTTTTTATTTTAGTTATTTACACTATTTTTATTGAATTTATGTATTAGTATAGATTAGTTACTAAAAACTACATACACCCTGTCAGTTTGGATTTTAAATATAATGAGGAAGACAATTTATTAACAGAATATAAATATATGACTAACATAAATCAAGGGAGCAAGTTCCAATGTCCAGATCAGAGATGGGATACGGGTGAGCCCTCCCTGATATTTAGAGTGAAATCACAAATTAAGAAGGAGCAAGACACCCGAGGAGACAAGAAAGCTGAGAGAAATATCATGTTTAAAAACCCTAATAATATGGGGAACAAGTGGCCCTGTGTGAGAAACAGAAAGGAGGTCAACAGAGCAGGACACCAGGGGACAAAGTTAAAAAAGCTTAAGATAAAACGACGAGAAGGGTCTCAACATGTGGATCAAAGTCCTCAAAAAGAGCTTGGATATTAATGAGAGTACAAAGAGAAGCAAATTTTAAAAACCACATCACTGCCAGTAGATGGAGGATGGGGAATCTTTTCTCTCCTTATATAATAGTCAGGATGTCAATTTAAAAAAAAGGCAAATAAAGAATTTATTAGATCTCCTAATATTTTTATTAACAATTGACAATTAGACTTCCTAAAATTTAGCTTTGGTTGCCTCTTGTCAATTGTCCATACGATAAAGAGAAGAAAGAAGGGAAAATACATGATACATTATAGTGTGTCTTAAGGTAACCCATCATAGATCATTAAAACTAGAGATGATACTGCACTTTTTATGGATTCCATGCTAGTAAAAACAGCTTCTTGGTCTACAACTTCCATAGTATAAAGGATCTAAAATAAATTGCAATTTCATGGGAGAGAAAAAGAAGTCCTAATGCATGTTCACTGTAGCTTAACATAAAGCACACCATCTGGTGCTTGCTTTTTATTTGGCAATGATCTATAATGACATATTATAACAGATTTTATCTTTTAATTACTAAGTAGCAAAAGTGATTCCACTCTCAAATTCAACAGAGCAAAATAAAACAGTTACAGTAATAGGAAAAGTGTTCCTTAAGAAGGGAAAAATTACTTCAGAATTCATAAGTCTGTTTTGTACAATATTACTATTACTCATTAGTATAGAAATTTACAGCAGAGGTTTAGAGTGTTTCTTACTGCCTGCATTTCCATTTTTTTAATTTGTAGATGTTTTTCTGGTGGGAAAGTCCTGACTATGCATTAAGGGTAAACATTAAAATATGTATCTAGAAAAAGAACTAAGAGTTGCTTTATTTTTTTAAAATTTATGTAGATGCATCTTAATAAG